>NC_137050.1:44979545-45237045 GCF_032717465.1 Coenobita brevimanus | reverse complement strand
GGAAAGTGAAAGTCAGAATTTACTCTTCCTCATGCTCGCATGGTACCAAGAAGGAATGGGTGTCTACAGAAAGAATGATGTATATGAAAGTGTAGGTGTTGCATTGGCTATGTAACTCTGATCTAAACCGTTGTACAGACTGTGACACAGTTTCGATATGTGGAGAAAGTGTTATGGATATCATCGACTAAACTTTATCTGGTCGCCGGCTGAAAAAGGCTAGAGCATCCATTGATGGCCATTTCATTTGGGAGCGTGAAAAACTGAAGTGTGAAAATCAAAATGGTTGGCCTTTACTGTAGGACTACTGCGTCTGTATGGTTACATGACCAAAGCTCAGCCGACTACCAAAACACGTCTCCAACAAGTTGCAGGTGTATGTGTGTGTGTGTGTGTGTGTGTGTGTGTGTGTGTGTGTGTGTGTGTGTGTGTGTGTGTGTGTGTGTGTGTGTGTGTGTGCACTCGGGCGATCGGGCGGGTGAAGGGATGAAGGGACTGCCATCAAAGCCATAGGATCCTTCTGAAGACCGAAAATACAATTATCAGGTTTGTAAGGTAATAAGGAAATGAGTCTGATGGCTTAAAAATGATGTAGCTGTGCAAACAAAGGGTAGCTGTGGTAGATGGGATTGCAGGAGCTGAGGGAATATTGATTTACTCTGTGTTAAAGGAAAGGTGTATTGCTGAGGAGTGATTAGTAAAGTAAGAGAGACAATGCAGAGGAAACGGATATGTAAAAAAGGGAAATGTTAACGTTTGTTAAGGGAAGACGGTGTATAAATCAGTTTTCCTTGAGAAAAACTGTTGGTTGATATTTAGAGAAAATAATAGTTTGCATGTAATATGTTTTAATAGACCACACAGACGCAGAGTAATAGGCTGACTGCTGAAAGTGATACAGAATGCCTTTGAGGCAATAAAAGCAACAGTAAGAGTGAATGAACAGCTTAATGAGGAATTTTATCTGAGAATGAATATAAAATAACACAATAATGTGTGATGTATCATTAGTGGTTCAATGTGAATAAGGATGAACTAGTTAGGGAAACAAAGGGAAGGACAACAGACGTGAAATCCTGCATGAGACTGGAGTTAAGAAAGCTAGAATTATCCGCTTGTTTGTAAATTATGTTGGTCTCCTTGAGACTGAGAGTAAGTAACTGCAGAGACTGATTAGCAAAATGAATAAGGAAGCAAGTACAAGAAAGAACAACGGGTTTTGTTATGTGACGTGGGGAAAGTTAAAGATTGAGGTTTATAAAAAATGCAAACTTTATACTTGTATTTTTATCAAGACTGAACAGTTCTAGTAAAAATTTTCAGAAATCTTAAGCTTTTGGAAGCATGGACGCACCCGGGGGGAAGGGGCATTCTTATAGAAGAAGCTGAACGAGAAGTAAGTAATTTAATCACTTATTTATATGACTATTTATTCAGGTATTTATAACTGATTCGTATTGCTTCCTTTGATATGTAGCTCTCAACACATTTGTTATTAAATATATACTATTAAGCTATAATACTCTCCAAGCAGCTGCACCTCAAGAATCATGACCACAAAAACTCATCCCTCTGTCCCACTGCCATAACAAAATCTTGGCAACTCCCCTGCCTAGAAGTGTACAAAAAAACGATCATTGGATCGATCAGGATGTGGTAAAGACAATTCTCCGAAAGTGACAGACTAGTTGAAAGTGGCGAGAATGTGAACAAAATAATAATAATAATAATAATCCTGTATAACCGTGAGCTGGTGCTAACTCTGACTTACAGAACTGTGATGTAAACATACTATTATCACGGCGCACGACTCTGAGGTTGTCATTATCGTACCCTGGCAACCTGCCAATTTCATGTCAGATTATATACGAATCATATTACTATGCACGAATATATTATACACGATTATTATACACGAACATGTTATACACGAATCGCATCTCATGTTATACACGAAATAGGACGCACTTTTGCATGGCACGTTGCCAGGGTACGATAATGACAACCTCAGAGTCGTGCGCCGCGCCGATACTGTAGGACAGAAACCACGACAGAGCCACCAAGATGCGTTGGGCGGGGGGGAACAGAACGAATGTACGAGTGTGAAGGCAAAAGGGAGTGAAAGTACAGTAGACAGTGGCAGGCATGTGAATCGCAAGTAGAATATAATGTATTTTGAGAATGTGTACGGAAACAAGGTAGACGACAGACTGTGAAGAGTGAGGCGAAGAAGAAAATGGAATAGTAAATACAAAACATACATAAGGAAAGACATATTCGACAAGATAAAAGGGACTGAGTTATTTGGTGACAAAGTACCTTGACATATTTGCCATGGTCGCTCTGTACGAACGTCAGGCTTAGGTGTGAGCCAATGGATAGACATACAGATAGATTTCCTCATCTGTCTGTCTGTATCTACCAGTTGCCTGACTTCATATGCCGGTACCTCATCCAGAGTCGTCGAAACGAGATGACCTCCACTTGATTTTTTCTATAAAATGTAACTCATACTTTATGTATAATTATTAGCCAGGGTCCCCAGAGTTGCCCAGAATGTTCCATCCACACACTAGGGCTGGACTGGGTGAATATCTCTGGCTAGGACCAATGGACCATATAGCTCTGCAGGGCAAGGAGAGATTCTTGGAGAGATCACAACATCTTTCACCAGAAATACAGTACGCTACCTAGGTGCAGGCTCGAACTGCAAACCCTACGGTCATGAAGCACGAGAGCTACAACTGAGCCAGTCTGGTAGGGCTGGGTAAGAATCATTAGAATCAGAATCGACAGTTCTGATTCCCATTAACAATAGAATAGCAGGGTAAGTAAATACTGTACTATTGGTAATATGAGGCAGGGTAACCCATAAACACAACCCCTGATAACATAGTTACCTCCGCCAAGGAGGTTATGTTTTATCCCGTGTTGGTTTGTTTGTTTGTCCGTCTGTCTGTCTGTTAGCAGGATAACTCAAAAAGTTATGAACAGATATTAATGAAATTTTGTGGAAGGGTGGGTCATGGGGCAAGGAATAAACAATTAAATTTTTGGCCGGATCTGGAACTGGAGTATCCCGCACAATATCTACTAAAGTTTTCAATGAATTTCAATGAAATTTTTGGAAAGGTGCACTATGGACCAAAAAAGAATATATTAAATCTGGGGGAGGATTCAGATCCGGATCCGAATAATGGCAATGCCACTGGCGGAGGTATGCACTCTCTGAATGCTTTATAGCTTTTCATGTGTTCTACTGTAACACACTTAAAGCATTAAAAAAAAAAAAAAAAACTAATGAAAGCTGTCTATTCCATACATCTCAGGTAGGTAAAATAAAGATCTGCTTATGCTTACAGAATACTGTACTTAAGGATAACTAGATGGACCCTCATTGGAGCACATCTCTCTGACAAGGGCAACATAATTCCGGGATTCAGAATCTGATATGCGATCGGGATTGGTCCCAAATGTTAATCGATCGCTGCGTGGGACGTGGGCTATATACCCACCAAATTTGGCCCAAATTTCTCTGTAGTTTTTTTAGTAATGCTGCAAACAAACAAACAAGGGTGTACTCCCCTTGTCGGAGAGAATAATTTGAAAATAATGTTTACAAAAGTATAATTATAAGATTAATGCTGTTTTCGTAAATATACGTATATCCTTCACAGTTTAAAGATAAACTAAAGCTTATCACAATGATCACGATTCTGAAATAGATTCTTTCATCATGCCTGATTCGAGGCAGAGGACTGTCCTACTAAGCCCACTTCGACTCGGCAACATTGTCTGATAATGCAGTACATTTAACTAATTTTTAGGTAAAACCTCAGAATTTAGATTGACATACTAAGACGTTGGGAACATGTAGAGGCACTCTATGTTACCTTCATCCAAAAAGTCCCCCAAAATCCTGTGATTGGTTTTCAAGTTAACGTGAATAAATGGCGGTCATTTTGAATTTCTGAATTTTTTCGTTTACTGCACCTAAAGGAAAAGAAAATCAAATTGATGACTGAAATAAATATAGTTCCTTATGTTATTTTTAGATTCTATTCACATCATTTTTTTTTAGCATTAAGTGCATCATTGTGAAATATATGTGTTGTTCATCTGTGTTCGGAGTGCAGTTTGTGCAGAAAGTTTTCCATAGATTACGTCATACGTCGTCATAAAACCAGAAGAGTTTGAGAAGTTTACAACACACGGATATTTCACAATAAGATGATCTGATAAGCTTTGGTCAGGAATATGGACCGATATGACAAATGAGCAAGTCCTCATGCATTCTAGCAAAACATCAAGAGGTCTCACCTGAGAATGTGGAAAAGCACCATCAGTTATTGCTAAGTTGGTTCAATCAATTCCTGCAACCGCCTGTATAATTAATGCTGTTCAATCTGCTAGTGGGGTTACTATGACCAATTCTGAGCAGCATATTGACCTTCGGAAATCTCAGCACACTCGTGATCTTACTGACATGAATATCTTCAAAAACTGACCAGCTATACACAACCCATTCAACCAACCTTTACCACTGCTAACCTCTATATCAAGTGATATTGTGACCAATGAAAAAGTGAACTGTGATGAAGCCTTCTCGGTTGAAAAAGCATCAGTGAAGACAATGGATGGAAAAGCATTCAGTGATATTCACCTACAACGAAGAAAGAACATCAAGTCATTGGCAACTATAACGAAATCAATTAAGATGAAAAATACACATATTACCATCAACCCAAACCAGTTATTCCATCGGACAGAATATGTTGCTAGAAGCAAATATGACCTTGCCTCATATTGGGCATATGAACTCGCACCTCAGCCAGCTCCCTCTCTGATGATTATTCTTTGCATAAAGAAACAAAATCTGCCCAGTGAAATTTTTCCTTCAGCTGGAGCAGTGTATACTCTAGATGGTGGGTACTTTCATCATCATGTTGTGTGGCAATGTCCTGCTACAGTCAGTCGGATAATTATGTTAGTATATGTCATTCATTAAACAGAAATACAGAATGCTCACATAGTATTTCATGGATATGAAACTCACAGTACAAAAGAGAATGAAAACTTTTACCATGAGGAACACAGTCATCTAGAGATATAGTTGTAATCACGTACGCATCCCAGTGTCACAGCAGGAATTCTTGGGGAATACAAAAAACAAGGCGGGATTGATCAACCTCTTCTCCACACATCTTGAGACTACTGGTTGTTAGGTCCATCAGGAAGAAGCATATGCTGACAGATTGATAGTTACAGTACAACAGCAACTGGCATACGAGATTCAGGATAGGTATCAATTCTTGTGGTGGATGACACTCATCTTCTTGTCCTATTAATTGCCCTTGCCAATCCTCATACTGATATCGAAATGATGGTCCCCACAAACAAAGCACATCCAGATAAAATATTCAGTAGCAAGAGAATTCAAAGTGAAATGGGCGACATGACTGGAAGCTTGCTCTTCCTGCATGCAGTAACAGGTAGTGATACAACCTCTGTTGTGTATTAAAAGGGGAAAAAGGCTCCTTATAAAAAAAAATTATATGAAGATCCTGCATTAAGTCTCAAGATACAAATTTTCAATTACCTCCAGGCATCTGCAGATGATGTAGGTGCTGCTGGAAAAGTTTTTCTTTTGGTCATCTATGGAGCAAATTCAGATGGTAGTCTTGATAAGCATAGGTACCATACATATTATGGACAATAGCCATGCAGCCTGTACATGCCAAATTTGATCTAGCTACACTTCCCCCAAAATCATCAGCAGCATGCCAACATTCTTATCGTTCATTCCATCAAGTGCAGCAGTGGCGAGGGATTACTCTGGACTTGGGTTGGAAGTTAGAATATGACCAGTTGAGACCAATTACCTCTCTTAAAGAGCCTGTACAACCTTCCTACTACTACATCCCAATATGCAGTTGATACTATATTAAACTTCACTTCATCCAGTTTTGATTACTCATTATATAAATTAAAATGCCAAAACATTACCAAATATATCTGTGTAGTTTATCGTTCCCCCAATGCTTCTTCGGAACCCAGTGTATTTGATTCCATATCCACTCAGTTGAGTAACCTTGACCTTGCCCTTGGCACCGAAATTACCATTTTGGGTTATTTTAACATACACAATGTTGAATGGTTATTGCATTCTGCCCGGACTGACGACGCTGGTCTAGAAAGCGAGCTGCTTGCGGAATCGTTTAATCTCACCCAGTTGGTAAAGCAACCAACCAGAATACCTGATAATCCTGACCATAATGCCCATCTCTTGGATTTATTCTTGACAAATAATCCAGATCAATACAGGATAGAGGTACTGTCACCACTTGGATCCTCTGACCACAATCTCATCAAAGCCTCATTAGTTAACCTTCCTACACCTCCCCATTCCGAACCTGTCAGGGTGACCCGATGGCACTTTGACAGGGCAGACTGGGATGGATTTAGAAATTATCTTGCTGATGTTCCATGGCAGTCTTTCTTTTCTAGTGATCCCAGTTCTACCCAGTCCCACATTTGCGACTTAATACTAGCTGGTATGGATTTATTCATACCAAGTCAACAATTCACTAAAAGATCAAACTCTCCAAAATGGTTTGATGGCAATTGTGCCAGAGCAAGAGCCCAAAAGTCATTAGCATACAACTCTTACTTAAAATCAAAAACATCTGAATCACTCTCCCAATTTAAAATTGCTAGAAATCATGCAAAAGCTGTATTAAATGTATCTAAATCAAACTTTCTTCAAAAGCAAGCATCAAAACTACTTAACAACCCTAATGACAATAGAATATTCTGGTCAACTCTTAATTCTTTCAATAATAACTTTAACAAGTCATCTTCCATTCCCCCACTAAAATCTTCAGATGGTAATATTACAAATGACCCACGTGGGAAAGCAGATATCTTTGCTAGTACCTTTGCAAGAAACTCTACCATAGATGATACCAGCCAGAATGTCTCAGTACTGGAACTTGATTCTCCCGAAATTGCCCCACTTAAAATAGAGACAAGATTCGTAAAATCCATCCTAGACAATTTACCTACCAACAAAGCTCCTGGCCCAGATGGAATTCCGCCAATTGTTTTGAAAAAGTGTTCCCCAGAACTTGCCTCTGTCCTAGCCAAATTATTCAGACTATGCATACGTACTTCTTTATTCCCAAATTCATGGAAAGAAGCCAATATCCACCCAGTTCCGAAGAAAGGAAGTTCGTCTGACCCCTCCAATCACAGACCAATAGCTGTCACATCTTCTCTTGGTAAGGTATTTGAAACTTTAATTAATAAGCATATTGTTAAACATCTTGAATCCAACAACTTAATTAGTGATAGACAATACGGTTTTCGCCACGAAAGATCCACCATTGACATACTCAATCTCTTAACTCATACCATCCATCAATCAATTGATCTTTTTGGAGAAACTCATGCAGTAGCTCTTGATATCTCTAAAGCTTTTGACAGAGTATGGCACCGTTCCCTGCTGTCCAAACTCCCTTGCTATGGACTAACGTCTTTTGTTCCTTTGATTTCTTCATATCTTAGTGACAGGAAAATAAGAGTAAAAGTAGATGATGTATATTCGAATTTCCACTCAATTAACGCCGGCGTGCCGCAGGGATCAGTTCTGGCGCCAACCCTATTTCTGGTTCATATTAATGATCTCTTATCTGTCACTCACAATCCCGTTCACTCATATGCAGATGACTCAACACTACATAGTTCATTCACACTCAGACATCCATATACAAAGTCTAATATCTCTACCTCTCAACTCAGTACAGCCATCTCCATAAATCAAGATCTAGCTACAATCAGTGAATGGGGACAAAACAACCTTGTCTCTTTTAATGCTAGTAAAACTAAATATATACAGTTTACTAATAGACAGATATTGCCAGATTCGTACATTACCTTCAGTGCTACTAATATTCCCATCTCCAAAAGTATTGAAATTCTTGGTGTCTCACTTAAAAGTGCCCTCAGCTGGACCTCTCATGTCAGATCACTTGCTAAAACCGCCTCAAAGAAACTTGGATTATTGTACAGAGTCTGTAACTTCTTCGCCGATGAGCAGTTAGCTATAATTTATAAGAGACATGTGCGCTCTCAGCTTGAATATTGCTCACCCTTGTGGAATGGTTGTGGAGAGGTTGCATTAAGACAACTAGACAAAATTCAGAATAAAGCTGTTAGAATCATTAACAACCCTGTCATTACATATAAACTACCTCCCCTGCAAGTAAGAAGGAATGTTGCCTCCCTTGCATTATTTTACAGATATTTTTTTGGCAAATGCTCAGACGAAGTTGCGTCCATGGTGCCACCTCTCCATGCCTTCCCTCGTGCTACACGGGCAGCTGGTAGCGCTCATGACTGGAATGTCACTCAACCATATTGCAGAACTTCTGCCTCTCAGAATTCTTTCATTCCCCGAACTGCATCTCTCTGGAACTCGCTTCCCCAGAGTTGTTTTCCTCCAAATTTCAACCCACAACTGTTCAAGTCTAACTGTTACAGATATCTTATGAATAGAGGACACCAGTAATCTGGTGTATGGATTTTTTTTTTCCTCATTTGTTTTTCCTTCCTCCGTTCTGTTATTTAAAAAAAAAAAAATCCAATAACATGCACTCTAGAGCAAGTTATGAACAGAAGTGCGAGTGCCAAAGAAGTGGACTCCCTTATACACGTATGTATGGGTATTATGTTGGTCATGGGTGCAATAAACAATGGTCATTTTAATGAAGATGAAGAAAATATAGATGGATACAAGTGCTCGTGGGCCCTTCGGGCCCCTCGCACTTGCTCCTGCGGAGGGCTCTCACATTTATGTGCTGTTCTAGGGTAATGTTGTCACTTCGATTTTTTGCAGCTAACCAATTTATTGTGTTATTTGCAGCTTCAGGAATGAAACCCACGTTTATTTTAGTTCTACCTCTGGGAAAAAAAATTCTATGGAGATTCTTTGCCGGGCTTTGGAAGCAGCGTTTTTTGGTCAAAATGTGATCGCTCATTAAATCTAGTAAATGTTTTTCAATCGTGATGGGACCAAGTTTTTTCTATCTATCTATCTATTGCCAGACGCCTCAATCCCGTTTGGGGTGGTCACAAACAAATCGCCTCCAAGTCGCCCTGTCCCCCGCCATTTCACTCCCCTGCTCCCAACTCACACCCCCCTCTCTCATATACCTCTCCACCCCATCTCTCCATCTCATCCTCGGCCTCCCCCTCCCTCTTTCCCCCTCCACCTCACTCACATACACTCTCTTCGTCAGTCTTTCACCCTCCATCCTCTCCACATGGCCAAACCACCTCAGTGTGTTCCTCATAACGCTTCCTATCACATCCACATCAACACCACAACGCTCCTTTATATCCTCATTCGTCAGCCTGTCTCTCCATGTGACTCCACAGGCTCCTCTTAAATAACTCATTTCCACGGCTCTCACTCTTGACTTGTGTCCTTCCAAGTTTTTTCACATCAACGAATTTTTTGCGATTTTTGTTCCACTATTGGTGCCATTTGAATGTGTAGTTTCGGCTGCCCAAACCACACACACACACACACACACATACACACACACACACACACACACACACACACACACACACACACACACACACACACACAGCTACTGCTAGAGTATATTAGATGTAGAGGAGGATGGTGAAATTGAAAATGAAGATGATTCTCAACATTTTCAGAAAAAGGAACAGAAATCATTGATGAAAAATGATCAATAATGATTCATATTTTTTTTGTATTGTAATAAACACATAATTGCTTGCGTGTACAAAGTGTTCTCTCACGCTGAAGTAATTTTATTTTTTATAGTTTCTATATATTTGTTTAGTAAGGTAAAAAGAAATGTTGAGTATTTTTTCATTCGTAATTGTTTTCATATGTTACAGTTAAGCTGTATTGTATGTATTTGATGGTTACATGGTCAGTTAACTACATTCATTTTATGGAAACTGCAGTTATTAAAGTTGGACTTCATTTACAACTGATGATTCTGTCATTAACATGTGATACATGAATATCTTTGCTAACAAAATATACATATAGTTGCAAGCTAACAGAAGTGCTTACAGTATTTATTAAAGTACATAGATCGCAACAAAGATAACCCGGCACTGGCTTGTCCTAGAGAAGTCGTTTTTATGTCATTTGAAAGACAATAAAATTCTGCAAATTATTTATTTAGGTAAAATTTAGTGATATCAGTTAGTTTTCTCATACCTGGTATGGGAATATTCCTATCAAGTGCTAGTAAAAATTTTTTGTACTGGTATTTCTAATGGCCCATAATTTCATAGTGATGCATTTAGTACTGAAAGATTTGATGTAAATGGAATATAAAACTACCATAACATAAGAAATAATGCTTATTTCAATTATCAATTTGATTTTCTTTCCTTTCAGACTCAATAAATGTAAAAAATTCGGAAATTCAAAATGACCACCATTTTTTTAGCGATAACTCGAAAACCCGTCACAGGGTTTTTGGGGGACTTTTTGGATGAAAATAACATAGATCTTCTCTACATATTCCCAAAGTCTCATGTTTGTCAATCTAAATTCTAAGGATTGACTCAAATTGTACTGTACTATAACCAGAGTTGCCACATCCCACCACTGGCTTCGGCTCGATATTCTCACCAAATCCAGCAAATTTTTACATGCGTCAGACCCATTGTTGGACCCCATTCACTGACTAAGAAGAGTGGTGTGGACTTCAATGACTGTGATAAATTGGTGCTTAAAATTGTAGCGCCTTGGAAGCCACTCAACTTCGATGTTAATGTCTTGTAGATCCCAGCACCAAAAATCAAGGCACCGGAGCCAGAGGTCTACCACTTTTTACGTAACGTCATCTTTCATCATTTAGGTCCCAACAATTGCACACCGGTTCCTCCAAGTCAAGTGAATGTGTAGGTGCTAGTGAGCGGTCGGCTGAAGATGCCCTCCAGTTTCGGTTGCCAACTTACTCATATAAATCTGTTTTTTTCTGAATTCTTTACTATTGAAAAAAACTTAAACTATGCTCTAAATTCTCAACTGATTCATTAATCATACTTTCAGATTCTAAGTCAGCCCTTCCAGCAGTTGTTTCTTGTCATGCTGATTCTCATGAGATCCAAGGCCACATTATTAATAAATTGCATCTGTGCAACATTCAAGTACTTCACGCTGATCTGAGTGCCTGGTCATTGTCACAGTTATGGCAATGGGCAGGATGGCGTACTTGGTAAGTCGGCTGTTGAGCTTCAGAAGACTTGAAAAGTTCCTCGTGATATACGGTGGAGTCTTACTTGGAAAATAGAGAAATATTTCTCTGGCAAGTCAGTGAACCAGCTCAATATACCAACTTGCAAACCACTCCTTAGCGACTAACATTCTCCCAATCATTCCAGTCGCTTAGAAGGGAGAAGTTTGTCATGCTTGATGATGAATAGCACGTTGCACACCCATATGTTGCCATATACTGAGAGACGATTTCCACCGCACTGTGACATCTGTGGTGCAGTGTTATCCATTGGTCATATCATCCTGCTCTATCGGCGATTTAATAGTGAACGTGCTTCACTAATAAATTATTGCGGCACAGCAGATATCTTTAACCATTTCCAACGTCTTGGGTGATGGAGAAATTATTATGAATGATAGAATGGTGGCTTTCTTGAGGAAGACTGGATTGATCGGAATGATGTGACTTTTTTATCCGTTTCGTTACGGTTTTTATTCAGCTTATATATATATATATATATATATATATATATATATATATATATATATATATATATATATATATATATATATATGTATGTATTGTATAATTTAATTAAGGTCTGCAGTTGATGTATCTGAAATAGTTCCTGCTTCTGACAGTTCTATTATCATACTGATGTCCCGTACGTTAAGCCATGTGCCTCGCTTGACAGCATCCAGTTGATAAGTGGAAGTGTGCAATATAGAGAAGTAATGGGTGCTTTCAGTTGATGGTGCTCCAATTTTTGTACGTAAGTAAATGATTTGCATCCTCTTGTATAAGTTTTCGTAATTAAGGTCGACAGTTGACGTACATGGAATAGTTACTGCCTCATCTGGTTAACTTCATATAGCCTACCGGTATCGATGTCCCTTATATTAATTCACGTGCCTCGACTGACAGTCAGCAGGTGATAAGTGCAGGTATGTAATGTAGAAAGGCACTGCATATCTGCAGTCGATGGTGTTTTGTTGGTCGAGGTATTAACCCCATTAGTGTAATAATACTAGTTAGGTTTAGCTATTTGTATCATTAGGTTCAAGTCTGGCGTATCGATTTGTTTTTTTTAGAGTTAACAGTATTACGTTCTCAGAATATAATTCCTTTTCTTTCTTTCTTCTCATTGTAAATTATTCAATAGCTTTATATACAAACATATATATATATATATTATCATCATCAGCCGTTGAGGTCCACTGCAGGACCGGCCTATCCCTACCGAAACAGGGACGATACAGCCAATGTATCTCTACCCAGTGGCTTAGGCTGTCTGATAGAGACTGTATGTAGGGTGAGAAGTGCTAGTAAGTGTAATTGTAGTGGCTTTGGATGTGTTTGTAGTCTGTGAACCAAGCGTAATCGGCCCGCCTTAAGCCGATTGGGTGCAAGCATACTAGTATGCGACACTGGTTCAACAACTATCCATCTATCTATATACCTAGGCTGCTTCCCCCACGGAAATGGAGGTAGCCGAGACAGGACGACACACTCCCCATTTACTCATCCATTCAAACACATTCATTCGCATCTTAGCCCCAAAGTGGAGAACGGACAGATCCTCACCGCACCACACTGCACAAGGGTCAACTGCGCAATGCAATCAGTGACATCCGCAGCAGGGCCCGACAGCAGAGCTGGTTTACCCCTGTCACATCATAAGAGACCCATCCCCTTACCCGCACCTGACCTGACCAGCTGATCAGATCAAATGCGGGAGAATATCCCCTCAGGGCTGCGTCATCCTTAATTCATTCACAATTTCGCTCCATTTATTTTTGTCACGCACAGCCACTCTTCCTTTTTCAACAGACATCCCTCTCGCATCCAGTGCTCTCTTCACACTGTCCATCCATCCTATTCGTGGTCTTCCTCTCAGCCTTACACCTCTCACATCAGATCTAGTTATCTTTTTCACCAATCGCTCATTATCCATTCTCTCCATATGCCCAAACCATCGCAACACCCTCTGCTCAACTATACCAGCCATCTCCCGAACAACTCCAGTTCTCCTTCGCACTTCATCATTTCGCACTCGATCCATACGAGTCACTCCAAACATACTCCTCAAACACCTCATCTCCATTACATTCAAACTTTCCCTCTCTGCTACACCCATATTCCAAGTTTCAGCCCCATATAACGCAGTCGGTACCACAACACCCTCATACAGCCTTCTCTTTACATCCATTCTAAGCGAACAACATCTAAACACTTTTTTCATTCCTCCCAGCACCTTTCCTACTTCATTTATTCTAAACTTCACTTCTGCATCTATTCTTCCATCCACAGCAACATGTGACCCTAGATATTTAAAACATTCTACCTCCTCAAGCAACTCACCATTCAAAACTATATTCATCCCCCTACCATCTACCAACCTCGTACGCATCATCACTTTACTCTTATTCTCATTTACTTTCAATTTCCTCCTTTCACACACTCTTCCAAACTCCTCTACCAACTATCTCAATCTCTCCTCTGAATCAGCCACCAGTGCAGTATCATCTGCAAACAGCAGCTGTTTCAGATTCCACTCTCCACCATCAACATTCACCAGACTCAGACCTCCACCTAAAACTCTTGCATTCACCTCCCTTACAACACCATCCATGTAAATATTAAACAACCAAGGCGATATCACACATCCCTGTCGCAGCCCCACTCTCACGGGAAACCAATCACTCACAGCATTTCCCACTCTTACACACGTTCTACTATTTACATAAAAACTTTTCACCCTTTTTAGTAACCTACCATCAAGTCCATACAATCTTAAAACAGTCCACAAAGCCTCCCTATCAGTTCTATCATATGCTTTCTCTAAATCCATGAATGTCCAAAACACATCCTTGCCTTTCGCTAAATACTTTTCACACACTTGTCTCACAGCAAACACCTGATCCACGCATCCCCTCCCTTTCCTAAAGCCACACTGCTCATCACCAATCACTCCTTCTGTACCCTCTCTAACTCTCATAATTAACACTCTACCATAAACCTTACCTACAACACTCAACAGACTTATACCCCTAAAGCTAGTACATTCATACTTATCACCCCTGCCTTTATACAACGGGACCACACAGGCACTTGCCCAGTCAATTGGCACCATACCTTTCACAAAGCACACATTCAACAATCTTACTAACCAGTCAGCAATAGTCACTCCACCACCCTTCAGGCATTCCACAGCACACCCATCCATACCTGCAGCTTTTCCTGTTTTCATCTCCTTTACTGCCTTCTCCACTTCCTCCTTCGTGATCAAAGAATCATTCAACTCTCCCAATACATTTATTCCTTGCACCTTTCCATCCGCCACAATCTCACCCACCCTTTCCTCCTCTACATTTAACAATCTTTCAAAATACTCTGCCCATCTCTTCCTTACTGCATCCATCTCAATTAATATCCTTCCATCCTCTGCTTTTACTCCTTCTTCCTTCCCAGACTCTCTCTTTCGCACCCTTTTCACCTCCTTCCAAGACATTTTCTTATTCTGTTGAAAATTCTCTGTCAGCTGCCTACCCCACCTCTCATCTGCTGCCACTTTAGCATCACGCACAGCCCTTCTCGCCCTATTCCTCTTTTCCTTATACCTTTCATATGACATCTCATCCTTCCTCTGCAGCCACACTTCATATGCACGTCTCTTCTCAGCCACAGCCATACTTACTTCTTCGCACCACCATTCACTTCCTTTTCTTACGTCACCACCCACACGTCTCACACAACACACCTCTTCTGCATGCCCCACCACAGCACTCTTAAGCAACTGCCATTCCTCCTCCACACTGCCATTTTCCTAATCTTTCACTGCGTTCCACTCATCTTTCAATTTCTCCTGATACTCTATCTTTTTCTCTCGTTTATCCAACTCACTCACTTTCAAAACCTCCCTACCACACCTAACCCTCCTAGCTCTCACCCATCTCTTACCTACTCTTAACTTTCCCTCCACCAGGTAGTGGTCAGACATACCTCCACCCTTCCCTCTCAGAACTCTTACATCCAACAATCTTCCTATTACATTCCTAAACACAACCACATAGTCCATTAAAGCTCTATCAACAACCCTTTCACCCTCCTGTCTCACCCATGAATACTTATAAATATCTTTCTTCTCAAACAGCGTATTTCCAATCACCATCTCTCGCTCAACACACATCCCTATCATTCGTTCCCCATTTTCATTTCTTCCAGGCACACCATGCATACCAACTACACCTTCAACTGCTACATTTCCCACTCTAGCATTCAGATCTCCCATCATTACCACATTAACATTCGCTCCAAAACTCTGCAGACACTCATCAACATCATTCCAGAAAGACTCCCTCTCTTCTTCATCCCTTTCACTACCAGGCTCATATGCACTCACAAACACCCACACCTCACTTTCAAATTCCATTCAATCACACACTGCCGTACTTCCGGACTCACTAACAAGGCCACACCTTCTCTTGCCCTTCCTCTATCAACACCTGACAATCTTCCATTCACACTTCCAAACATAGACTCACCCTTCCCTTTCATCTTCATTTCACTCAAAGCTAACACACCCAACTTTCTTCTCACAAACATTCTCCCAATCTCCTCCCTTTTAGCCTCAATCGTACTACATCCACACACCACAGCACCCCTTATGTCCGCCAAAGTAGCAAGTGGCTCGGTGAACGCTCGTCCAAAAGCGTGCGAAACGCACACTCTACCACTGAGGCTCCTTATTATATATATATATATATATATATATATATATATATATATATATATATATATATATATATATAATGAAAAAAGAATAAATAAAAGCAAATTACAAATGATTGAATGACCTGGGATTTCAGGCCAAAGTTCGTTAAGCACAAAATAAATGAATAAGCATTCTTTGGTAATTCACTTTATGCTAGAGAATCGCTACAGGGGAATCTGTTCTTAAGTTTTAGAATCGACTCTGTGGTAACTGAATCACAGGAATCCATTCTCGCCCAGCCTTTACACAGTTCTACTACCCACGTGTCACTCACCCAACTGCAATCCTGCTCGTCGCTGCCGTCCATACAGTTTCTCTCACCATCGCACACTAAGGAACTTCTGATACACCAGCCGTCCGAAACACACTGAAACTCCGTCACAGCACACTGCTCCTCCTTTGTTTGATAAAAAATATATATATGGTTAAGAACTAACTATTATATGCTATGGACACATACTGGCTATCTGTTTAACTCTCTATCTTGCTGGATGTAGAAGGAATGAAGAGCTATGTGGAAAACTGGCAAACCGAAACAAGCCGGAATAAATGTAGTTACACCACTCTGAACACGGAAAAACACCTCGTCGTTGGCAATAGCTACATAGCAATATAAAAAGTGGGGGGGGGGGGATAGAGGGCTTTAGGCTTTGGTGAAGGGTAGCAGTTTGCAAGTAAGGTTTACCACTGTAAGGTTTCTAGATTAGGCTTTATAGTATTTTATCATATATTTATTGGTATCATTAAAGAAAAAAAAAATATAAATATAAAAAGATAATAAAAAAATATCACCAAGATGCTCAGTACACCATTCATTTTTATACAGAAAGATGGGGTGATTAAATGACTTATTTGTTATATATATATATATATATATATATATATATATATATATATATATATATATATATATATATATATATATATATATATATATATATATATATATATATATATATATGTTGTTCCAAATTTATTGGTTTATACATATATGGAGAATGAAGCGTAGACAGGTCAAGTGGTTAATCAAAGGCAGATGAACACTTCAGGGCTTTATTCCGTCTAAGCACAGGTGAGGTACGCGAGCAAAACACTGACTTTTCTCTCCCACGTTAAGTCTATCCTTCACTCACTACTACACCTTCAGTGGCTGAATAAATCTCACTTACTGACTCTATTTAATTACTACGTTCTTCAGTGGTTACTCTTATTGTTTGACTCACTAACTCTGTCACTGATTGACTGACAGTTCACTGGCGAAAAACGTAACTCAGTCTGGCACCCCCCTCCCCACCTCCCCCTACTAGTGCAGTCCAAAATATCCCAGTAAAGAACTAGCATTTTCTGACATAATAATGCACATTCTAGATCCCAGGAGAGAAGTCACATTTTCTCATACAATAATACACTTAAATTAACAATATGTAAATAACAATAATTACAAGAACTAATTCCTACCACAAGAAAGAAAGATAACAAAACAAACCCTGAAATCTCCAGAATTTTTCTCACATCTCCAGATACAAACATCAGGCCAAACTATTACAGGACACTTAATTTCTAGAAGGTTCTCTACATCTTTAGATATAAAAGACCACCTAACCTACCAGCATAACTCTGCCCCTCCCTCAAAACTGTGTCGTCCGACTCGTCCCCAACACAGTCATCTAATGCTACCTACATATACATATATACATGATAATCTTCCAGCCTAGCGGGTCGTTGTCGCTGCCTCTTCCATCTAGGTCCCACGGAGTCTGGAACGCCACCCGTTCCCGAACCATCTGTTAAGTCATCCCTGGAAACAGTATCATCCTAAGCAGATGGATGACTCCCTTCATGCCCTTGGCAAGAAAACCCGGATGTGCGGTGCTGTCAATGACTCCATCACTTTCCTGGGCCCTCCTTTCAACTCAGGTGACCAGCAGGTCCTCGGCCTCACTCCGAGTATACTCTCCAGGTCAATGATATCTCCACAAATGATTGGCATGGACGATCTTTGGCCTGGTTTTTTTCTCCCCTTCGATCCTTTAGGTCACGTGCGAGAGACGGTCCACCACCATGTTTGGTCCTTCCCAGGGGCACTGATGTTTGGGAGACTGTCCCATCTTCTTCTGGAAGATGTAGAACCACATTCAGTCTCCTGCCTCAAAATTGAAGTGGCTAGCTCTCAGATCGTACCCCCGCTTCATGGCCTCACTGGAGTACTTCAGTGTCCCTAGAACTTGATAGTGCACCCCCTCCATTCTCTTCTCCAGACTTCGAGCAAACTCAGAGGCTTCCATTGGAAGACCTTTCTCTGAGGGCACATCGGTTAACAAGTCTACTGGCAGCCGCAATTCACGCCCGAATATCATCTTCTCCGGAGTGTATCTAGTAGTCTCATGGACCGCAAACCTGTAGGCCATTAAAGCAGGCAGCTTATGGTCCCACTCCGTCTGCCCTTCCACACAGTGCTTGGCCAGCTCTTGACCCAGTGTCCAGTTGAATCTTTTCACCAAACCATCTGACTGAGGATGAAGTATTGTAGTCCTGTTCATCTTAATACCCAACAACTTGCAACACTCAGCAGAGGCTGCAGACTTGAAGTTCCTTCCCTGCTCCAAGCAGGGGTCATTTAGAACACAAAAATGACAGAAAAACTGGCCCATTAGCACCCCTGCAACAGTAATGGCCTCTTGGTCTGGGATGGCCTAAGCCTCAGGCCACTTGGTAAAATAGTCCATCATCATACAGATGTATCTGATCCTATCTGTTGTGACAGGCAGAAATCCTGCAGTGTCCACTAGAACCCTCTCCATCTAAGCTCCAGATTGCTATAGCTGCAGTGGAGCACACAGTTGCTTCATGGTTCTCATCTTTGCACAGTAGCCATCACATGCACAGCACACTTTTCCACATATTTCCGTATACCAACCAAGTGGAACCATTGATGCAGGCAGTTCAAGGTCTTCTTCACTCCTAGGTGTCCACTGGTTATACTGGTATGCATATCCTCCAGAACTGGCACCTGCAGCTTCTTTGGCAGTACAATCAGCCAGTAGCTGTGAAGTCCATCAGGAGTCACCAAATGGCGCTGCAGTTTTCTGTTGTCCAGCTGCAGAGTATCCCACAAAGCCCAATTAGTCTTGGTAACAGGACTAATCCCTGAGATCCTTCCCTATGCTGGGCACACTGAACGTTGGCTCTGGGACTCCACAACTGGTGGCAGATCTTAATCCTCCAGCTGCTGCTTTCCCCTGTCAGTTGCAAGGTTTTCCAACTCCCTTCAGAACAGTAATATTTCTTCATGCTACATTCATTGTACTCTAGGGGGCATGGTTTCACGTTCAGACTGTTAGTATTTCCATAAATTTTTCTGGGTCACTGCAGAATCGTGTAGTTATCCCAGTCCACCGAGCTAGCTGTCCTTCAGGGTTCTTTAGGATTTTTAGCCACATCAGTGCTGCATGGTCAGCAAAGATTATTCGGTCAGGGTAGGTAATTCACATCAAAATTATCCAGACAAACCTCAAAGCGTTTGGGATCTCCCAGATCACCTTCTTAGCCTACCATCCTTAGATTGAAGGAGGACTGGAGAGATATCATCTCATCCTCAAACAAATGTTAAAGAAATATTGTACTGTCCATGAAAAGGATTATGACAACCAGAATGACACCAAATGAGTCCTTAGACTACTCCCCATTTGGACTTTTTTTTTTTTTTATCACGATGTGAGAGGTTCATTAAAGTTGTTTAAGGAACAATGGGCCAGTGATGATGATGATCGTGCTAATCTATTAATCTATGTCTCAGATTCTTACAAAAGACTACCCAAGAGTTTACAAGTAGCAAAAACAAATTTAGAATCCTCTCAAAGGAAGTCAATGAGTTAGGATGACAAAAGCAACCAGGCTAGGAGTAGTGTTTCACTCACGAGACAAAGTGCTAGTATTGCTCACTGTTCGTGAACAGACATTGCAGGCAAGTTTCTCAGACTCTTATTTAAAAAAAGAGGAGGATAGGTGATGTTTATTATGTAATTATGACCCCAAACTGGAGGAAAGCATGAAGGTTGTGCCATGTCAAAATGTTGAATGAGTACCATGAGCGAGAGAAGGCAGACCCCCCCCACCCTGCTGCATATGTGGTGTCAACTGCCGAGACGACGAAGGAGTCGTGCTGCCCCTTGACACTGGACGAGACTGACGGTTGGAGGGAGAACCGGGAGGCGTTTACAAAGTTAATCAATAAACTCTATCACATGACTGCTGAAGGACATGCTGACCTGACTGCCCTTCTAGGGATATATCCTGGTGTTTTCTGGAACACTTATAGGCTGACGGATGCAAAACAACACGATGTCGATGTTGGAGATGCCTGTTCTGTGAAGGATACTCCCTACTGTGTGAGTTCGCAAAAGCAGCCCTGTATCCAGCAGGAGTTCACCTACATGTTGCAGCAGGGGATTATTGAGTGAGTATTGCTCCCCAGTCACCACAGTTCCAAAAAACACGGGGTCTTATCGTTTTTGCATAGAATAACGTAGGGTCAGTGCCCTCACTAAGACTGTTACCTACCCACTTCCTTCGGTAGATGATTGTGTTGACAATAGCTTATAGGCAGTGCAAAGTTCATTACCAGAATTGATTTACCGAAGGTATATTGGCAAGTCCTACTTAAAGAAAGGGACCTAGAAATTTCCTGCCTTGTGAACAGTGGTAATACTTGCAAATGAAAAGTCATGCCATATGGTATGAAAAAGCTCCAGTCACGTTCCAGAGGCTAATGCACAAGCTTACAAGTTATATGACGGGATGTGTCACATATACTGATGATTCTGTTATAATCAGTAACTCTTGAGTGGAAAACCTGATCCAGTTACATTCTTTGCTGCAAGGACTGTCATCTGCTAACTTAGTAATCAACCGAGCGAATTATGACTTGTAAAAGCCCAGGCTCAGTACTTAAACTACGTGGAAAGATTGGGTAAAGTAACCCTACCTAATGCCAAAGTTGATGCCATTGTTAGCTTCAGGAATCCAAGACCAAAATGACTTGCAGAGATTCCTGGGTATGGTGGGTTACTATTGGAGGTTTGTCCTAAACTTCTCTCAAGTTGCATTTCACTTCACAGATTTAAATGAGTTAAATATGAGTGGGAAGAAGAATGTGATGAGGCATTTTCAAAAGTTAAAATCTGTCTAGTCAGCCTGTGCTCCAAGTCCCAAAATTCAGTAAACCTTTTAAATTAGCAGTGATGTTGGTGCTGGTACAGTCTGAGATCATGATCATGGTGTTGAACTACCTGTTTGTTACTTTAGCAAGAACTTTACTGTTGCTCAGAAGAATTACTTCACTTTTGAAAGGGAACTCCTTGCACTGTATGCTTGCCCTGCAACATTTCTCAGTGTATGTTGGTTCAGGTACAAGTCCTCTTACTGTGTATACAGACAATCGCTCCCTTAAATTCTTAGCAAAATTAAGAGATAAGAAGCAACCATTAACCCACTGGGCACTATTTCTCCAAGAATATGCCCTGGATGTTCACCATGTCACAGTGGCTACTGGGAAAGGAATGTTTTGGCAAACCGTTTACCTAGGATGCAACCTTGTGAGATTACAGAAATTTCCGCGGGTAAATTTCTGTTCAGGAAAGGAGGTGTTACTGATCACTGTCTGGCCACTAATCCGGGGTCTGACCATGTGAAGTGAGTTTGTGATGTCCTATCTCGGTCTACACTAGGTGAATTTATCATCAATACTGACCCATTTGTAACTCAATTTGGAGCACGGCATATTAGCGATAAAAAGGATCAACCCGTGTCGATTTACAAGTAGAGACAGGAGACGGAACAGAGCCCAAATGATGAGGACAGCCCCACATAGTGCAGCAGCAAACCCCAGCTGATTATCCTGGTCTGACCATCCTCTCGAAGAGATTGTTGGAAACAGATAATGCTATTGTTCAGACAGGTCTGTGAAGGAGAAAGAGGTGTGGTTGCTAGGATATACGAAGAATTTCTTGAGGTGGTAGGCCACTTCTTTCTTGACTCCAGCTTCCTCTAAGTCCCTATCTTAGTTTAGCAAGTACTCCAAAGGATCATCATAAGATAAGATTTTGTATTCAAATTGTACATAGCAGCCTAGGAATGTAACTGTTCCCATTTAGTACTCTACTAGCTAAAGTGTCTGACTGATGTTGTTTGTGTAGGTTTGTAAGTGATTCTAATTACGTTAGAAGTGTCCTGCTGTGCGCCTTTTTATCATATAAAAGAACGTAGTTCTGTGATGTGCTGTGTAAAGATTTTGTAAGTAAAAGTAGATTTATTTGTTTAAGTGTTATTGCCTTTGATTTTGCCCTCAGACTCAGAAGTACAGTATCTGTGCACAGTCCGTAACAAAAGGTAAATAGATAGATAGAGATATTGTATATCACAAATTCTCTTTAGGGTGAAATGCAACCGACATAATGACATGACAGTGCTCTCTAGTGCTTCATCTAACCTCGCACTCAATCTCGTCACTTCCATCTTCACAGTGCTGGATGCCGTCACACCGCCAGACCTCACGTACACATTGCCGCCCCGTGACACACTGGAAATCCCCGGGGGCGCACATAGCCTGCAAGGACAATACATATACATATATTAGTGGTTACACACACACACACACACACACACACACACACACACACACACACACAGATAGATAGATAGATAGATAGAAATAGATATAGATATATACAGGGAGAGAAGTAGGCAGAGAGACAGACAAAAACAGAATGTATATCACTGATTCTCTTTATGCTGAACTGCAACCGACATGGATGATACAGAAGTGTTCTCTAGTGTTTCATCTAACCTGGCAGTCAATCTCGTCACTACCGTCACCACAGTGCTGGATGCCATCACACCGCCAGGCCTCACGTACACATTCTCTCCCCGTGGCACACTGGAAATCCCCGGGGGCGCACAGAGGCTGCAAGGACAATCAGAGTATCATTTAGTCGCAAGGAAAATTGTTTTAAGGGATATCCATTTCTAAGCTGATGCTGTAAACCTACAGTATATTATAGCCATTGTATCCTTGGAGACAAGTAGACCAAAAATGAGAAAGGAATATAAAAGCACTAGTTAGTCATTTATGTATTAAACGGTAAGAGATGGATGTTTACCAACATCTCTGTAAGGTGTTCATGTGAGTGTGATGTGTACCCAAAAGACTGAAAATACAGTTGGCCTTATTTAACATTCTTATTCCGGCTACTAAATAACACTTAAAAAGTCAGGGCGAACACTACTACTGTATGCGTACACCCACCCACAAGCACTAATTTCTCCTCCCCTAGCAACCTAAGTCGCTGCCAGTGACGATCGGGCGATCAAACACCCAACACCTACGGCCCTTACCCCAATCCCAGTGTAAATATCGTTGGATAGATGTGAAAGGGCCAAAGCTGTTGATGTTACAATGTGTCAATATTGTTTTTATAGACAATCAGAACCAATAGGGGTAAGTATATAAAGGCATTTAGTGTGTAATACTGTACTGTTATCCACAACATAATTGTACGAATATGAGAAAGGCACGAAAGTGAAAGAAGACCTACAATGTATTATGTATTAACTATACTTACGTCCTATGTTATAATGTTACAAATATGTATAGTATAGTAAACAACATCTGTTGAAAGATATGATGTCTTTCACAGCCATTCTCGCTCCCACCTCCACCACCCTTCTTTGGGTCCCTGTCTCCACCACACGCCTCTCTTACCCTCTCGTCCCCCACTGCCACCCTTTCTTAGCCAACATAGACTAAGATAATTATGAAATGATCCATCAGGTATTGTATCGTATTATCATACATCTCTGTATTAAGTATCAACAAATCAATAACATACAATACTCCGGCGTACCTGCCAACTATTTCATCCTGTTGTAACTTGTTATGTGACACGCGCTGCAAGTTGGACCTTGTGTTACAAGGACATACGGTTGTTTATCATTAATACAGGATATGTGTGGTTTTGGAAGTCCATTAATTCATATTAACGTGGCAATTTAAGCCTTACATAAACCCGTAAGGCTCATGTCCCTGTCAATATTGCATTAACCAAACGAATCAGGGATTGGCTCTGACGAACCACAAACTCTCTGCTTTAACGAAAATATTCCGACCACTTGTCACATCAGTGCCACAACGTCATTATGCGTACAATTGACCCACATTCATTCGTATACATAATGACACTGTGTCACTCAGCCAACATCATTAAAATCAAAGATCTGCTGCTGAGCAGCCACACATACGACTGCACTCATAAACATGAGTTTCCAAACTGATACACCCATCTATAACCGTTGTGCTCTCTCTCTCTCTCTCTCTCTCTCTCTCTCTCTCTCTCTCTTAGCAGAGTTTCATATTTTTCGTCAATCAACTAGGTGCCCCTTGGAAACCATCCTGCGAACCCCAGGTTGAGAACTCCTGGTAACTAAGCGGTCTTGCTGAACCTAAGTAGAAAGATATGAGTAAGAGAAAATGGGGATATGGATCAAGCGTGTGGGCTGGAGCAAATAAGAATGAAAGACAAAAAGAAAATGTATCCATTGCCGTATATAAAGAATAATACTAGGAAGTGTAGGTTACCTTGATCCACGACTGTATCGGTAAAACTTACAATATAGGCTATAATTAAACAAACATTTATTACCCTATGGACGTCTTCAACAACGAGGATCGAGTGGCTTGGGGGAACGTGAAGTTTATGGAGAATGTTGAACCATGCATGCAGAAGCTTGAGAGACGTTGCAGTGTTTCTTATTCCAGTGTGAACGATAAACGAGAGAAGCGAAGGGCCTTTGTTCAGTAGTATTTACCCACAGAAGTGGACAAAAATCGTTTTGCCTAGTTTGACGTTTTGTGCTGGAAGGATGCTAATAATTGTTAATTCCTTCCCCAGGAAGCAAAATGGTCCTTAAATATGCATGGAGAGTGAAGAGAGGAAACTTGAAAGCATTAGGCATCAATCGATTCTCTGTGTGGATGATCAAATGAATTCAGCTATTTAATGCTAAAACTAACAGGGGAGGAGGGAGTGGTTTGTTTGACCCTTGTTTTTTAATATACAGGAAAAGAATGCAAGACACGTGAGTGGGGAAGGAATGAGGAAGACAAGAGAAAGGGGGTGTTCAAAATAAAATTCAATCTAGCTCAGTGGAGGACAAAGAAAAAAATATTGGAGAAGGGTGTAAACTGACTGAGTGGGAAAACTTCAAAGGATATGGTGCAAGTGGAAGTTGTTTACAAAGGAAACTTGTACTATATGTGAAGCGATCTATATGGTTGGGAGACGACGAAAGGATGTGAAAGAACAGATTGTTCGAGCAAAGTACGCGAAACAAGCTGTTGAAGAGATGAAGGCATACAGCTCTTGGACGAAAGGGAACGTTTATTAATAAGAGACGAAAGACTGGTATGTTGAGAAACGAAGAGAACTGAAGAGATTGGCTGGGGAGAGTAAAATAAATGGATTAGCTTTTTTTTTTTTTTTTTATCTGAGGGAAAAGCTAAGGGAATGTAAGACGCTATTTTGGAATTAGGACAAGAAAGTAAGAGAGAGCTGGTAAAAAGGTAAAAGATAAAAATGGGAGAATACTAATGGACAACACAAACAAGATGTTTTGGACGAGAAAATAAGAGAGCTTATGAAGGAGTAAAAGACAAAAATGGGAGAATGTGGACAACACAGGTAAACTTGACAGATAAAGAGTGCATTTAAGTGAAAAAATAAAGTATGAAAGCAATACTAGTAAAAGTGAAACCGGAACAATAGGAGGTAAAAAAAGTCAAGAAGGGAGGAAAGAAAGGTCAGTAGGGGAGAAGTGTTTCAGGCGACAAAGTTAAAATTGGGAATGCATCAGAGACTGGTGTAGGGTGTATCGGTATGCTGAAATATAAGGAAGAAATTGTCACTGAATGGACGTGAATACTATGTACATTAAACTGGGAGAACGGGACAGTGCCAATACACATATAACCAGCCCACTGCACGATGAAAAAAAGGAGTAGGTTGCAGCCACGTGTATATCATTTTCTTAGCACAGTGAGGAAAATATATTATGTGATAATCTGATACGGATAGGGCGACAATCGAGGAATTCTTAGGAGATGACAGGGGTCTTAGGAAAGGAAGATGCCGTGGAGGCTGGAGCTTATATTCATGAAGTACTGTAGAAAATTATTTTGAGTAGGAAAGGAAGTTCTACTCCACCTTTATGAAAATAGTGAAAGAGTATGAAAGGGTAGACAAACAGGGAAATTAGGAACGTTCAGATAATTTGTTATGGAGTAGATGTGCATTTGCTGAATGCTGTTAAGAGTATGTACAAGTATAAAGGTGCAAAGGCGACAGTGCGAATATGTTCGGATGTCCTGGGCAACTCCTCTTATATAAATGTTTGAAATCGGGACGTGTGATGTCTCAGTGATTTTATGTACGTACATACATACATGCATACATACATACATGAGAGAGAGAGAGAGAGAGAGAGAGAGAGAGAGAGAGAGAGAGAGAGACTTCGTATATCATTTCATTCTGTCTTAGGCTGAACTACAGACGACGAGGACGATACAGAAGTATTCTCTAGTGCTTCATCTAACCTGGCAGTTAATCTCGTCACTACCGTCGCCACAGTGCTGGATGCCATCACACCGCCAGGCCTCACGTACACACTGCCGCCCCGTGGCACACTGGAAATCCCCGGGGTCGCACAGAGGCTGCAAGGTACACGATGCTTACCATGTAATCGCAAAGAAAATTGTTCAGGGGACATCTGCGTACACGCTGATCCTCCAGCACATTATTATTGTTATTATTTTATGGTGATTTAACTAGGAAAGGAAAACATTAAACAAAAACTGTTAATATATATATATATATATATATATATATATATATATATATATATATATATATATATATATATATATATATATATATATATATATATATATATATATATATATATATATATATATGTGTGTGTGTGTGTATGTGTGTGTGTGTGTATGTGTGTGTGTGTATGTGTGTGTGTGTGTGTGTGTGTGTGTGTGTGTGTGTGTGTGTGTGTGATTTAAATGTGAGTAAAAGATGGAAAAAGAGCATGAGACAGTATGGATCAGTTGGGTCAAGGATTGTGTGGGTAAAGTTGAAAGTTGGAATACAAATGTAGGCGATTGTGTGTGTGTATGCGCCAACGCAAGATGGTGCTAGCAGAGTGAGAGATGAGTTCTGGACAAATGTGGAAGTGTGTATGGAAAAGTCTGGAAGGAATAAGAGAGTGTTTTTGATCGGTGATATGAATGGTAAAGTAGAGAATGTGAAGGTGGATGAGTGGGGTGTGCCAGCTGGGATAGATGAGAATGGCAGTGCGTTAGTGGACATTTGTGCTGGGAGGGGGTTGGTGATAGCCAATACCCTCTTCAGGCATAAAATGATCCACAGGTATGCATGGCGAGTGATGAGAAGGGTGGGTGGTGAACTGAATGAATGGAAGGCAATGATTGATTATGTGTGTGTGGATGAAAGGTTGCGAAGATGTGTAATGGATGCAAGAACTTATAAAGGTTGGGGGAGTGGACTTTCTGACCACTACTTGGTGGTGGCCAGAATTAGGATACAAATAAGATGAAGGAATAGAAGAAGGGAAAGACGAGAGGAAGGAGTAGTTGCAAGGAGTGTGGAAAGGTTACAAGAAGATGAGAAAAAGGCAGAGTATAAGAGAGAAGTGGAGGAACGATTGGGCAAATATGAATTGGAGCAGATGGGGGACGTGGAAGGTGTGTGCAGGATATATACAGAAGATATATGTGCAGCGTGTGATGTGGTGTGTGGGAGGAAGAGAAGACTGAGGGGGGGTGCAAGGAACAGCGTGGTGGACTGAAGAGGTGAGACAGGCTGTGGCACAAAAGAAGAAAGCATACAATGAATGGATGAGAAATAGGGGTGTGGAAGAAGATGAGAGGCGGAAGAGAGAGTTATATGTAGAAAGAAAGAGAGAGGTGAAAAGATTAGTAAGAGAGAGTAAGAAGAGAGTGGATGAGGAATTTGGAAAGAATTTGAGTGTAAAGTGGAGAGACTGTAAGAAGATGTTCTGGAAAGAGGTGAAGAGAGTAAGACAGGGTGGAAGTGAGGTTAGCAGGGGAGTGAAAGATAAAAATGGTAGATTACTAGTGAAGAAGGGAGAAAAAGTGAGCAGATGGAGAGAACACTTTAAGGAATTGTTGAACATAGAGGATGGAAGTAATGCGAGTATAAGTGGCTGGGGAATGGCTGGGAGAAAGAGGGAGGTGAGAAGACAGGAAGAAATCAGTAGGATAGAAGTTGTGGAAGCAATGAAGAAAGTTAAATTGGGGAAAGCCCCAGGAATTGATGGAGTGTGTGGTGAAATGCTGAAGCATTGGGGAGAGGTAGTAGTAGAATGGATGTGGAAGATGTGCAGATTGACCTGGGAGGAAGGTAGAGTCCCGGAGGATTGGAAGTCCGGTAAAATTATTCCCTTGTACAAAGGAAAAAGGGAAAAAGAAGTGTGTGGTAATCATAGGGGCATTTGTCTTAGTATAATAGGAAAAGTGTATGGTAGGATACTTATTGACAGAGTTAGAGAAAGGACAGAGGAATTAGTTGGAGAAGAACAGGGAGGCTTTAGGAAGGGAAGAGGTTGTGTAGATCAGATATTCATTCTTAGATCTTTAGTGGAAAAGTTTCTAGAGAAGGGAAAGAAGTTGTATGCGGCTTTCATAGATTTGGAGAAAGCATATGACAGGGTGGATAGACAAGGATTGTGGAAAGTATTAAGAATATATGGAGTAGATGGGAAGTTGTTGAATGCTGTGAAGAGTATGTATGATGGTGCTAAGGCTGCAGTGCGTGTGGATGGTGAACTAAATGAATTTTTCTCTTTGGAGGTTGGGTTGAAACAGGGATGTCTTCATGGTTGTTCAATCTGTTCATATTTGGGGTAATAAAAGAGGTACAAGGTAGGGTAGTGGATGTTGGAGTGGCCCTGGTGAGAGAGGATTGTGTTTGGAAACTCCCTGTACTGTTGTTTGCAGATGATACTGTGTTGAGTGAAGACGAAGGGGAGCTGCAAGGCTTGGTGGATGAGTTTGGGAGAGTGTGCAAGAAACGGAATCTAAAGGTGAATGTAGGGAAGAGTAAAGTGATGGTCTTTGAGAGAGGTGAAGTCAGTGAATGTACAGCGAGGTTGGATGGTGAGGAATTGGAAAATGTGAGTACGTTTAAGTACTTGGGTAGTGTGATGAGTAAGGATGGAGGTTTGGAGGATGAGGTGCTTGAAAGGGTACAGCAGGGAAGAAAGGTTGCTGGTTCTTTGAAAGCAGTGATAACAAACAGGGAAGTGAGCATGGAAGTGAAAAAGTTACTACATGACAGTATTGTCACACCAACTCTAACGTATGGAAGTGAAGCTTGGACATTGTTGGAAGGACACAAGTCAAGAGTGAGAGCAGTGGAAATAAGTTATTTAAGAGGAGCCTGTGGAGTCACATGGAGAGACAGGCTGACGAATGAGGATATAAAGGAGCGTTGTTGTGTAGATGTGGATGTGATAGGAAGTGTTATGAGGAACACACTGAGGTGGTTTGGCCATGTGGAGAGAATGGAGGGTGAAAGACTGACAAAGAGAGTGTATGTGAGTGAGGTGGAGGGGGGAAGAGGGAGGGGGAGGTCGAGGATGAGATGGAGGGATGGGGTGGAGAGATATATGAGAGAGGGGGGGGTGAGTTGGGAGCAGGGCAGTGAAATGCCGGGGGACAGGACGACGTGGAGGCGATTTGTTTGTGACCACCCCAAACGGGATTGAGGCGTCTGGCAATTGATAGATAGAACTAGAAAAGGAAAACATTAAACAAAAACTGTTAATATATACATCTATCTATCTATCTATTGCCAGACGCCTCAATCCCATTTGGGGTGGCCACAAACAAATCGCCTCCAAGTCGCCCTGTCCCCCGCCATTTCACTGCCCTGCTCCTAACTCAAACCCCCCTCTCTCATATACCTCTCCACCCCATCCCTCCATCTCATCCTCGGCCTCCCCCTTCCTCTTACCCCCTCCACCTCACTCACATACACTCTCTTCGTCAGTCTTTCACCCTCCATCCTCTCCACATGGCCAAACCACCTCAGTGTGTTCCTCATAACGCTTCCTATCACATCCACATCCACACAACAACGCTCCTTTATATCCTCATTCATCATCCTGTCTCTCCATGTGACTCCACAGGCTCCTCTTAAATAACTCATTTCCACTGCTCTCACTCTTGACTTGTGTCCTTCCAACAACGTCCAAGCTTCACTTCCGTACATTAGAGTTGGTATCACAATACTGTTATGTAGTAACTTATTCACTTCCATGCTTACTTCCCTGTTTCTTATCACTGCTTTCAAAGAACCAGCAACCTTTCTTCCATGCTGTACCCTTTCAAGCACTTCACCCTCCAAACCTCCATCCTTACTCATCACACTACCCATGTACTTAAACGTACTCACATTTTCCAATTCCTCACCATCCAACCTCGCTGTACATTCACTGACTTCACCTCTCTCAAAGACCATCACTTTACTCTTCCCTACGTTCACCTTTAGATTCCGTTTCTAGCACACTCTCCCAAACTCATCCACCAAGCCTTGCAGCTCCCCTTCGTCTTCACTCAACAACACAGTATCATCTGCAAACAACAGTACAGGGAGTTTCCAAACACTATCCTCTCTCACCTGGGCCACTTCAACATCCACTACCCTACCTTGTACCTCTTTTATTACCCCATCCATGTACAGATTGAATAACCATGGAGACATGACACATCCCTGTTTTATCCCAACTTTCAAAGAAAAAAATTCACTTAGTTCACAATCCACACGCACTGCAGCCTTCGCACCATCGTACATACTCTTCACAGCATTCAACAACTTCCCATCTACTCCATCCTTGTCTATCCACCCTGTCATATGCTTTCTCCCAATGCATGAAAGCCGCATACAACTTCTTTCCCTTCTCTAGAAACTTTTCTACTAAAGATCTAAGAATGAATATCTGATCTACACAACCTCTTCCCTTCCCAAAGGCTTCCTGTTCTTCTCCAACAAATTCCTCTGTTCTTTCTCTAACTCTGTCAATAAGTATCCTACCATACACTTTTCCTATTATACTAAGAAGACAAATGCCCCTATGATTACCACACACTTCTTTTTCCCTTTTTCCTTTGTACAAGGGAATAATTATACCTGACTTCCAATCCTCCGGGACTCTACCTTCCTCCCAGGTCAATCTGCACATCTTCCACATCCATTCTACTACTACCTCTCCCCCATGCTTCAGCATTTCGCCACACACTCCATCAATTCCTGGGGCTTTCCCCGATTTAACTTTCTTCATTGCTTCCACAACTTCTATCCTACTGATTTATTCCTGTCTTCTCACCTCCCTCCGTCTCCCAGCCATTCCCCAGCCACTTATATTCGCATTACTTCCATCCTCTATGTTCAACAATTCCTTAAAGTGTTCTCTCCATCTGCTCACTTTTTCTCCCTTCTCCACTAGTAATCTACCATTTTTATCTTTCACTCCCCTGCTAACTTCACTTCCACCCTGTCTTACTCTTTTCACCTCTTTCCAGAACATTTCTTACAGTCCCTCCACTTTACACTCACATTCCTTCCAAATTCCTCATCCATTCTCTTCTTACTCTCTCTTACTAATCTTTTCACCTCTCTCTTTCTTTCTACATATAACTCTCTCTTCCACCTCTCAACTTCTTCCACGCCCCTTTCTCATCCATTCATTGTATGCTTTCTTCTTTTGTGCCACAGCCTGTCTCACCTCTTCAGTCCACCACGCTGTTCCTTCCACCCCTCTCCATCTTCTCTTCCTTCCACACACCACATCACATGCTGCACATACTTCTGTAAATATCCTACATACACCTTCCACGTCCCCCATCTGCTCCAATTCATATTTGTCCATACATATATATATATATATATATATATATATATATATATATATATATATATATATATATCAGACACATGGCGAGTGATGAGAAGGGTGGGTGGTGAATTGAATGAAAGGAAGGCAATGATTGATTATGTGTGTGTGGATGAAAGGATGCGAAGATGTGTAAAGGATGCAAGAGTGTATAGAGGTTGGGGGAGTGGACTTTCTGACCACTACTTGGTGGTGGCCAGAATTAGGATGCAAGTGAGATGGAGGAATAGAAGAAGGGAAAGACGAGAAGAAGGAGTAGTTGCAAGGAGAGTGGAAAGGTTACAAGAGGATGAGAAAAAGGCAGAGTATAAGAGAGAAGTGGAGGAACGATTGGGCAAATATGAATTGGAGCAGATGGGAGACGTGGAAGGTGTGTGTAAAATATTTACAGAAGAAATATGTGCAGCATGTGATGTGGTGTGTGGAAGGAAGAGAAGGCGGAGGGGGGTGCAAGGAACAGCGTGGTGGACTGAAGAGGTGAAACAGGCTGTGGCACAAAAGAAGAAAGCATACAATGAATGGGTGAGAAATAGGGGTGTGGAAGAAGTTGAGAGGCGGAAGAGAGACTTATATGTGGAAAGGAAAAGAGAGGTGAAAAGATTAGTAAGAGAGAGTAAGAAGAGAGTGGATGAGGAATTTGGAAGGAATTTGAGTGTAAAGTGGAGGGACTGTAAGAAAATGTTCTGGAGAGAAGTGAAAAGAGTAAGACAGGGTGGACGTGAAGTTAGCAGGGGAGTGAAAGATAATAATGGTAGATTACTAGTGGAGAAGAGAGAAAAAGTGAGCAGATGGAGAGAACACTTTAAGGAATTGTCGAACATAGAGGATGGAAGTAATGCGAGTATAAGTGGCTGGGGAATGGCTGGGAGATGGAGGGAGGTGAGAAGACAGGAAGAAATCAGTAGGATAGAAGTTGTGGAAGCAATGAAGAAAGTTAAATCGGGGAGAGCCCCAGGAATTGATGGAGTGTGTGGTGAAATGCTGAAGCATGGGGGAGAGATAGTAGTAGAATGGATGTGGAAGATGTGCAGATTGGCCTGGGAGGAAGGTAGAGTCCCGGAGGATTGGAAGTCAGGTATAATTATTCCCTTGTACAAAGGAAAAGGGGAAAAAGAAGTGTGTGGTAATCATAGGGGCATTTGTCTTCTTACTATAATAGGAAAAGTGTATGGTAGGATACTTATAGACAGAGTTAGAGAAAGAACAGAGAAATTAGTTGGAGAAGAACAGGGAGGCTTTAGGAAGGGAAGAGGTTGTGTAGATCAGATATTCATTCTTAGATCTTTAGTGGAAAAGTTTCTAGAGAAGGGCAAGAAGTTGTATGCGGCTTTCATGGATTTGGAGAAAGCATATGACAGGGTGGATAGACAAGGATTGTGGAAAGTGTTAAGAATATATGGAGTAGATGGGAAGTTGTTGAATGCTGTGAAGAGTATGTACGATGGTGCGAAGGCTGCAGTGCGTGTGGATGGTGAACTAAGTGAATTTTTCTCTTTGAAAGTTGGTTTGAAACAGGGATGTGTCATGTCTCCATGGTTGTTCAATCTGTACATGGATGGGGTAATAAAAGAGGTACAAGGTAGAGTAGTGGATGTTGGAGTGGCCCTGGTGAGAGAGGATGGTGTTTGGAAACTCCCTGTACTGTTGTTTGCAGATGATACTGTGTTGTTGAGTGAAGACAAAGGGGAGCTGCAAGGCTTGTTGGATGAGTTTGAGAGAGTGTGTAAGAAACGGAACCTAAAGGTGAATGTAGGGAAGAGTAAAGTGATGGTCTTTGAGAGAGGTGAAGTTAGTGAATGTACAGCGAGGTTAGATGGTGAGGAATTGGAAAATGTGAGTACGTTTAAGTATTTGGGTAGTGTGATGAGTAAGGATGGAGGTTTGGAGGGTGAAGTGCTTGAAAGGGTACAGCAGGGAAGAAAGGTTGCTGGTTCTTTGAAAGCAGTGATAAGAAACAGGGAAGTGAGCATGGAAGTGAAAAAGTTACTACATGACAGTATTGTGATACCAACTCTAACGTACGGAAGTGAAGCTTGGACATTGTTGGAAGGACACAAGTCAAGAGTGAAAGCAGTGGAAATGAGTTATTTAAGAGGAGCCTGTGGAGTCACGTGGAGAGACAGGCTGACGAATGAGGATATAAAGGAGCGTTGTGGTGTGGATGTGGATGTGATAGGAAGCGTTATGAGGAACACACTGAGGTGGTTTGGCCATGTGGAGAGGATGGAGGGTGAAAGACTGACGAAGAGAGTGTATGTGAGTGAGGTGGAGGGGGGAAGAGGGAGGGGGAGGCCGAGGATGAGATGGAGGGATGGGGTGGAGAGGTATATGAGAGAGGGGTGTGTGAGTTGGGAGCAGGGCAGTGAAATGGCGGGGGACAGGGCGACTTGGAGGCGATTTGTTTGTGGCCACCCCAAACGGGATTGAGGCGTCTGGCAATATATATATATATATATATATATATATCCATCATCCAATCCTACGCTGTCTCATGAGGAGCGCTGGACCCCGGAGCAAGGCAGGTTGGTCCTGTCATTTATGATGAGTGACCAGCCTCACTCATCCCCGAGTGGCATTATGTGGGCAATATACCCTAACCATTCCTTGGATATAAACCTTCACCAGCTCAATCTGATTGGAGCGCCGTAATTACCCACTAAACCACTAGGTGCTAAAATTTGGTTATATGGTTACCACCCCGCGTAGTAAATAGTTTCCTGTGTACTGGAAACCATTAGGCTTGTCACTCAATGTAGAGTCACTCACAGGCAGAACGAGGAGGAAGAAATGAAGGAAAGAAAGGCAGAAGAGGGAGCGTAAAAGCACCCGTAGGCAGAAGAAAGGGAAAATAATGAAGGAAAGAAAGACAAAAGAGGATGGAAGGAAATAAGGATGAAGGAGTGGAAAGGGCAGACATCCCTGAGCAGCAAAACATCGAGTGAGTGGATGGTGAGAGCCCCTACCTACCATACATATATATATATATATATATATATATATATATATTTGGCCACTCAAGACGTAACCAAATCACATCTGTCTCCCAACAACGCTTCACATTTGAGCAAATACTTTGCGTAATCATTTCTGAACCGCAACCACCACCGCCATCATCACAGCTACCACCCTCACAACTGCCACCATCAACATCATCATCACAGCCACCATTAACACCACCACTATCATCACAGTTACCACCACCACAACTGCCACCACGATCATCACAGCCACCACAAACACCACCACCAGCACCAAAGATACCACCACCACCATCATCACAGTTACCACCACCACCATCATCAGTTACCACCACAACCACCACTACCATCATCGTCATTACAGCTGGCACAACCACCACCAACACCAGCATCACAGCTAGCACTAGCACCACCGACATCAGAATCACCACAGCTACCACCACCACAATCATCATCACAGCAACCATCACCACCACCATCACAACTATCACCACCACCATCACAGCTGCACCACCATCACAACTATCACCACCACCATCACAGCTGCACCACCATCACAACAGTTACCAACACCACCATCACTATCATAGTTACCACCACCATCACCATCACCATCACCATCACAGCTATCACCACCATCATCATCACAGCCTCTACCACCACTGTCATCACCACAACTACCACCACCACTATCATCATCACAGTTACCCCACCACCATCACCATAGCTACCACCACCACCACCACAGCCACCACCATTTCCTGTTAAATAAAATCAACTATTGTCAGCATTATTGATGTACCTTACCTCAGAGTGTTGCTTTACAACCTCTCTCTCTCTCTCTCTCTCTCTCTCTTGAAATACGTATGAAACTCCACAGAAATGCCGCACAGCCTCTTCCACTTGTGCATATTGTAACACCAGTGGGGATAATCACTAGGGACTAAAATGCCCCTTCAGAAGATATCAATCGGAATGAAATTGAAACTGGCCCATCTACGACCCAGTTCCAACCATCCTGCCAAGTTTCTTGAAAAACCTTTATCCAGTTCTGGCTGCACTACACACACACACACACACACACACACACACACATACACACACACACACACACTCAAGATTATATGTACTGTTCTATACCAGCGAATCATATTAATTTTGCTGTTGCTCTTTACCTTCTTGTGACAAAATGCTGCTGTAAGCAAAAAAAAAAAAAAAAAAAAAAAAAAAAGTGTAAATAGGCTACCCTCACCTAATAATTCTTTTAGTCAGAAATTCTTTCATACCTCCATATTTATTTGAAACATACTCCTAACTCTATCTCTTCCTGATTTGATATACCCACTGCTCTCAGCGGGGAGCATTCTGATTGGCTGTTAGCCTTTCCCCTGGTTCAGATGCTAACGTGAGGGAGAACTGATGCCACAACTCTTAACAAAGTTCCATGCATAGAGGAAGCATGCGCAGTACAATGCTAGTATGTTGCGTTGCGGGACAACACAGTAACGCTTCTATAAACGCTGTAGATCTGATCATTTCTGGCCAGAAATGGGACCACTCCACACATGGCATCACTTGGTACCTGACTGCACCGTTCCTGTAGTGTTAATGAGGTCAGTTTAGTGTAGACTCTGCTTGGGTCAAGTTTCTAAGCTCCTACTGATACTGACTTCTGCCTCCAAAAGTACCGTACTATAGTTCGCTTTCTATGATAATTTTATGATTTTGTAAATAACATGAATAAAAGCTGAGTATGAGAGAGAGAGAGAGAGAGGTATGGAAGCTGAGAGAATTATGGTCGTGAACACTGATGATGATGATGATGATGGTGATTTTAATGGTGATCATGATAATGACGGTGAAAGTGGTATAGTTGGACTCGCGCCCGTTTGCGGCTGTGGTGTGGCCCGCACCTGTGTACAATGGTGCCACGTTTCCCCAACTTGCGATGTGAAACGGAAGCTATTTATGTACAAGGCATCACAAATTCGATAAATTCAGATGAATAAAACTTACACTTGTGTATTTTGATGGATGAATCAACAGTAATCTTATTATGCATAAAATATTTATACAGTAACACAGAAACTTGGCATACATATTGTACAGTGTTGCTAAAAGAAATTGTAGTCACTTTTAATGGTTTTTAGCGTAGTTTTAGGGTGGGTAATAATATCACAGTTATGGATATAAGATAATGAGCCTGAAAAAAGAAGAAATATGCCAATATCCAAAGTAAAAGAAATAATTCATGTAATTCTTGTGAGTGGCAACACTTACACACCCATCTGGCCTAAGATAAAGTACTGTAGACCCAACCATAGCTTGTACAGGTGTTGCTTGGGAAAAATGCTCACATTTACTGGCTTTTACCATAATTTTAAGGGCGAGGAATAATCACATTTATAATCATAAGCTAATATGTAGGACAAAATAGTAGGCATATGCCAATACCGAAGTAAAAAAAAAAAAAAAACATTATTCACTCGCGAGCGGCAACACTTCCACACCCAGTCGGTGGCCTTGACAGATAGCCTCCTGGGGGTGACCTCGTGTCACTTCCTTTATGTCCTCTGCACAGACAGCATGGCAGACAACTGGAAGAATGCTGTGAGGCACGCAGAAAAACTGCAAGAGGATGATGAAAAGAGAGATGTGGTGATTGACCATCACATCGATTCTTTCACTATCACTCTCACATCTTCTGATAAGGATACATCATAACTCTTCTATCCTCTTTTTCGCACTTTTCTTCCTCATGTTTCTCTCCCTTCTTTTTCTTCTGTTTTTCTGCCTTCTGTGAGAGATAGAGGAATAGGCCTATTGGGGACACCTCTTAAAAAAAAGCACGCCAAGACAAATACCTCAAGGGTGGTGTGGAAATGATGTCAAATTTACAATATATACAATATTATGTAAAAGAAAATATCAAAAATGTCTCTTGCAATAAAAGAGAGAGAGAGAGAGAGACAGGAGAGGGGCATGCATTGAATGCATTGTCGGCATCACTAAATGTAACAAAACCAAATTAACAAATGAAAGCACAATTATAAATAACTTATAAAAGAATCAAAAGTACTCAGGGTGGCTCACATTTCCCGCCAGGAGAGAGAGAGAGAGAGAGAGAGAGAGAGAGAGAGAGAGATAACGGTATAGAAAACGTGGCAACACTGTACACAGGTGCGGGCCACACCACAGCCGCAAACGTGCGCGAGTCCTACTATAGTAGTGATCATGATGATGATGACTGTACTTTGTATCTGTATTGTCCTATGTAGCCTTATTTGTCTGAAATATGTGTGAAAAAGAACTGTACAGAAGTTGAGGGAGCTATGATAATGAGTGATGATGATGAAAATGATGGTTTGAGGATGATGTTAAGGAGGGCTGTGTTGATAGTAATGACGAAGGTGATGTTGAAAAGCGTTAACACTAAGGAATGAACAGCAGCAATATCTGACCACCAGCATTATGGAAAAGATAAGACTGGTACAAATAGTGATGAATTCAGATATGCTTTAGTTCACATACTCGGCTTATCAAGTTTTAAGTACTGAAGTGATAAATAGGATGTAATCAGTAACAGTAGTAGTAGGATCACCAACAATAAAGTTATCTTACAATGCTAGCAAGGGCGACAGAATAATCAGCAAATTGTGGTAATTTGTCGCAGTTACCCAATCACTTTACTTGTTCTCTCTGTATGGTAACCTTCTCCCCCCTGGCAAGATACCGGTGACGTTACACAAGATGCTCGGTGAAACAAAGTGAACTGACCAGTTCTCATTAGACCATGGACTAACCAACCCACCTACCGGGCAGTCCCTCTCGTCGCTTCCATCACTGCAGTCATTGTTGTCGTCACACTGAACGGCCCACGGTACGCAGCTGCCGTCTGCCACACACTGGTACTCTCCCACCTTACACAACACCTGTAGTATGATAAACATGATTTGCTTGTTTGCTTGTCTGTTTTTCTGTCTAACTCTCTGTCAGTCTTTTTTTTTTTTTTTATTTTTTTTTTTTTATAGCTGTGTCTGTGATTTTCTGTCCACTACGCACTGGCATTGCCACATGTCACTCACTACTTTTAGTTCATTAGACATCTTATTGCTGGGATGATTTTTTTTTTTTTTTTTTTTTGTTCAACTGAGCATAACTAGCAAGGAATTTTCTCTCAAAAGCAGTGAGGCTTACCATCACATCAGAAGGAATGAGGGGAACAAAGGAAGGAATAAGGCCACGGTCGGCCGTATCTGCAGTAGGCAAGCTAGTGCTGGCAAGAACGAGTTGAGGCGGCCCAATAAGGGGGCCACCTCGACAGTGGGTACAAGTGTTTTTTCTTTTTTTTCTTTATGAAAGGAAGAAGGAACCAAAGGCCAGGAGCCTGCAATTTGTTCCCTCCAAGAAAAAAACAAAAACAAGATGACAGAGCCAAAATCAAGATCCGTACATTTCGAGATGCCTGGACACTGCATTTGAAAGGCTGGAGATCATAGGCAGTAGGAAATACAGACAGCGGAAGACACTTCCAGAATTGACTTGTTGCATATATGAAGGACTGGGAGTAACGATTAACTCTTGCATTAGAGAGTTGGACAGAAAAGGGATGATAGTTTGTTGCTACGGGTGCTATGCACCCATCCTAGTGGTGGAAGAATGCAAGCAGACAGTTCAGAGGAGCAGTGACCACTGAAATAGTGACAGAAGAGAGATAAAGATGCAACAGTGCGGCGAAGAGACAGAGGCTGAAGGGAGCCAGTAAGAAGAGGAGAGTTAATGAGATGAAAAGCCTTTGACACCACGATGTTGAGAAGAGCTATATGTGGGGAGCCTCCCCACACATGAGAGTTGTACTCTACACAGGGGCGAATAAAACCCGTGTATAAAGTCAACAACTGTGTAAGGGTAAAGAAGGCACAGAGTCAGCTTAGCACATCTAATCTCTTGGAAGCAGATTTTACAAGAGAGGTAATATGATCTTCCCAAGATAAATCCGTAGAGAATCAAACCCCAAGTATATTTGAAGATGAAGCTGGATTAAGCTGGCGACAATCCTCTTGGTCCATGTGAGAAGAGTTAACTTTGCTTTTTCTTGTTTGAATCATGCGGGCAATGATATGGTTAATACTGAGGAGCTCATTGCTGAAAGAGCCACTCAATCTCTGTCCGGACTGCATCTCACACCATGTACATTTACCTGGCATTTATTGATGTGTGCCACACTTCTCGTGGGGCACTTTGTATGTTCGAGGTCTATCTATCTATCTATTGCCAGACACCCTAATCCCGTAAGGGGTGGCCACAAACAAATATCCTCCATGTCGCCCTGTCCCCTGCCATTTCATTGCCCTGCTCCCAGCTCACCCCCCCCCCTCTCTCATATACCTCTCCACTCCATCCCTCTATCTCATCCTTGGCCTCCCCCTCCCTCTCCCCCCTCCACCTCACTCACATACACTTTCCTAGTCAGTTTCTCGCCCTCCACCCTCTCTACATGTCCAAACTACCTCAATGTGTTTCTCCTAACGCTTCGTATCGCATCCACATCCACACCACAACGTTCCTTCACTTCCTCATTTGTTAGTCTGTCTCTCCATGTGACTCCACATGCCCCTATCAAATAAATCACTTCCACTGTTCTCACTCGTGACTTCTGTCCCTCCAGCAAGGTCCAAGCTTCACTTCCATACGTTAGAAATACTGTCATGTAGTAGCTTTTTCACTTCCACGCTCACTTCCCTGTTTCATATCACTGCTTTTAAGGAACCAGCAACCTTTCTTCCCTGCTGCACCCTTTGAAGCACTTCACCCTCTAAACTTCCATCCTTACTCATCACACTACCCAAGTACTTAAACCTACTCACATTTTCCATTTCCTCCTCGAGGTATGGGTTGCTATCTGTACTGCTACGTAAAGATTTATTTTTCGTCTCTATCTATCTACCTATCCTTGTATTTGTGTGTTTTGTAATATGTGTCCTTATCATACACCTACTTATCTTTAGTCACGAATCAGCCATACTTTTATATATAAGATTTCTCTCTGTTTTACCCTATGTTGGCTGAGTTTGGAGGACCTGAATGAAATCGTATGCCGTCAGCTGGAAAAAAAACATGAATCATAATAGTTTTAAAGGCTGTCACTGCCTTAAGCTTTACCTGAACAAATCACAGGCTGCCACAAACAAAATCCAGAATAGGTAATTCGCAGCTATACATTTAACAACGAAGCTGCTTGCTTTTGTGCGTGTGTGTGTGTGTGTGTGTGTGAAACATGTATACTGTGAAACCGTAATATGACAGCAAATGATTATATATATATATATATATATATATATATATATATATATATATATATATATATATATATATATATATATATATACATATATATATATATATATATATATATATATATATATATATATATATATATATATATATATATATATATATATATATATCTGTGAAATGTGAACGTCGTATCAGGCACAATATAACGCTCTCTTTATCAGGACAGCTGTTCAATCCTCGTCAAGCAACTTGTCTCTTAAACCCCGCACCTCCTCCCCTACCACCCGTAGAGCGGGTGAGGAGGAGCGGGGCCATGAATTCAGTAAGGGTGCGAGAATTATAAGACTAGTTGCTTGACTGTGGGTATAATGTTTAATTTCAGCTGATGCCAAATCACTCACTTCACCTGCATCATATAAACGTTACCGTTACTTAACGTTATTTAAAGTTACTGTTAATGCTATCATGGGGCGAACAACTCAAGCTTTTCTTCTAGCAAGTATCATTCTCTTTTACACACCTGCAAGTTAGCCACAGGAACCGGAGCGTATTAAGCGGAGCAGTTAATTACAGAAGGAAGGAGGAAAGGTTACCGTCGAGAATAGAGACGTATTTATGGGATCTTAACCATTTTACAAGATAAACAAGTTTCCATAACAATTTACCATTATGAAAGATAATTTTATTTTCAAACATTTTTCACTTTGCCGTTCACTGTAGTTTGCCTTTTTTTTTTTTTTTTTTTTTTTAACTATGAGTACAGTAAGATATATGTAAAAGGAGGCTTTATACACAACTTAACTTTTTAATCCTGTGAATTTATTTATATTTAACGTTCCTATATTCAAATAATTTCATTCATATTAGGAAGGAAATTTTCAGTCTGGTGGGGTTATATGTAGCCTTCATCCCCCATTCCTGTGCTGAATAAAAGAGTCAGGAAGTATTTAGAAAGGAATGAAAAAAAGTGTGGCTGAACTGAAAGGGTTTATTTCTCCATCCGAATGTGTGAAGCTATAACTTTATTAACATACACGCCTACGTACACCCTTCCTCTGTGGTCAGTCTTTTTAACCCGCCCCATCCCGACGACGTATGGGTACATTGCAACGATCTGCATTTGCCAGTCCCGGCGATGTACCAGTACGTCGTGCAATTGCAAGGTCGCTAATTTGCACAATTTTCAATTTTCGCACGTGATTTTTTGTATGTATACACGGGACACCATCCTCTATTCCTGTACAAGATACCAAGCAGGGACAATGCCTTACACTGCATAACCTCCCCCCTCCCCCCCTCAAGACATTGTCTAGGCAAAGGACCTGTTACCAGTGACCTGGCTAGTAAAGTTATTCAGGGCCAGAGTGATTCCCCAATCGATGACAATGTGGAGGACAATGTTTACATAGCATTAGAAGAAGAAACAGCCAGAAATAATGATCAGGTAGTGTGGCAAAAATAGGTCAGGTATGGTGATTAGTTAGTGAGTGAAACAATGCTTATAATGCCTTTATTACTGCTTGAAAACCAATATACTGTCATACTACATATACATTCGTACCAAGTAAATAAATAAATACCGTTTATGAGTGGATAAAATAGTTACCCTCCCATAGAACTCGTTTTCTTTGGTGCCAGCATGTTAGAAAATCCACTCAGGTAAGGAGGAACTCCTACCTGGATTGGGCACTTTAAACCTCAGGTGAGCGATTTCTCCATGAATTTTCGATGTTTCTCACCAAAAGCGAAGGTTTTAGCCAAAAAAAAAAAAATCGAAAATACCTCGGGACTGGGGGATGTCGGAGGTGCGGAAAACCTCGGGACGTGACGGGTTAAGGCAGTCATAATTTTATAGGCATACGAGAGAACTAAGAGTTTAGGGTGACAAAATTTACTCTCCAAAATGGTTTGATGGCAAGTGTGCCAGAGCAACAGCCCAAAAGTCATTAGCATATAACTCTTACTTAAAATCAAAAACATCTGAATCACTCTCCCAATTTAAAATTGCTAGAAATCATGCAAAAGCTGTATTAAATCTATCTAAATCAAACTTTCTTCAAGAGCAAGCATCAAAACTACTTAACAACCCTAATGACAATAGAATATTCTGGTCAACTCTTAATTCTTTCAATAATAACTTTAACAAGTCATCTTCCATTCCCCCACTAAAATCTTCAGATGGCAACATTACAAATGACCCACGTGGGAAAGCAGATCTCTTTACCAGTACATTTGCCAGAAACTCTGCCATAGACGATACCAGCCAGAATGTCCCAGTCCTAGAGCTTGACTCTCCCGAAATTGCCCCACCTAAAATACAACCAAGATACCTAAAATCCATCCTAGACAATTTACCTACCAACAAAGCTCCTGGCCCAGATGGAATTCCGTCAATTGTTTTGAAAAAGTGTTCCCCTGAACTTGCCTCTGTTCTAGCTAAATTATTCAGACTATGCATACGTACTTCTTTATTCGCAAATTCATGGAAAGAAGCCAATATCCACCCAATTCCGAAGAAAGGAAGTTCGTCTGTCCCCTCTGATTACAGACCAATAGCTGTCACATCTTCTCTTGGTAAGGTACTTGAAACTTTAATTAATAAGCACACTGTTAAACATCTTGAATCCAGCAACTTAATTAGTGATAGACAATATGGTTTTGGCCACGAAAGATCCACCATTGACATACTCAATCTCCTAACTCATACCATCCATCAATCAACTGATCTACATGGAGAAACTCATGGAGTAGCTCTTGATTTTTATATAGCTTTCGACAGAGTATGGCACCGTTCCCTGCTGTCCAAACTCCCTTGCTATGGACTAACGTCTTTTGTTCCTTTGATTTCTTCATAGCTTAGTGACAGGAAAATAAGAGTAAAAGTAGATGATGTATATTCCGATTTCCACTTAGTTAACGCCGGCGTGCCGCAGGGATCAGTTCTGGCGCCAACCCTATTCCTGATTCATATTAATGATCTCTTATCTGTCACCCACAATCCCATTCACTCATATGCAGATGACTCAACACTACATAGTTCATTCACACTCAGACACCCATTTACAAAGTCTAATATCTCTACCTCTCAACTCAGTACAGCCATCTCCATAAATCAAGATGTATCTACGATCTGTGAATGGGGACAAAACAATCTTGTCTCTTTTAATGCTAGTAAAACTAAATATATACAGTTTCCTAATGGACAGATATTGCCAGATTCGTACATTACCTTCAGCGCTACTAATATTCCCATCTCCAAAAGTATTGAAATTCTTGGCATCTCACCTAACAATGCCCTCAGCTGGACTTCTCATGTCAGATCACTTGCTAAAACCGCCTCAAAGAAACTTGGATTATTGTACAGAGTTCGTAACTTCTTCACCGATGAGCAGTTAGCTATAATTTATAAGAGTTATGTGCGCTCTCAGCTTGAATATTGCTCACCCTTGTGGAATGGTTGTGGAGAGGTTGCATTAAAACAACTAGACAAAATTCAGAACAAAGCTGTTAAAATTATTAACAACCCTGCCATTACAAATAAACTACCTCCCCTGCAGGTAAGAAGGAATGTTGCCTCCCTTGCATTATTTTACGGATATTTTTTTGGCAAATGCTCAGACGAAGTTGCGTCCATGGTGCCACCTCTCCATGCCTTCCCTCGTGCTACACTGGCATCTGGTAGTGCTCATGACTGGAATGTCACTCAGCCATATTGCAGAACTTCTGCCTCTCAGAATTCTTTCATTCCCCGAACTGCATCTCTCTGGAACTCGCTTCCCCAGAGATGTTTCCCTCCAAATTTCAACCCACAGCTGTTCAAGTCTAACTGTTACAGATATTTTATGAACAGAGGACACCAGTAATCTGGTGTATGGATTATTTTTTTTATTCATTTGTTTTTCCTTCCTCTGTTCTGTTATTTAAAAAAATATATATATATGTTCCAGTGTTTTATTATTATTATTATTATAATAATTATTATTATTATTATGATTATGATTATTATTATCATCATTATTATTACCATTATTAAATGACTACACTCCCTCTTCTGTCTTTCTTTCCTTCATTCTTTCCTCTTCCTTCTCCCTATGGGTTGCTCTACACTGAGTGACAAACCAAATAGTTTCCTGTTCACCAGGAAACCATTTACTACGTGACAAACAATGTGACCATCGCATCACATTTCATTCTCCCTGCCTTACTTCCAATCCCTCCCCTCCCTCACCCCACCCCCGCACCATCACTCTTCCCCCCAACCACCCTCTCTTCTCTCTCTGGCCCCTCCCTCTCACCCCCTCTTACTTCAGTGTGACTTCTATCTATCTATCTATTGCCAGACGCCTCAATCCCGTTTGGGGTGGCCACAAACAAATCGCCTCCACGTCGTCCTGTCCCCCACCATTTCACTGCCCTGCTCCCAACTCACACACCCCTCTCTCATATACCTCTCCTTGACTTGCCGCGCATAAATGAGCCAACCTGAGGCAACGGGCAGCGGAGGATAGATCATTATTTATGACCACAACTATACATCTCTCTCTCTCTCTCTCTCTCTCTCTCTCTCTCTCTCTCTCTCTCTCTCTCTCTCTCTCTCTCTCTCTCTCCAGGTGACCCAAAACTGCGTGACAAGCTTAATGTCGCCCTGTAGTCCAGGAGAGCATTTACTGTGCTGGGTGATGACCATGTAACCAAATGACGCCTCGTGATCTCGGGGTTAAGGCGTTCCAAGCGGGTGGATACTGCAAGGTTTTTCATCTGAGGGTTGAGTAGGATTAATTGCTCACGTAATGCCACTCAGGCACCAATGAGGCTGGTCAGTCTTGCAGTATATATATCGAGAGTGTGTAGCCTTGCCCCGGACCCCTACGCTCTTGATAAGCCAAACATGAATTAGAAAATGAATGGAATATTATTATTATTATTATTATTATTATTTTATTATTATAAGTAGTAGTAGTAGTAGTAGTAACAGTAGTAGTAGTAGACCTAGTAGTAATATTTTTGTTGTTGTCACTGGTGAAACGAAAGAGTATTATCTCTTATTCGACGCGCGCGCGCGCGCGTGTGCGTGTGTGTGTGTGTGTGTGTGTGTGTGTGTGTGTGTGTGTGTGTGTGTGTGTGTGTGTGTGTGTGTGTGTGTGTGTGAGAGAGAGAGAGAGAGAGAAAGAGGGAGAGAGAGAGAGAGAATATTAAAACCTGGTGGTGGGGTAGAGCCGTCGCCATTGAGTTTATTTTTATTATTTCGTTTTATTTACTTTGAAAAACTTAGGTCAGGAGCCAAGATAACAGGGCTAGGTCAAAGATTCACCCATCTAGGTCAAATTAAGCAGTTATCATCCGATTTCGACCATATTTGGTGTGAGGAATGAGGTTACGGCAAGAAAGAATTGAGCCCTTTATATAGAATACTCAATTAAAGACCACGTCACAAGGCAAGGTCAAAGTTCGACCTGACTGTGTGTTAATATAATAACTAAGCTATTTTTCGCCATATTGACACCAAACATTGCGGAAGAGTAGAGTGCCTGTCAAGCGACTGACATGATTTTCGTTAAACTATGGCAACGGTCAAGGTCACATGGCGAGATCAACTTATTCGATTTATACCAAACTTTGTGGAAGGCTTCAGGGTAAAGCATAAGTAGGGGAATTTGATTTAAAAAAAAAAAAAAACGGTATGATATTATGGTCACAGGGATAGGTCAAATGCACGGACACCTGACAAAGTCAACTTTAGCAGTTCCGATCAGTAATAGACGAAATTTTGCGGAAGGGCTTAGGGTATGGTGAGGATGAAGGGATTCGATTTTGAGACAAATCAGTCAAAGGTCAAGGTCAGAGGGCAAAATCAAATGTTCGGTCCTTCGAGCAGTTAATAGGAGCACAGCTATTGCACTCTGTGTGTTCCTTCTTATTATTTTTTTGGTTAGAGAGAGAGAGAGAGAGAGAGAGAGAGAGAGAGAGAGAGACCATGTCCCAGCAAGAATAGCTAGATGAGGGCGATACACATGTGGCCATGTACAGTTTTTGCCTGTAGTCGATCTGTTGGTCTCATCCCAAGCCAGTGTGAGAGTGCATGGCCAGCCCTTCACCCACACAGTAGATGGGGATTCGAATATTTGGTTTATTGGCAAAAGCGGGATTCCAAACTGCTTTTTTTTTTTTTTTTTGCTATTTTACTTGTGTGTGGGGGGGGGAGGGGGGTCTGAAGCAGCGAAGAATTTCTTTTTTTCTTTTTCTTTTTTTTTATGGAGTGACTGTGAAGGTTTATTTAGCCCCCAGTGTGCACAGTGAGCCCCTTGGCGGGGATGGGCGTTCAGCGAAAATAGATGAATAAGTTGGGGCAAAATATTCTCGGCAGGATAAATACATAACAAGGCTTTGCATGAAACTTGAATGAAACAAATACATGGTTGCAGTCAAAGGCTTTTGACTGCATGTTGCATACTGGAGACAATGTATGACCTGGGCCTGTGTTCTCGCTGGTTAAGGAAACTCCCTATCACCTCTTCCTTAGCAATTTATTTTGTTTATTACTCCTTATTATCCACCTCTGCGTCACTGTCATTTGAATTATTCACATATTACCATACTCAGTGTTAATAACATACAAGCTTATATCAACCAGCGATATCCATAAAATAACCTGATAAGGAAGAAGTGATAGGCAGCTTCCTTAACCCATGAAAAGTCGGACCCCGGTCATACACCTCGTTATTTTGGCCCCCGATGAGAGTGACTGTGAAATGACGGAGTTGCTTGTAAGTCAAGTTGATAATGGGACTTATTCTCATCTATTAAGCTCCTTTAGACAGATGACGTGATTTTATCAGGTTTTGGCCGTTTCATGACAATTTTACCATAGAAAAGGTCCCCCGTAAGGTATGGGTTAACGATAGCTGCATCCGACCCCTCCAGTCAGAAATATCTCTTCTAACCTAAATAACAGTGCCTGAAGGTAGCAAGGTTAATGTAGAAAGTACGTCATGGTAGTGAAATGATTGTAATATTTTGCAATACTTCCTTGTAAGCAATTTATTTTTCACATGACACAGCGTAGTATTCGCTAATATGTAACCCATGTAAACTATGTCGATATCAGAACTATACTGTACATAACACTATGCTGGCAACCCCTTCAGCCCAATAACGTCTTTATTCTCTTCTTCTTACCAAGACACGAGTATATTCACCTCAGATTTTTTTTTTTTTAATTGGAAAGGTTAGACATATCTTTCATTAATCTCTTTCCTACTCAGATGGTCTACTAAGCTGAATTTCATCGCCTTGTAGTAGCAGGAATAAAATATTAAAGACGTTCTCTGGGAGAAGGGTTAATCCTTTCAATCCGGAGTCTTACCTTTTAATTACATTGTTGGTGGCAAGTGTGTATTACACACACTTACCACCGACAATATTACAATATTACTGTGTAATACGTTAAATATCACAAAGGAAGAGGAGATACGAGGTCTGCTATGACCAACGACAATCCTGGTCATTCGCGCGTTTTCTTGTCCCTTCGGGAGGCTAGTTTGCACCTCTTCCTTAGAAATCCATTTGGCCTACTTACTATTCTCTTACATGTTATTTATATCCTTTTTATATTGACACTGTTTGCATCGGCAATGTACATATTGTTAACGAAGAAATAAACTGGTTGCCAAGAGGTGCTAAGAAGCCTCCTTAACCGACGAGAAAAGTGTCCACTGTCTGACCGTACAGTGACCTTCGGGGTCACACAGACAGATACCGCCTGTCTCTCTGTGATAAACACTCGCCTTCGGGTCTGCACCAACATTACACCACAGCCTTTCTCGTTGACTGCCATACAGATGGTAAATTCATGAGCGCAATGTCCACTACTTTTCAGTGCCTACTTAGCGTGGTGCTCCTTTCTGCACTCTAAAAGATATATGTCGCGAGATTCTTTCCGAGAGTCATAGCACATAAATATTTCTTTGCTTCTCCACTCCTATTAAAAACATACATGGGGTTGAAACTCCAGTGTGCTAAAATTTTTAAAGTATAAGTGAACTGCACGCATGTGGGTTCATGCTAAACTTTGTACTCTGTAGCAGTAGAGGAAATTCAGGATATTAAACTTGTATATATATATATATATATATATATATATATATATATATATATATATATATATATATATATATATACACACACCAAAGGCCATGAGCCAGCAATAACAGTTCCCTCCAACAGAAAAACAAAATACAAGAAGAGCCAAAGTCAAGGTCCGTTCATTTCGAGATGCCTGGACACACTGCGTTTGAAAGACTGGAGATCATAGGCAGCAGGAAATACAGACAGATGGAGACAGTTCCAGAGTTGACCTGTTGCATAAATGAAGGACTGGGAGTAACGGTTAACTCTTGCATTAGAGAGTTGGACAGAAAAGGGATGAGAGTTTGCTGCTAGACGGGTGCTACGCACTCGTCGTAGAGGTGGAGGAATGCATGCAGACAGTTTAGAGAAGCAGTGACCATTGAAGTAGCGATAGAAAAGAGAAAGATGGAACAGTGCAGCGAAGAGACAGAGGTTGAAGGGAGTCAGTAAGAGGAGGAGAGTTAATGAGACGAAAAGCCTTTGACTCCACCCTATTGAGAAGAGCTATATGTGGGGAAACTCCCCACACATGAGAGTTGTACGCTACACAGAGGCGGATAAAACCCCTGTATAGAGTCAACAATTGTGCAGGGGTAAAGAAAGAATGGAGTCGGCTTAGCACACCCAATCTCTTGGAAGCAGATTTTACAAGAGATGTAATATGATCTTTCCAAGATAAGTCCCGAGTAAATGAAACCCCAAGCATGTCCAAGGATGATGCAGGATTAAGCTGAATATTATTAAACATTAGTGGGTATACCTGTGGAAGATTTTGATGGGTTGATTAGTGTAAGAACTGAGTCTTAGATGCATTAAAAACAACAAGATTATTTTTACCCCAGTCAGAGATACGAGCCAAGTCAGACATTAGGTGTGCCATAGCCTCATCCGTTGTTTGTTGAAGTAACTGCTGAGATGGGCGTTGTGGGAACCGAATGGAAAGGTGAAGGGTGGAGTCATCAGCGTATGAGTGGATAGGGTTAGATGTACAGCTTAGAAGGTCATTGATGAATAAAAGGAAGAGAGTTGGTGATAAGACAGAGCCCTGAGGAACACCACTGTTGATGGATCTAGGAAAAGAACGATGGCCGTCTACAACAGCGGCTATAGAACGAGCAGAAAGGAAGCTAGCGATGAAGGCACAGATAGAAGGGTAGAAACCGTAAGAGGGCAGTTTGGAAATTAAAGATTTATGCCAGACTCGATCGAAAGCCTTTCAGATGTCAAGTGCAATGGCAAAGCTTTCGCCAAAGTCCCTAAAGGAGGATGACCAGGAGTCTGAAAGGTAGGTGAGAAGATCGCCAGTGGAGCGTCCCTGACGGAACACGTACTGACGATCAGAAAGAAGGTTGTGATAGGAAAGATGCCTTAAAATTTTTCTATTGAGAACCGACTCGAAAACTTTTGAAATACAGGATGTTAAAGCAATTGGACGATAGTTGGAAGGTTGGGAGTGGTCACCCTACTTTGGGACTGGCTGAATGAGAGCAAACTTCCAGCAAGAAGGAAAGGTACAAGTTGGCAGACAAAGGCGAAAGAGTTTGCCTAGGCAGGATGTAAGCACAGAAGCACAGTTCTTGAGAACAACAGGAGGGACTCCATCAGGCCCATATGCCTTGTTAGTATTGAGGCCAGTGATGGCAGAAAATACATCAGCTGAAGAAATTTTAATGTCAGCCATGAGGAAGTCAGAGTCGGGAAGTGATGGAGGAACAGCACCGGAATTGTCTAAGGTGGAATTGGAGGAGACAGTCTGTGCGAAGAGATCTGCTTTATCAGTAGAAGAAATAGCTACAGAACCATCAGAGTGGAAAAGAGGAGGGAAGGATGATGAGGTACAGTTGTTAGAAAGGTTTTTGGGAAGGTGCCAGAAGGAGCGGGAAGAATTCGAGTTGGAGATTTGAGAGCATTTAGTATGGATGAAATTGTTTTTAGCAGAGCGAAGAATAGACTTAGCACGATTCCGGGCAGAAAGGTAAAGATGATGTGATTCAGGGGTAGGTTGGCTCCGGTACCTTTTGTAGGCCCTCTCCTTGTTGTGGACAGCATGAGAACAAGCGTGCTTAAACCAAGGCTTTCTTGCATTAGTCAAAGGATATGAGAAAGGAATGTACTGTATGCTTCCATGCCTGAGAGAATAACCTCCGTAATGCGCAAGGCACACTCAGATGGCTCCCGGCCATGGAAGCAATATCATTCCAGGGAAAATCAAAGAAGTACTGCCTGAGGGCCTCCCAATCCACGGCTCCAAAATGCCACAGACGACGTTTCCCTGGAGGGTCCACAGGCCGTACCGGAGTAATAGGACAGGTTAAGGTGATAAGGTTGTAATCGGAGGAGCCCGATGGAGAGAAAAGATTAACAGTCTAAGCAGAAGGATTAGTTGTAAGGAAGAGGTCAAGTATGTTGCTCTCTCCAAGGCGGTCTGGTATACGGGTAGGGTGCTGTACAAGCTGCTCAAGGTCATTAAGGATAGAAAAGATGTAGGCTTGTTCACCAGGTGGATCAGTGAAAGGAGAGGAGAGCCAAATGTGGTGGTGAACACTGAAATCTCCTAGAATGGAGATTTCAGAGGAGAAATGGATAGAATGTGTTCCATCGTAGAAGTAAGGTAGTCGAAGAATATTTGTTGGTCAGTAGAATTAGGGGATAAGTAAACAGCACAGATATATTTAGTCAGAGAATGACAGGAAAGCCGAAGCCAGGGTGTAGAGAATTCAGAAGAATCGAGTTCAGGAACACAAGAGCAAGAGAAGTTGCGTATATATACACAACAGCCACCTTTGGCTTTGAAATGAGTATAGAGACAGTAGGAGGATACAGAAAAGGGTTTGCTGTCAGTTGCCTCAGACAGCTGAGTCTCAGTTAGAAAAAGAAAGTGAGGTTTAGAGGAGAGGTGGTGCTCAACAGAGAGAAAGTTAGAGGAAAGGCGGCGAATGTTGCAGAAATAAAGAAGAAGAGAGTCAGACAGTGGTTCCAGGCACCTCGAGTAGTCACCGGGAGAGGGGCGGAAGGTGGGGGCATTTATGGTCCCCCTCCCCTGGGGACTCCAAGGCTGGGTGATGAAATGCCATGATTCGTTTTTGAATTTTGGAAAAGGAATGTAGTGTGTACTGTGCATGTAGTTTGGTGTAGATAGTTAGAGAAATTTGTGTTGGAGAGCATGCTGGCCTACTCTCTGTGTAACTGAGACACTGAAAAAGTTCAGCAAAGGGGGATGGTCAGGAACTAGTCCTGAGGGCTGATGAAACGGGAGCTCCAGCATTCCCTATCATCAGCTTTCCACCCACCTGCTCGACTGGTGCTACAGTCTACTCCACACAATATATATATATATATATATATATATATATATATATCCAAGGGCGTGTCTCCTGGTGGCAGACAGAAGGCCTAGCAGGTTATATAAGGTACCGTTGCAGACGGCGTGGACCATGATAATCCCTATACAGTAGATTTATAGGGCTCCACCGAATGTGCTGAATTAGGTGGAACAAAAATTACATCTCACCAGACACTATGTGGCAGGGAGGTGAGATTATTTGCCACAATCCCCCCAGCCAAATATGAACTCTACTGTTAATTATTTCACGGGAGTTCCTGTAGAATCACTCTCAACTAAAGATCCAACCGCACTACCTTCTGTGCTTACAGGCAGTGTGGCACCGAAAGTTGAGTAGGCCTCTGCAAATCAGACATCGGGACATGAAACAAACTGAATTACATGAAGGTCCAGACATACAATGTAAGGTGCCTCGCACAAGATTCCAAATTTGATACCTCAATGACTGAATTTATTACAGAAGAGAGAGAGAGAGAGAGAGAGAGAGAGAGAGAGAGAGAGAAATAAGTTACAAGAGAGCAACCACCTAGTTTACTATAGAGGAAGGCAAAATGAATGAGATAGTGGTGTAGGATTTCTAATTAACAGGAAACTTGCGGAGAACATTGTAAAATTCAGCAATAGATCTCACAAAGTAGCATGGATTGTAATTGGACTGTGCAAAAAATATACCCTGAAAGTAATACAAGAATATGCACTGACTTCTCAAAGTTCAGTTGAAGAAATAGAAACAGTCTTTGATATCTCCCAGATTATGGAAGGAAAAAGACAACATTTGCTGTACTCATGGGAGACTTCAAATGCAGAAGTTGGCAAATTGAAAAATGGAGAAGCATGTGTGGGAAAATTTTTAGTGAAAGGAATGACGGTGGTGAAGTGGTGGTAAATTTTGCTGAAATGAATAACGTGAGAATAATCTACATATTCTTTCACAAAAAATCAGGGAGAAAATGGACCTGAAGAAATCCTAATGGGGAAACAAAAAATGAAATCGACTTCATTATAGCATATAAGAATAACACGATCATATATGTCACAGTTATCGACAAAGTAAATATAAGAAGTGACCAATGAATGGTGGGCTGCACAGCCAAATTCAGTTTCAGAAGTGAAAGACAGAAGCTGCTTAAAAATAATAATATGTGCGTGATAAAAGTGAAAACAAAGCAAACTTTTAGTTAGAAATATCGAACAGATTTGAGGCTCTAAGTTATGCTGAGTGTGAAACTGATAAGTTGAATGAAAGACTAACAAAAGTTCAAAGACAATCAGTGGAGGTAGTAGGGAAAGCTAGTACAACCAAAGCCAGCAAGTATTCAAAAATGACCCTCGAGCTCACAAAAAGAGATGAAAGTAAAAATAAAGATGAAACAGAAAGAATGGAATGAAATAAGCTTATCACCAAGTGACACAGAGAAGAAGGAAAAGAGTGACATGGATCTGATCAAGGAAACCATCAAAGAAGGAAAAAGTCTGAAACAGGTCCAAAGTAAAATGGAACTAGGAAAGAAACTATCACTGAAATACAAAAACGGTGAAGTCATTGAATGCAGAGACAGGAGGGCGAAGAGAGTTGAAGAATTTTACAAAGAACTGTATGCATGAAAGACAATAGTGCCAATAGCTAACTTTTCAGTTGACGCAAGTGAATTGCCAGAAGTAACACCAGATGAAGTAAACATTTCTCTAAAAAGTACATTTGAAACGAGGGAGGGCCCCAGGAATAGACGGAATAATAGCAGATTTACTGTCGGAATCAGGAGTAGAAGTCAAAAACAGGCTTATCCACTTATTTACTCAGTATATAAATAAGAAGAAAACTCCCAAAACATGGTGTAATGCAATAGTTATTTTGCTTTACAAAAGGACGGCTCAAGAGATCATAGTAACTATTGAAGTAAAACCTAATGTTTAATCCAGATACACCAAAGAGCGTTATCAAAATAAGCGAAGATATTCTTAAAGAAGTTGAGAAGTACAATTACTTGAGATAAATAATAAAACTAACAAAAGACCATGACAGCGAAATAAAAAGATGCATTACATTTGATGGAAAACTTGCGGTAAACATAAAGACAACATGAAAAGTAGCTTGGCAATACCCTATGTATGAAACAAAAAGTACTTAACGAATGTATATACGCAGCAATGATGCACGGTTGTGACACCTGTTAACCTACAAAATTGATGGAAAAATCAGCTAATCCTTTCTCAACGAGCAATGGAAAAATCATGTAGGGAATATTTTTGAGATAGGAAAAGATCAACGTGGATGAGGGAGCAGGCTAAAGACATAGCCATTATATAAGTTATTAAAAAAAAAAAAAAATGGAGGTGGGCAGGTCATGTAGCAAGAATAAGGGATAACCGGTGGAGCAAGAGGCTGACTGACTGGAGTCAAAGAGACCAAGCATAGAAGAAATAAAGCTAGACAGGAGGTGGAGAGATAAGATAGAGACGTTTGCAGGCAAAGTGTAGCGGAGATTGGCTCAGTTAAGGAATTAGTGGAAAAGGTTGGGGGAACCCTTTGTTCAGCAGTGGACTTGCAATGGCTGATGATATATAGAGAGTTAGGCAGATAAAGAAATAAATCAGTTATATATATATATATATATATATATATATATATATATATATATATATATATATATATATATACAGTAGAGAGAGAGAGAGAGAGAGAGAGAGAGAGAGAGAGAGAGAGAGGTATAGATATATACGGATTCAGAATATGCATAGGTAACTTTAATAGAAATCCTGTGGGCTCATTATTTATCAGCTGATCGTCTATATCTCCTGTGTATACGAGACTGCAGTGAGACTGGCTCATTGAACGCTGAAGTGTGGAAGTGAGACATTAGTGACTAGTGACTAGAAATGGCTATGAAGAGAGTGTCCCGTTCGTCGTTACAAAATGTAGAGCTACAGGGTACAAAATTTGTCTTTGGAGATGATTAATCTAAAAACAGCATAGTTAGTTGTATGGCTGTTGTATGTGGGTAAAAAAGAAAAAATGTCCGACGAAAATGTGAAATTTCTCATGAGGTCTATGATTTCATCCCTTCAGGTGGAATACTATAATATTAAATAGTGAGTAAAAATTTTGCTGGGACTGGTAGAGATGGACGTGCAGCATGGAGAGGTGGACTATCAACTACACGAGGGTCATTAACAAACAAATTTTTAAAAGTCCCAGTCTTCCTTCAGACAGCAAAGAGATAACCGTCGAATTTGCAGTCCCGAGTTCCATTTTAGTCACGAAAAATCCGGAATAAGAGGCCCCAGTGGTCGATAGGCCGGGGAAAAAAAAAAAGAAAAAAGAAAAACCCTGCCCAAACGTCTCTTGATCGGCCCACGAATCGAACCAAGGACTTCGGTTTCTTGTCGCATGTTTCCTTTTACATCATTGTTACACCCTGTTTTGGGAGGAGGTTAAAGCTGGAGAAGAGTGCTACTGACCGTTTGCTGTTGTAATGCGCGTAGAAGAGTGGAGTACCCTCGCTGCTTGGTGCCATCCATGGTGTCATCGCAGCTCCCCGTCTCTTCACACCCTTGGTTGTTCTGCCTCCGCTCCTCCTCCTGCCATCTATATCTCCTTCCCCAAGCCAGGCTGGTGATGCAAGGCTGCTATTAACCCAAGCCTTTGTCCTGTACTACCATACTTAATAAAATCTTTCAGATTGCACCATAACGGTATTATTCAGTAACATCCTACCGACTGCACTGACACTGTATTAGTCTCATTAGCTTTTCTAAAACACTGCATCTTGCCTGATATACACAATGTACAGATATGAGCAAAACTTCCCCGACGGTTGATGGCAGTTATTGCTTTCCTCCTTTCATATTTCTCAGCCCTCCCAAACATATGAGAGTACCCTTCCTCCTCATTCGCGTGTTGAGTGCTTCATACTGTGATCACATAAAATATTTAATTTAACACCCTCCACAGACACAGCCAGCAGGGAAATATCAGTGAATTTTTGCTTAAGGTTGCACTAGGGTCACAAAAGTATCGATCAACAGCTAATGTTTACCAACGTCTCATTGTGAATGAACGATGCCTGTTTATATAAACATAACATTTGCTATATGTTTATAAGAGGATATTGCTCGTTGGCGATTTAAGACACCTGCCGACATCAGAGCTACCAACATGTGGTAGGTAGGTCGGACACTGATATTTCAGTGACCGTCGGTCTGTGATCCCAAAGGTTTCACGCATATTGTGCACCGATTCTTTTGTGACCCATAGTACATGGCTCTGCAGTAAGTCGTGTTTATCTTAGTTTCATATATATACGGAATTTATTAATATCCTGCGATTTCCACCATAATAATGTATTGCCGTCCTTACTGCCAATGGTTTAGTTAATGAAATTGCTGGTCGATTGTCACTATAAAATCTTTACTGTATCATCGGTCTGTAAGCAGTTAATCCCTAGTGTCTGTATATACCACTTGCATACCAGTTTCATAAATATCCTGGAGTTTGCATTCTAATACCGGCCTCGTCAGTCCCATGAAGTACTTTTCATGCCATTTTTGCCGAAACCAGATAATTTTTGTTTTAGATTTTTTTTTTTCTGGAGAGGTTACACACCGCCTTCTTTATCCTCTTCAGAATGAGATGGCTTTAGAAAGTATTAAAAATCGCATGAGAGCAACAAGAACATACTAAAATGATAGACCATCAGAGTGAGGGGGTTATGAGTAAGAGGGTTATGAGTGAGGTTATAAGTGAGAGAGTTATGAGTGAGGGGATTATGAGAGAAGGGGTTATGAGTGAAGGAGTTATGAATGAAGAAATTATGAGTGAGAGGATTATGAGTGAAGGGGTTATGAGTGAGGAGTATATGAGGGAAGGGATTATAAGTGAGAGGGTTATGAATGTAGGGAATTATGAGTGAGGGGGTTATGAGTGAAGAGCTCATGAGTTAGGGGGTAATGAGCTAAGGGGTTATGAGTGAGAGGGTTGTGAGTCAGAGAGTTATGAGTAAAGAGTTATGAGTGAGGGGTTATGAGTGAGGAAGTTATGATTGAGAGCTGAGTGAGGGGGTAATGTGTGAGAGTTATGAGTGAGAGGGTTATAAGTGAGGAGCTTATGAGAGCTGGGGTTATAAGTGTAGGGGTCATGAGTGAAGGGATTATAGGAAGGGGGGTTATGAGGGAGGGGGTTATGAGTGAGAGAATTATTAGTGGGGGTTTTGTGTGAGGAAGTTATGTGAGAGAGGGTTATGTGTGAGGGAGTAATGAGTGAAAGGGTTAGTGAGGGTTTTCTGTGATGGGGTTATGTGTGAGAGGGTTATGTGTGAGAGGGTTATGTGTGGGAGGGTTATGAATGAGGGTTATGAGCGAAGGGGTTATGAGTGAGGTTTTTTTTGAGTGACAGGGTTAGGGGTAAGGGGGTCAGGAGTACTGGTAAATAGTGTACGGAATCTGATGAGTCAAAATTCATATATTATTCATTCATTGTGAGTCAAGCAAATTGATGTGGAAAAAACGCCATGCTGAAGACCTTGTCAGGAACTAAAGAACACTGCGGTGGGTACTTACGAGTGAGGGATGAAGAAGGATGCCAGTAGCAGTACAAGGGTTGCTATACTCCACACCGACTGCATCTGAACAGGAACCATGTAAAAGGGAAAGCAGCAAATATAAGAATGATCAAGAGATATCACTTAAGATTCGCAAATTGGGGTATTAAAAGAAAGGAGAAAAAGGAGAAGAACAGGAAAAGAAAATTGAATATAGGAACGACGTCCATGGGGGATATAAAAAGGGAAAGACCGAGAAACTAAAAGGTAACAAGAGATGGCCGTGTGACAGGAGGGTGTACCAGTAATTTGTCAGAGAAGACTGGATGATTCAAAGGATTTATGTATCTCGCAATAGGTAAGAGGACTGTTCGCTAGACCATATAATAATTAATCGCCATAGCATACATTTTTGCAGGGAGATGAGGCATACCAAGAGGACTACCCATGATGTGTCTCCTCTTCAGCATTCCTCTTGGAACATTCAACTATTTAATAAACACATAAAGTAAATTAATAATGTTAATTCATTCCACTAATTATCTATTTACTTTAGGATACTGATAACACTCGAGTGGTAACTGCTTTAGATTAGATTTATTGGTTCCCTGCTCTTTGTTCCTTACGGAAATGCAAACGGAATTATTGCAAAAACTAACACCTCCCACGAGAGTTTATACCAAGCACCGCTGCCCATCATGATTATATTCTTGACGTGTGTGTGTGTGTGTGTGTGTGTGTGTGTGTGTGTTGATGCAGCAGTACATCATACTGTATACTGCTGGAAAATGCTTGGCAGTTGTGGTATACAGAAAACAATGAAAATAACTCACCGCTCCTATACGCACAAAGTAAGCACATTACATTTTCTTTTTTTATGACAGGTGCGTCAAATCATCAAGTTCTAGCAATGTAATAATGTGGAATGGCGGATGCACAATGCATAACTAACCAATTATTCCCAACATTGTTCCATATGATGTCATCATATTAATCATGTCTCTGCAAGCTCTGCTACAAAACTTCAGAATGTTACTCAAGTGAGAAAGTTACTGTGTCGAGTGTAACTTCAATTACCGACTTAATAACTTCAAGTGGCGACATGACTCAGGCGCCAACGGATATTATTGTCGTATCAAGTGTCAGTGACGTCACAGCTAACAAGTCTTAATCCCATAGGTCCAATGACGTGTTTTCTGCTCTATTATTTCCACCACCAGACGATTTTACTCAGCTGAGGAGAGACTTCTAACTGAAGAGGTTAGATACAGCACATATTGACACTTTCACTAAATGACAAAACACCTAAGCCGAATGAAACTGCCTGTTAGTAGCAAGAATAAAAATTAGAAGACCATTTCTTTGTCACTGCCTTCATAATTGATCAAACAATATTCTACCCACACAAGCAGTTGTATATATATATATATATATATATATATATATATATATATATATATATATATATATATATATATTCCTTCCAAGATCACTACAGTACATCAATTTGGCGCCTTGTAAGAGTAGGTTTATTTTGCATCACATACTGAGGAACGTTGATGAATTCTTGCTACCCTGTAGGCAGCTGGTACAACCATTGCTCACAGTTCTCGTGCGCTTCATATTTTATTCAGAAGTTGCTTAACTTTTTCGTGTAAGAATAATTCTAGTATTCTATTCGAGCTAACGCCATAGGATTATATTCAGATAAGAGTGAGCCATAGGAATCTTAGAGACTTCTGTCTTCACCATTAACCCTCTGACGGTCAAAATGACACTATAATTCTTTCCCAGAGGAAGCCATACAAATTTGTTTCGCCAGTGAATCACAAGAGCTTGAAAGAATTAATTCTAGATTGTTAATAATAATACTTGCTACTCTGTACTAGGAAAATACTTATATTTACAAAACTCATCGTGGACTTGTGCAGTAGGTTGCACCTGTCTCTTACTTTTGGTTGCAGGCACTGCAGGAAATGTCCTGATCATGCTAGGATATATCGGGGTCATTTGGCTTTCTCACCCAGAGATCACTGTTTTTATGTTACTTATACAACGAGAGTGTTTTCTGATGATGTATGTATTGCTATTTATGCAATATACACATATATTTGCATAAGTCAGATGTCACTTTTCTTTATTTCAAGCTGTTACTATGTATGATAACTCATGTTAACCCATTACTGTCCCCCGTTACTATGTGTCGGACTCTGCTGGAAAGGTGTTTAATGTACCATCCTCAGTTTATCGGCTATTAGTCGGGAAGCACTAGGTCCAAACTCTTGGATTCCCCCTTTGTGTAACCCTTGAAAATGCCCAGTTCTCTACCTTTAAATAAACATTGAGCACAAATAAGTGAAGAAAGTTCTCCCAGTTACAAAGGTTTAATAAAGACTATATCTAACCCCTCAAATTCGAAAAGTCTTGAACACAATAACGTCAGGAGACAAAATAAAAGAACATCATCGTACTGAACAGGTGAAGTAAAAATATGCAATGAATAAAAAACCCTATAATAATTATCAAACCTACTTTCCAGCTTGCGATGAGAGCGTCCAACTCGTGACGTGTGAGAACCAGTACTGAGCGGCGCTGTGACTTCCGTGAGAATGAGGGCAGGAGCTTCTTATTAATATACATTGTGACACTTCCACTCTAAGTTCCGCGGGACTTAATTGTCGTGGTGGTACCATGCTCTATATGGGTGTATATGTGTTGTGTTTGTGATGTCAGTGTGGTATGGTGTGTTTGTGGTATGAGTGTGGTTGCAGTGTGATATAAGCGAATATATGGTGTGTTTGTGGCATCAGTGTGGTGTGGCAATTGTGGAGTGAGTGTGTTGTGGTGTTTGTGGCATAACTGTGGTGTGGTATTTGTGGAGCTAGTGGGGTAATATTTGTGATGCTTGGTATTTGTGGTGTAAATGTGGTGTTTGTGATGTGAGAGTGGTGTGATATATATGGCGAGAGTGTGGTGAGGTCTTTGTGGCATAAGTTTAATTGATATATGTGTCATGAATGTGGTGTGGTGTTTGTGGTATAACTGTGGTGTGGTATTTGTGGCATCAATGTGGTGTGGTGCCTGTTGTGTTAGTGCGGTGTGGTGTTTATGGCATAAGTGTGATATGTTTGTGGCGTGAGAGTGGTGGAGTAATAAATGTGGCATGGATATGATGTGAAATACATGGATTTAAAAGAAACTGGTGTGTTTGTGGCATGAGTGTTATGTGAAGTGTTTTGAAAGTATGAATAGGAATATTCTGAATGATGAGATTATGTGTTGGAGTGTGCACGAAGAAGAGTCCACTAGAATGATTATGGTGGGTGATGTGTAAATTTGATGAAAAGAGTGTGATGTGGGGTGATATTTCGATGTAGTGTGGACTCAGATTGTGGCGGGTTCTTGTTGGCAAAGTAAGCTTCGTAGCACTTCCCTCTTACTGATTTTGTTCCTTGTTACACTTTAATGTTCTCGTTTCTATTACGAATGTCTTCTTAACAGCGACTTTTTTTTTTTTTTATCAGTGAGATGTTAAGGAATACTAATGAGTAATATAAATAATAACACACTGAGGAAAATGTATCACGACATTTATTAAGCTGATGAAAATACGACCCACGGTTAAGTTCTATGCGGTGTGTGTGTGTGTGTGTGTGTGTGTGTGTGTGTGTGTGTGTGCAAGGAAGAACGAACCAAAGACAAGAAGCCCGAAAATTATTCCCTCAAAAGAGAGAGAGAGAGAGAGAGAGAGAGAGAGAGAGAGAGAGAGAGAGAGAGAGAGAGAGAGAAACAAGATATCAGAAAGCCAAATTCAAGATCCATTCATTTCCGGATGCCTGGACACACCGCGTTTGAAAGACTGGAGATCATAGGCAGTAGGAAGTCAGACAGGGAGACATTTCTAGAGTTGACCTGTTACATACATGAAGGACTGGGAGTAACAGTTAACTCCTGCAATAGAGAGCTGAACAGAAAGGGGATGAGAGTTTGTTGCTAAACGGGTGCTACGCGCCCGCCGTAGTGGTAGAGGGATGCAAGCAGACAGTTCAGAGGAGCAGTGTGGTCATAAGGTGGCGCAGTGAGTGGGATGAGTTTGAAGACGTTGGTCTTAGGTATTATAGTGCGAATGTGGTTAGCTGAGGCAGTTTACTTGTAATGTTAATTGTGTACGAGTATTGAGAGGAATAGTTTTTATTTTTTATTTATTTATTTATTTTTTGCTTACTACTCCATTGCAGCCACTTCATACATATGGCATGCCCGTCACCTTCCTTTTTAATGCATCATATCAGAATCAACTATGGGCAGGAAACATATCAAGCTTCTCACAGCTTAGGAATATTAGAAAGCAGAGCAAAATGAAAAGCAAAAGTGGAATAACAGAGCAGTTGTTCTTGGTTGTACCAGCAGTTTGATAACTGGTATTTGCTGTGATACTGAGTTTATTTTATTTTCTTTGGTTCAAGAGGCTTCTTAAAACCTCTTCGGCGATAACCGAGTATTTTCCAGATTATACCGTAACCTCTTCAACATGAGCAAGTAATATAAATTATTATTTTATTGCTTAAAACACATTAATAACATAAATGTTAATAATGACTTTTACCTAATCCCTCCAGTTAGAGAAGTCTCAGCAATAACTCCTGAAAATTATACTCGTTTGGCGATACTATGATTAATATCAAGAAGCAGTGGCGTAACCATTGGGGTGGTCGGGGTGCACTGACCACCCCTGAAACATGTCTGGCCACCCAGTGATCACCGTGATCACTAAGATTTCCCAAGACACCCTTCCCCCCTAAAGGGTTCTCCTTGGGCCATCCCATAGGCAAGCTTGGCCACCTCATTTCCAAATTCCTAGTGAAGCCCAGGTCAAGAAGACATCATCATAGCGAAAGAGTTAATAGTGCCTTCTGTAACACTGAGCCAAACTAGTAAACAGTAAAATTATGGGAACAGAAAAAGAGAATATCAAGGTACATCACGCAAAGTACTCGTAAATCGCTAAGGAAAGGGTGCTGTAACGTGTCTCGTATGCCAGAGCAACGTTATGATTATATGCTGCAGCATGACTGTGAAGATATGTCGAATGTGTGTGTGTGTGTGTGTGTGTTCAAGTGAGGATGTGACGTATCGAGTACAAGGAAACATGAAGAAAGGAAATAGCAAGCTAAGTCTGTACTGGGTAATATGGAGAACCGAAAAAAAAAAAAAAAAATGGGAAAATGATGTGGGATTCATTTTGGAATAAGGTGAAGGGATATAATGTTTGGGATTTTGTTATGTCAGTGGAATGGTATGAACGCTAGTGATGTGACAGAAATGAAAGAGGGGTGATGTTGAAGGACAGCAAGAAGCAACGCAGGATAAGTTGTAAAATGTGACATTTATTTGAAACGACCCCTGAATATATGTATTTCAGTTTCAACGTCGGTAAGACTCCATTTACTTCTCTTCAGCATTTATTTACTTTCTAATTGTCTATGTAACAAGAAATAAGTTTTTTTTTTATTTTCTATTTACCATTCAACTTTAGCCTCAAAACTCAGCGACAGATATCCATGAAAGTAAAGCACGAAAGGGTAGAATATGACAAGTAAACATAAACAACTGAGTACAGTGTGAAACGCCCGCCGTTGACACTGTACAGCAATGATACAAGGACAAATGGGTTCACACCATTTAATCCTGCCAGCGTAACATAAACGGATTCTGACAGGAACACATGAGGATGAGTGAGTTGGTTAGTTACATGAAATATATTTATGCATACTGGCTGCACAAGGGTCACTGAGACAGCTAACCACCATAAGTTTGAAATCTGTGAAGGTTGTTTGTCCCTCACCATCCTTTTAGGAATGTATAAAGGGATAAACACTGAATATTAGAAGAAACGTTAGAAAAAAAAAAATGGAGTTGGTGGCATAACTCTCAGGCCAAACTGGCTAAAACTAACACGTTACGGTTCGAGTCTCAGAGCTAATAGTTTTCTGTCGTGTAAAACGCCACCTGGGATTGTCGATTGGTCTCTTAGACCAGCATTTTCTGAGCTACGGTACCCTATAATCTTCAGTCGCTTCGCTTTTAAGGGGGTAGTATTTAACTCAAAGTCGCACACACCACAAAGCCAGTCAGGAGACAGGACGTGTGTGCTGGGCATTCCCCAGGTCCTGTCCTCCCCACTTACTGTTTTTTAATCAGTCCATACACCACTGACCGGGCTAATGTATGGCCCGGCCTGCACTATATGTGCAGGGAAACTTTAACCGAACCGAACCGAACTCAAAGTCAGGAGACAGGACGTGTATCTGCAGTCGATGGTGATCTCTTGGTCGAGGCTTTTTTTTACCGTTAGTGTAGGTCTAGTTATTTGTCTCTTAGGATTTAGTATAGGTTAGCGATTTGTCTGTTAGGTGGTTAGTTTTAGGGTCTTTAGGTATTTTAGTTTATAAGTCATATAAGGTTAAAAATATTAAAAAATAATAAAAATACAACTACAAAAAAATAAAATAAAAATTATTATATATATATGTACGTGTGCATGAAAGTGTGTATGTTCATATGCATGGATGTGTGTATGTATGTAAGTATGTATATATATATGTTCGTATATATATGTGTATATATGTCAATATATATACATATATATATATATATATATATATATTGCCTTAATGACCAGGGGCTCCGGCCCCAATGGTCGATAGGCAAAAAAAAAAAAATAAATAAAAAAAAAAAAAAACCAGGACGTGTGTCCTAGGCAAACACTAGGTCCTGTCCTCCCCACTTACTATTTTTTAACCCAGCCCATACCCCACTGACCGGGCTAATGTATGGCCCGGCCTGCAATAAAGTTGCAGGAAATCTTTGGAAAAAGAAAAAAAAAAAAAAACGCAGTCACACACACCAGAAAGCCAGTCAGGAGACAGGACGTGTGTGCTGGGCATTCCCCAGGTCCTGTTCTCCCCACTTACTCTTTTTTTAATCAGCCCATACAACACTGACCGGGCTAAAGTATGGCCCGGCCTGCACTATATGTGCAGGGAATCTTTCAACGAACGAACTCGCAGTCACTATATATATATATATAGAGAGAGAGAGAGAGGTACATACACGGTGAAAAAGGTTACCGTTGACTCAGTACAGCAAAGGTACTTGTTCTCCACTATGAATATTACACTAGAGGCGGTGACCAAAAGTGTTGGACAATCGAAGATGAACAGCAAAACGCAAGGATCAGCACAGTTGAACAATATGTGTGGATCACAGATACTTATGATATGAGCAATAATAAGCCAGAGATCCAAAGAGGGGGCGATAAATGGATAAGTAACTATCGTGGGAGAGACTATGGCTTGCAAGTAGTACGGCCCCCGGTTGTCTAAAGACCAGCCAGGAGCCAGAACCGGAGTAAGAGACTAGCCCCTGTGGCACAGCATCTTATGGAGGCCCATTAATAGGCCGAGCACCGATGTGAGGAGATAAAAAAAAAAAAAAAAGCTGAGATATGCGTTTTGGGTCCACCGTTCTGCTCCGACCACAACTGAATAGGGCACTTCATAGATGAATCTGGAGTCTTTTAGGACAGGTTCAGTGAAGATTTATCCTTAGTTTGTAGAACTTTTTCTCCATAGATACACACCATTCTTAAGCTATTCCTAACCTATACAGTGCACTTAGCTGTGTCTGCTGTTTTTTCTGTTTTAGGAACATGATTTTTGAAAGATCATTATTTACTGTCTGGTATGGGTCTTTATTTTATGTAGGGGCACCATGGCTAAAATCTCAGTAGACCGCATTAATCCAGCACTGCTGGGAACGATGCCTGAGGGGAATATAATCGCGCATTTCCGTTTAGGTTAGTGTACGTAGAAGAACCGTATTCTTTCACTACCCTGGGGTTAAGGTTTTCTTTCCAGATTCTGACGTAGCCCTAACCATTAGGGACATCAAGTATTCAGTGCTGAATGGTAAATAATTTTTAAAGAACCTAAATAAAGAGAGAAAAAAAAAAAAAGATGGGAAATGGAGAAGACTAGTGAATATTATGTACAGTACAGGAAAAACATACATTAGAAAAATTGTTATAGAAACAATAAGAAATATCAGTATTACAGACATCAAAAAAAAAATAAAGAACTGGGGCTCAAATCAATGGAAGAAAGTAATAAGTGAAAAAAAGAGCCTGGTAATTAATAAATATTATAAACCAATTATAAGAAAAGAAAAATATACTATAATCATGTAACATCCATGATCTTATATAAAAGCAGAACAAATAAGTTACCACTAAATGATAGAAAAAGATTCTTAGGGGGCAGTGTTAAATTTGATTTGTGCAAGTCAGCAGATGAGGATATCAAACACTTTATAGTTTATACGATGGTGCCCGCCCTATCAGGAAGACAGGAATAAGGTAGAACGCCTACAACAACCTTCTATGGAAAATGAGAACAGTTTATTAAGGCAATTACTGTTTAGTGAAGAAAATATAGGAAGAACAGAAGACTACTTATATCACATATGGAGGAAAAGAGAGAAACTAAGGAAAGAAAGAGGATTGTCTGAAGAAATAGCAAAGGAGAATCGAGAAAACCTAGCACACACGAGCATAACACAAGCATAAAAAAAATAATAAAATAATAATAATAAATCGACAAGAGGAGTGCTGATGATAAGGCAATACTCCCCACCTATCAACTGAACGGAACTGATTAAAAATAGGATGTGTCTCTTTAGGGTGTATATGTAATTACATGTCTCCCTGTCTATGTAGAAATGAATATATCATATATATGTGCATGTAACATAGTATATGTATGCAGGCCTGTACACATACCATATCTTTATACATGCGTACCTGTCCTGTACATACAGTACATCCATGGCTACATGTGCTTGAATATATACATATATGCATAGATATATACGTATATGTATGTGTGCATATGTGCCTCTCTCTGCATACGTATGTACATACGTGTGTGTCTATGTATACCACTTTGCTTATCTCAAAACTTGTAATGATACAGCAACACCTTCGTACCATGTAGGATATGTGTCATTTGTTACGGAACAGAGAGAGATAATGAACACTTTAAGTGAGAATACTAAAAATCACTACTGTCCCGTAAAGTTCCAGGTTCAAAACAAAAGAGTTAGGTAAAATTACAAGTTAAAGTTTAATGCTCAAACTAACAACTAAACATTCAGGACTCATAAGGATAATGTAATGGCAAAAACAGGTTAAATATATGGTTAACTGCAATAGCCTCTATTAACACGAAATTAGCAAGAGTAAATTTATCTAAGTCAGCCCTGATAAAATGAGAAAACCGGATAATGCTCAGTGAATGCAAGATATATTATTACAGATACAAAATATTATTACTACTGGCTGACAGCAAAAACTTTACATTAATCACAAAAACCTCAACGTTGGGTCTGGTTATTACTTGGATGGGTGACCGCCTGGGAACACCAGATGCTGTTGGCATAACGTTCTCCCTACGTGTCAAGTGGGGTTGGTGGAGGATTAGTGCCCCTCCCTGTAAAACAATTAACTCTAAGCCCTTGGGCACCCCGTTCGGGATACATGGCGTCTGGCAATGAATGAATGAATGAACAAAAACCTCACTAGGCCTACGAATGAACACCTTATGCTATACAGTACAAGGAAAAATGCAATAACACTTATACTCAAATTACACAGCTGCTAGATGGTTGGAGACTTCCTGAGCACTCACAGTAATAACAACTGTACAGGGGAGGACAGAGATGTGAACAAAATGAGGAGTAGATCTAAGTGGCAATTAATGCAGAGACTGAGCTAATTATATATGGGCCGGCAGAGCTTGATACAACTTGTAAGAAGGACGCGCAAATGAAGCCATAGGGGACAAAGAGTTGACAATCCTGCTCTGAACAACAGAAAGAACGACTTACTCTACTATAAGGGTAGAAGGGGGGAGTGAGGTAGAACACGCTCGTGATCAATCATGCAGCATACTGTACGTTAGAATTGCACAAAGGATGATGAAATCATAGGCTATGTAACACCTCCCCACAAAGAAAAAAGAAAGTTACAAAAGAAATTTCTTATTACTCTAAAACAATCTGTCTAAAATCTAGATAAACAATCAGCAATAACATTTTCTTTCCCCTTGACATGTTGTATGTCTAATGAATACTCCTGAAGAAGTAGACTCCATCTTGTCAATCTTTGATTTTTATCTTTAAACTTACTAAGGAATTTCAGTGGGTTATGATCGGTATAAATGACTATGGGGTCAAAACCAGAACACAAATAAAATGAAAAATGCTGTAAACCCAAAATCAAGGCCAAAAGCTCTTTCTCAATAGTTGAGTAGTTCTTTTGAGGTGGAGTGAACTTCTTACTGTAATAAGATACAGGGTGTTCAATACCCTGATCATCCTCTTGCAGCAAAAGAGCCCCAGCTCCTGTTTCACTTGCGTCAACAGCCATCTTAAAAGGCTTAGCAAAATTTGGAGTAGCGAGCACTGGCTGACTTAATAGGATAGCTTTAAGTTTGTTGAAAGAGGATTCACAGTTATCGGTCCAGACAAATTTAATTCCATTTTTCAGTAGGTCTGTAAGTGGTGATACAAGAATTGAAAAGTTAAGAACAAATCTCCTTTAATAACCTACCATTCCCAAAAATCTTTGTAGCTCTTTCCTACTTTTAGGTCTGGGAAGATCACTTATAACCTGAACCTTAGCTCCTGGTGGTGCAACATGTCCACCAATTACGTACCCAAGGTACTGAACTTTAGTTTGACCAAGTCACACTTTGATAAATTAGCTACAAGATTAGCCTGAACCAAACGCTCAAGAAATTTACTGACATGGCATAGGTGATCTTTCCAGTTGTCACTGAAGATTAATACATCATCAATATAAACAACACACCCTGCCAAACCCTCTGTTACAACATTCATGAGCTTCTGAAATGTGGCTGGTGCATTCTTTATACCATATGACATTACAGAACATGCAAAAGTCTTTCCTAGTGTTACAAAACATGAGATCTCCCTAGCACTTTCAGTTGTAGGTACTTGCCAGTATCCCTTTAACAAATCAAACTTACTTATGTACCTAGCCTTTCCGATCTTGTCTATGCAATCTTCCACGCGAGGGAGAGGGTGTCTGTTTTGGTTATCTGATTAACAGGTCTGTAGTCGATGCAAAGCCGCCGTGACCCACCTGACTTAGGGACTAGAGTGACAGGAGAACTCCACTCGCTCTGACAGGGCTCAATCATCTTGTGGTCCAACAGGTAGCCAAGCTCCTTCTGGATGAGAGGAACTTTCACTGGGTTCACACGGTAAGGAGGCAGTTTAATTGGCTTTGCGTCTCCAACATCGACATCATGCATCAACACAGTGGTTCTTCCTAGAGTGGCACGGAAGACTTGCGGGTACTCCTGCAGTAATGCTGAAAACTCCTGCCTTTCCTCGGGAGCTAGATGAGAAAGCTTAGTCTGGAGATCATTCATGATATCAGGATTCTTCCCCAAACTATCACTCAGGCTCATGCTGCATGGGAGAACTTCACTTGCAGACTTGGGTGGAACAGCTACAGTGCAGACTGGGTTATTTTCGTCCCGCCTGTGATATAACTTTAGCATGTTGATGTGGCAAAGTTGCTTGTTCTTTCTACGATCTGATGTGGCGATGACATAGTTGACATCACTGAGTTTCTTCTCCACGAAATAAGGACCACTAAACTTGGCTTGAAGAGGTTGCCCATGCACCAGTAGCAGAATCAAAACCTGATCTCCTGGCTGAAAGTGGCGTAACCTGGACTTCTTATCATGCCAAGTCTTCATCTTCTCCTGAGCGGCTCCTAAATTCTCTCTCGCCAGCTGTAAAGCAGTGGACAGCTGTTCTTTGAACTTCATCACATACTCCAGCAGGTTGACGTCATCTTCCTCCGACAGCCAGCATTCCTTGAGTAGCTTAAGGGGTCCTCTTCATGGCCAAACAGTAGTTCAAAAGCTGAGAAGCCCAGTGATTCATTTGGAGATTCTCTTGCGGCAAATACAACGAATGGAAGACCTTTATCCCAGTCATTCTGATGTTCCAAACAGTATTTCTTGAGCATCGATTTGAGTGTTTGATGATATCTCTCCAACGCTCCTTGGGTCTGGGGATGGTAAGCTGAAGACGTGATCTGGGTGATGCCCAACTCTTTCAGAGACTGCTTGAAAACATTTGACATGAAATTACTTCCCCGGTCTGACTGTACCTCCTTGGGCAGACCAAACTTTGTGAAGAACCCTAGCATTTCCTTAACCACGTTCTTTGCTGAGATATTTCTAAGTGGAATGGCTTCAGGATAACGAGTAGCCATATCAATCAGGGTCAACACATAAGAAAATCCTGAAGAAGTCTTAGGAAGAGGGCCCACAATATCCACCAACACACGGGTGAATGGCGCCTCAAAAGGAGGAATGGGAACTAGAGGTGCAACCTTTTTGGTCTGATTACACTTCCCCACAACTTGACAGGTGTGACAAGACTTACAATACCAGGAAACATCTTTGAAGATACCTGGCCAGTAGAAGTGTTTCAAAATGCGTGCCACAGTCTTCTTCACTCCAAGGTGTCCTGCCAAACTGGAATCATGAGCCACTCTAATGATATCTTGCCTACAAACACGAGGGATGACAACTTGATGTACAACCTCCCATTCACAGTCGGCTGATACTGTTGGGGGTCTCCACTTCCTCATAAGTACTCCTGACTTTATATAATAACAAGTAGAAGCACCAGCTGACTCTTCCTCACTGCAAGCAGAGTTAGCTAGACCTTTCAACTCAGGGTCAGCAACCTGCAACTCAACCAACTCTTGACGAGACAAATTATCAACACTACAGGGTACTGCCTCATCTGGTGAGTGGTCCAAATTAGCAAGAAAAGTGTCAGCTAGGATAACATCATCATCATCATTATCCTCTAAGTCACCAGTAACTTTAGACTTAGCCCTAGTGACAGCACATGCAGGGAACACATCAGGGACATCACAATCCTGGGCCGCAGCCACTGGCTCACTAGACAACTGAGGAGCTGGACACACTTGACTTCCACCAATATCATTTCCAAGTAAGAAAGTTACACCTGACATTGGGAGTGTCTCAACCAACCCAACCATAACGGAACCATTAACAAAACCAGACTCTAAATTCACTCTGCACAGAGGGACAGAGAAGTAATTATTCCCTACACCTTGTAAGATTACAGTTTCATCAGAGGAATTAACATTAGAGTCTAGAACACTGGTCAGCATAAGGGATTGGCAAGCACCTGTATCACGATATATTTTAACTGATTTCCTGTCATTACTGTCCAGAGGACTGACAAAACCATCAGACAGGAAATTAACACATGAACTCTTGAGAGTGTCACCCACGTTACTGCTCAAAAGAGGAGCTTCATCATGAGAATTTAATTTACCCCTCAAAGCAGGTTCAGTTAACTCGGTTAAAGAATTCTGGGAACTCTCAAGGGTGGACACTAGACCAATTGACTGAATATTTAAAGACTCCTTTTTGTTCACATCACGCTGTCTCCTGAAACATTTCTCTGTAGTATGACCAAGCTTACTACAATAAGTACATTTACTTTTCTGAAATCTAGAGGTGAAGCTGGTATTTACTTCCTGAGAAACACCATCTTTATTCTCTTTCCTGTTACCTGTACTCTGAGTAGAGGCAACGTACTTACTCTCAGCTTTCCTTTTTTCTCTAGAATATCTCTTGTGAGTGAGAACATATTCATCAGCGAAACTGCAGCATCAGACAAATTATCTATTCTTCTCTCATCAAGATATAGGCTTACATCTTTATTAATACACCTTTTGAAGTCCTCCAGCAAAATCATCTGCTTAAATTTATCAAAATCAGAATCCACATTCTTAGAATTTAACCACTGCTCTAACAGATCTTCTTTGATTTTTGCATACTCAACATGGGATTGCTTATCTTGCTTATAAGTTGTCCTAAATTTTACTCTATAGGCTTCAGGAACAAGCTCATAGGCCTTAAGAATCAAGCTCTTAACTACATCATAATTATCAGACTGATCCTGAGGCAAAGATGCATAAGTTACTTGAGCTTTACCGGTGAGAACAGTTTGAAGGAGTACTGGCCAATACTTTTTTGGCCAATTAAAACCTGTAGCTACCCTCTCAAACAACTGAAAATACTTTGTTAAATCAGATTCATTAAAAGGAGGGACAAGTTTAACATTTTTAGCCACATCAAAATCATCAGAGCTAGATGATCCAGTTCCACCTTGTTTCATGCGATACTCATGGTCTGCCTGAATCCTAGCTAGTTCAATTTGTGCCTGAGCCTGTGCCTGTGCCTCCTGAATACGAGCCTGACACTCAGCCTCCTTAGCCTCAGCCTCCTTAGCACGAGCCTGAAAGTCAGCCTCCTTAGCACGAGCCTCCTGCAGGGCTAGCTGTAACTTAGCTATTTCAATCTGCGTTTGCTCATTTGGAGGAGTTACATTAAACAAGCTTTCATTAATCATGTCAACAATTTGATCTTTAGAATGATGAGAGCGAACAGCAATTCCCAATTGTTGAGCAACAAGCTTAAGTTCATTCTTTGTTCTGTTTTCTACATCACACACTGTTTGCACATTTGACAAAAAATCTTTGGCTTCATCAAGCGTAGTAATAGTAGACATCATGAATAAATCACAGTCACAAAATATCAAGCAATATCCTTATGATAATATCCTGAATATCCTGATAAGAGGTCGCCAAATTTATGTTACGGAACAGAGAGAGATAATGAACACTTTAAGTGAGAATACTAAAAATCACTACTGTCCCGTAAAGTTCCAGGTTCAAAACAAAAGAGGTAAAATTACAAGTTAAAGTTTAATGCTCAAACTAACAACTAAACATTCAGGACTCATAAGAATAATGTAATGGCAAAAACAGGTTAAATATATGGTTAACTGCAATAGCCTTTATTAACACGAAATTAGCAAGAGTAAATTTATCTTATTCAGCCCTGAGAAAATGAGAAAACCGGCTAATGCTCAGTCAATGCAAGATATATTATTACAGATACAAAATATTATTACTACTGGCTGACAGCAAAAACTTTACATTAATCACAAAAACCTCACTAGGCCTACGAATGAACTCCTTATGCTATACAGTACAAGGAAAAATGCAATAACACTTATACTCAAATTACACAGCTGCTAGATGGTTGGAGACTTCCTGAGCACTCACAATAATAACAACTGTACAGGGGAGGACAGAGATGTGAACAAAATGAGGAGTAGATCTAAGTGGCAATTAATGCAGAGACTGAGCTCATTATATAGGGGCCGGCAGAGCTTGATACAACTTGTAAGAAGGACGCGCAAATGAAGCCATAGGGGACAAAGAGTTGACAATCCTGCTCTGAACAACAGAAAGAACGACTTACTCTACTATAAGGGTAGAAGGGGGGAGTGAGGTAGAACACGCTCGTGATCAAACATGCAGCATACTGTACGTTAGAATTACACAAAGGATGATGAAATCATAGGCTATGTAACACATTGTATGTCTTTGTTCATTATTGTGCTTGTAATTATAATTACTCCTATACCTTCTATGCCGTAAGGTATTAATGTAATTTTTTTTTTCTTTTTTCTCATGCACCCTTTCCTGCTTGGCCTTCAGGGACAATGTTCCCCAGAGTGTTGGGGCTTGTACTGAATAGTAAACAAAGAACCTAAATAAAAAGAATTACAAGTACAGTAAGTGTTTTGAAGAAACGGGTAGTGACGGGCATGTCTATCTGCGGTACTTAACAATTTAGACACAAACCATTGGATGGGTAGGTGGTGGCAGCAGTGAAGATGGAGGATGAGGTGGTGGTAGCAGTGAGGAGTGAAAATATAATGTATATCGCCGTTGCATTCCATTGTTGCTGTATTTTCATCAAAAAGTGATTTATTTAATCGCTAGCTTCTTTGAAACAAAGGAAAGGCAAGGATAAAATCAAGATCCCTCACATTAAGCAGGAAGCCTCGATAATGTACCTTTACGCGTTGGTCTGTAGTATTATCAGTCTTTCAGAAGCTTTTTTGTGTGTGATGAAAGTAGTAGCGAATGTGAAAAAGAAAGCATATACCCAAGAAATATGATTCGAACGTTAACGGAAAAGAAGAAGCAAGGAGACTTTTTTTTTTTTTTTTGAGGGGGGAGAAAGAATTTGCACTTTTTTTTCATTAACCACTGGTAGGTGCTCGTAAGTCAAGGATATGAAAACTAAAAACTCGATTTTATTCAATGAAGATAATGCATAAATCAAAATCATGTCGGTGGTATAAAATAATTCTACTGAAATAAACAGAGCCATATTATAGTCAAAAGAACAAAAAAAAAAAAATATATACTACTTCCATTTAGAGGCATTTTCTTTTTATACTACAAACCCATTAAGCAGGGCACAGTTAGAAGTTGTACGGGGAAGGACTAAAGAAAGTTACAAGTGGAAGTGACAGCAACAGAAACGTGAAAGAAGTGGATGGCAGAGTCTTTAGGAAAAAGAGTATGGCTATGCCATACCAAAGGCGTGCAGGTGCAGGCAGGAGCTTTGCATCGTTGAAATCCATAGCCATTCTTGCTGAATCCCCCTGCTTCCAGCAAGGCCACTTGTATGGGCAACAGTGATGCCGGAATCCCGCCCGTGCCAGCAAACACTTGTGTGGCCTTGGCCTAAAGCAGTGGAGAGATGCATATGTTTCAGACGGTTGCTGAAGTAATAAGTGAAAGGGTACGATGTGATACGTGATTTGGGAAAGAGCAGACCAACGGGAAGAAATGTGACTGTGGAGAGGGCAGCAGAGCAGAGCAGAAGTATGTCATCATCATCATCATCTTACCTTACTTCAAACTGATGTATGGGATGGAAGAAAGAGAGTGTTTTCAGCGAAGAAAAGCTGAAGTTGGAAAGATCCCAGGGGTGGATGGTAGAAGCAAGTAATTGTTATTGTGTGAAGACGAAGTAGTAATAGACTGAACCGTGAAACTGTAATGGTTGGTCTGTTTATGTGGGAAAGACTTACAATCGTCCCCTCTGAAAAACGGAAAAGATTGAGAGGAAAGATACTGGAAAGTGCAGGAGTATCTGCTTATTGTGGACACCTGGAAATGTGAACGGTGGTGCTAACGGGGAAGGTGCAGGCAAATGAAGATTGTTGTGTGAAGAAGTGGATGGGATGGAAGAGGCCAGGGGATGTGCTGATTATTTATTTACACAGATATATGATACATTTTTTTTTTTTAATCAGCAAGTTGTTCATGCATCTACAGAAAGTAAATTATACACAGCACTGAAAGTTAATGTTCAAATTATTAGGTGTATATTGACTGGAAGCTGACAAAGCAATTCAGATGGAGTAAGGACAGCTGTGAAAGATGCACGGAATTAAAAGGTTCAGCATGAGTGTTGTGTTGAAATAGGTTTGTGTCATATACAGTGGGTGGGTGTTGTGTGATAACAGAGGTGAGAGAATAACAAGAGGGGGAAATAAGCCTCTGAGGAGAGAAGGTCATGATCTGGAAATGTCTGTGTTAATACTAAGGTAAATAAAAAATGAAATTAAAGTCAAATAGATAAATTTCCGCACTGTGTATGAAATGCTTAATTTAAACATAGCTTTATGACAGCAGAGTGATAATGTTTGAAATAAAATAGTAATAATAATAATATAATATTGAAATAACCAACTGAATAAATGATAATGATAATATGTACGCTGGGATAAAATTGTGCTGAAATGAAAAATTTGTCTGGCCAGTTACTTTAGCAGTGTTGTGAACCATGGAACATGAACGGAAGGCAAGAGTGCAATAAGGAAGGAAAGTGGCATGGGCATTGACAGCAGTGACGGGAAAGAGAAATACAAGTGTGTAAGAAATGCACTGTATGATACTCAATATATTCATCACTAGCCTACAGTATATTAGTGAAGTTTAGTTGATGTTTTAGGGTTGTTAATCAAAAATGAAAGCGACTGGAAAAGCTTATCTTATATATGCCTGTGGAGTGACATGGAGGGACAGAGGAAAAAATGAAAGGAATCGTGAAGTACAGTCGAGGTAGGAAAAAAATGCCTTAAGACGGTGCTGGCATAAGGAAAGAATGAAGAGTGAGAGACTGACTTAGAAAGTTTATGCGAGTGGTGATCAACTGGAGAAACAAGCATTGCAAAACTGCGCATTCCCACTCGACAACAGAGTACCTCATGAAGTCTTGAGGCCCACGGGAAACAAATAATTGCTCTCCCTCACTCTCTGGAACACTTGCACAGTCAAAATTTGCTCCCTAGTCCAGTGGATTGATCGGGGTGTAATATGGGGCATTCACTAATATCATGCAATTTTGTGGAAATATAACCTGCAGTTATGAATTATATGTATTTGAAATCTTCATTAAGAAATCAGTATGATCATATGAAGTATAGTTTCTCAGAACTTGCTCCTTTTTTATTTAAAAAGTGACAAAATTATTCTTATCATCGTCATGGCACTGAACTTACTGAAGTTAGGAATTTTTCGAGTAGGCTACCAGTAGTCCATTTACTTGTGCATCCGTAAAAAGGTACGATTTGCCATCTAAATGTTGAAGATTTTTCAGAAATGATTGTGTTACGAAGGAATATGTATGACCGATTTACTTGGTAATGTCTGGTACCGTTCAAGGTCCAGAGAATACCAGGTCAGTTCGCGCGCATGTGGGCGTGACCTTGATGATGTCAGTAGGCCTGATGACAGCTGGCCTGCTGCTCCTCCCTTCCTCTCCTTTTTTCCCTTAAATCTCTCTCTTATTATTTTTCTTTGTCTGTCCACTACACCTTCGTCATTTTCTTTCCCCATCCCATTGTTCCCTTCTGTACCTCATTTCCCAACAATTCACTCCTCCCTTTCCTTATCCACTCTTCCTTCATTCTCTTATCACTTCCTGTATTTCCTTCCCTTATTCTGTTCTTTCCCCATCCCATGGTACCCTTCCGTACCTCATTTCCCAACAGTTCCCCCCTCCCTTTCCTTATCCACTCTTCCTTCATTCTCTTCTCCCTTCATTTATTTCCTTCCCTTATTCTGTTCTTTCCTTCCTTCTGTTGCTTTCCTCTCTCGCTCTAGTCTCATCCTTATCAATACATACCATATACTGTACTGCATGTTTACATATATCTGCACTTATTTTCTATAAATGTTGGTTTACATAACTGAAAGGTGAGTGTGTGTGTGTGTGTGTGTGTGTGTGTGTTTCATCCTTTCCTCCTTTTCTTTCTCCATCTCCTTTCCCTTTTCCCCTCTCCCTTCCTTCTTCCTCTATCCTCTATCCCATTACTTTCCTCTTACACCACTCCATCTTACTTTTCACCTACATGGAGTAATTCCTTTACAAACACCGCACCCCCTTCCTTCCTTACTAATGCGTTTGCCTCACCTCCATTCTTAAATCCCTCCCTTCCCCTGCTCCCTTTCTCACGGGATCACCTTACACTCACTCAGTGTTCAAAAGTAAACCACAACCTTCTTCTTTACTATATATATATGCATATATATATCTGTATATGTATATATACAGTATATCATTAGATTTATTAATTATTATGCTTTCCTGCATTATTTTATCCCCATACATATCCTTTCCTGTATCTATCCCCATAGCTTAGACATACTAATTTTTAAAATCAACATTCTTATGCTATAGTAGGTTTATTACTATATAAATATATATGCTTTCCTGCATTTATCCCCATAGCTTAGGCATACTATTTCTTTTTTTAAATCAACCAATCAACATTCATAATCTGTTATTAAGATCATATTTTTTAAAATCTTACTTTTAAATATTACTAAAACAAATGTCACATAAAGCTGTACTGTACACATGTATACACCTATACCTCTTGATGTTGGAAGGCACAAATTTGGTACTGCATCCTCCGCTAATTATCGGATCTTTGCTGGAACTGGAATGCCCAGTTGATACTTTAGATTTCTTTTAAAGGAATCTGCTTGAAAATGTAAATTACATATCCTTGCGTTTTAGGGATTGAAACTGTCTTTTCTCTGACACAGATTAATCCCATTCTTTCTAAGTTCCTCATCTTGAGGAAATCTGTGTAGTCTCTTTTGTGCCAATAGGAAGAACTGCAGCCATAAACTGCACGATAATTTGGCATTTTTTTCGACTTTGAGCACGACGCCATCAGTGTGGTGGCCTGGGTCAAACTGAGACAGCAGGCGTAGTGACATCATGCGCGGCTAGTGACCCGTTTCCTTCCCATCGTGGACTGACCTGGTTTACTCTGGACCTTGGTACTACTGTCGTCATACACAAAGCACACAAATTAAGCTCTGGCGCATCACAAGTCGCAATTTGCTTGCTTCATCTTTGTGGTGAGCAAACAGCAGAACGAAAATCCTTCAGCCAAAGCAAATAGTGGAACTTTAAGTGGAAGGTGGTGAATCTGAATAACATGCGAGTTTATGCTTATTTTCATCAGGAGTTACTTGATTCGAATTCGTTTCAAATTTTGGTGTGGACATATATTACCTGGTATCACAGTTAGCCCTAAAAAGACTTCCGAAACAACATCATAGTGAGCTCTAAAATAGTTTTCTTTAATGCTTCCGGTTACTAGGCAACGCTTATTGCTAAACCCTCCTCCTGGTAAAACTGTGCACCCCAATTCTACAACAGTTAACTCTATGAAACCTAGAGGCTCACAGCAAACGTAGAAAATGCCATAATAGGCCAATAAAAATATCTATAAAAAGAATACCAGAGCCGGCTTTAAGTTCTCTGAATAGCTCATGGACGCTTCCTCCTGGACGCTCCCGGTTGGTAGGTAACAGTTTCCTTTAATACCGCCTCCTCCTCCTCCATCATTATCTGCTTAGAGAAAGGCTGTGCCTCGTCCACTCTGTTGACTGATACAGATAGGGAAACCGAGGAAATGGAGAGACAAAACAAGAGAATATATTATGAGGCAGGATGGTGCATCGTATACTGGATCGTTAGTGATTTGGGCTAGTAATGTCTAGATGAAATTTTATCCAGGTCACTTGACACAGGATACAACTTCAAACAATATATAGATATGATTAGGGTGTTATATAATTCTTGCCTTATAAAGTAGTCAGCTCTTGATACAGGGACAGGCAATGACGCCTATGCTCATATCTTTTTGTTCACTTAACAGATATATATCCCTTACGAAGATACAACTCCAGGGTACTGCTGGACCATTAGCATTAATTTGTGCAAGCCAATATCCTTGGCAATATCATATACATTTACAGTATTTAATTCGAGGCAACAGTACAGTATACATGGTCGGCTGTCAGAGGTATATACTTCGACGTAGATTATGCTCAGATATTTAATATTGCTTTCTGTTACTATAAATCAACAAATAATAGCTGTAACGTTTCAGCGTCATACATAGTAAAAGCAATAATCTTGCAAGCCCTGCCCTTCCAATTTCATATTCGGTATCAAGGGAGAGACAACACATGTATCCTCATGGTCTAACGTTAAGACATGGGAGGGAAGTAAGTGGCTCTCGCCAGTTTAATTGAAAACTTACAAATGGAGCTTGGACAAGAGAGTGTACAGGTATAATTATGCAGAACTTGAAATGTAATTGAATACGAATTATATTATCAGTGTACATGAAAAGGGTATTCCAACTATTATCATTTCCATCCCACACCCATCTCAATAATATGGATTAGTGGGATCCAGAAACCGAGAATAAAAGGAAAACAAATAAGCATGCGAATCACCACCAGAGCTTCCAGTGCATATGGAACACACCTGCAATCATTCATTTTTCAGATATTCGAAAACTGGACCCTACTGCTCAGAAGATACCATCCACTCTTAACATACGTCACAAGAATACATGGTTGTTGCTCTACCTGCAGAATAAATCTACACTATCGACTGCCAAGTGTAAAAGGTGGAGCAACACTTGTCATGCACATGCTTCATTATTCTTCATTTGTCCCTCATTACCAGTTCCTCGATTTCTTTATTCTCCATATATTCACATATATTTTCTTGCCACATCCAACAAACTTTTTCGTTTTCCATGCTTCTCCCTTCTAAAAACTCATATAAACCCTTTTGACCCATCTAATATCCATTCCCTCAGTGTAAAAAGTTTTGCTCTCTCTCTCTCTCTCTCTCTCTCTCTCTCTTGCATCCTAGTTTTGAAACAGTCTTATACATGAAGCCAACCTGCACTGATTATGAATGAAAATTACCTCATTCCTCACTGAGTTACAAGCGTAATCTAATGTGGGCTCTTACTCACAGAATCTATGAGTTATGCTCGGCTTATTTTTATCTTGATAATCAACTTAGATGCCAGAAAGATATGTTGCTTTAACCCTTGTAAGGTAATCTTGATTTTGTTACTATATTAGGTAACGTGGGGTCTGACATACCCCACGGAAAAAAAAAAATACTTCCGTTTGAGATATTTCAAAATGCTTCAATACACAAATAATTCAACCCCTTATCTGTAAATAGGGCCAGAAAAAATAAAGTTTAATAAAAAATATATATATATATTTTTTTAAAGTTTATACAAAAATGGTTAAATTTTAGGTATAAAAATTTTAAAATTAAATCTTGCAAAATTGAAAAGTAATATCATGATTCCTTGGGTGGTCTGCAGTAGACCGATGTTGGGACCTTCTGTATACAAAAGGAGAAAGAGCAAATTGAAATAAAAAAAAATCACATGAGGGCTCAACTGAGGTTACATATAGGTAATCTGGGGTCTAACATACCCCAATGGCTCTATAGAGCAAAATCAGAGCCAGGTACAGCTATGACCCCATCATCCCCATGAAGAGCATCACTAGGCAGGAAGGTAATGAGACGGACAGATCTGTAGACCTTATGCTCATATTTTTTAAAATTAAATTTTGGGGACTGGGGTCTCTGAGACCCCACATTACCTCTCTAGGGTTAATAAGTCGTTTATTCACAGAAAACGTATATTAGTAAGGCTAAATTGTAATTGCTCCGAAGGTCCAAGTCAAAACTGTTCCAGATAACACCATTTACTTCCCCACAGCGCACACTGGATCCAATAGTTTCAAACTCAGAAATAAACTTCATACTTTTTATTTGAACACTTACCACAGGTGTCATTCTGAGTCGCACTAATATTCCCAAAGTCATTCATAAATCTTTATAATAAAAGACACTGTTTCTACACACAAGCATCAGTTGTTTGCTTTTTCACATGTGTTGCCTGAGAGGTAGAGATTATAAATAAGACCTAAAGACACTTAAAACACGAATCTATGTACACTTGGTTCACTGAGTTCGATCAAGCTAGTTAATCAAAATCCACCACTAATGACTATATACAAGATGATCAGAAAGCTCTGAATACAGCCTTTGTTTGTAACTGGAACCTCAGAGAAAGACAGGGTTGTGTAGCAAATGCAGATGGTGTTGTCGTCTGCATGTAAACTTAGTACACGTCAGAGGAATAGACGTTTCACCACGATCGCACCTCGACTGTCGTCATATTACCTTTTGCATCCCAGAAAAATTATTGTTTATAATTCGTGACACCAAATCAGATACATACATGTGAGTATGCAGGTTTTAATTAAATGATATAAAGTGAAGGGATCAGTATTAAGGAATTACTCTTGTACAGTAGTTTTACAATGTATGTTGTGAGACGAGATGACCACTTCCCATGTGCAACTTATATTGAAACAAGAAAATATGGTCGACCCTTCTTATTCTTGTGTTGTGTGCCACACACACACACACACACACACACACACACACACACACACACACACACACACACACACACACACACTCAAAATGATTGTGTATCTCTAATTTCCCAAAGAAAAAGACCGGTAAGTATTGTGATATGCTGTTAATGTCAATGCATGACTACTGACAATTAGTCCCGGAATGACAGAATACCTGCGAGTGTACCTGGTTACATGCAGACTCAGTTTGCTTCTCCATTTGGCTTTTTGTGTGTGTTCATGTGGAGTGTACACCATTCTATTTGGCTGCATAGTTACAGCCGGTTTGCAAATTTGTGTGCATTCAGTTGGTATTTGTAATGTGTTATGTGCCTTAATATGTGATTTTTTGCGGTGCATGTTTTCGAAACCTATCTTATGTATGCTAACAGTGTCTATTTCGAATGCTTTATTAAACATCACATACAAACTTGTTATGCCTAATAGGTAATGTAATGTTCAGGTGTTTATCAGAAATCCTATTTATATATTAGTGGTTAAATTTATGTGATTACTATGCTTTTAATTACTATAGTTTAAATGTGATCGTTATTGTTGGTTTCATTATTCATGATACAATAGATGAACACAAATACAAACATAATATGAGAGTAAATGAAGAGGGGAGACAAAAATATGTGCTACATATCATCAGGATGAAACAGTACATTTACTATTGGTACTGACTAAATACAGTATATATTGGATAACACTCAGCATTAAACGACAATTTACAACACCGCCACCAATATTTTTTACAGTCCGATTTCCCAGATCTTAGTGGTAGCAACGGTGACACAGACTTCCCCTTTATGGAAGCACTCTACCAGTACAGGTTTGATTCTTCAGTCAATGACATGGTTCCCTGTAACCTGTTTTATTTCCCACACTTGGTATGTTTACTGCTGGTGTCTGTGCCATAATATCTGGTCAGTATGTCGATAATCTAGTCCTTTCCCTATAGTCTTTGTGGAAATATAACCCGGTGTTAGCCAAGAGTAGTCATTGCACTTTCGTATGTACAATCCCTTTTTCGATGCAACTCATTAACTGACCACGGTATTTTATTGGACTTTTGTAATTTATTTCATGTCTTTATATTAGTATGACCTTTAGTCGTCGAAAAGCTTTAAAAATGTGCCTATGACGAAACTCATGTAGTAGAAGTAGGCAGGAAGGTAGACAGTTAGATAGGCAGGAAGGTGTGTATATAGATATGGATGTATGCAGAAAGGTGGATGGAGATAAGGTTGGCACGGAGGTAAATAGAGAAGGAGGGGGGAAGAATGCAGGCAGAGAAGTGTGGTGGGTAGGAAGTTAAGTACGTAGGTAAGTAGGTAGCGAAAACTGTCAAGAGAAGTACATTATTCCTTCACATGCTCGACAATTAACTTACACCTTAATGCCTCCCAGTGAAAGGATCATAAGTTTAATAGAGTGCACTGAGATCAGTGCATAAAAAAGAATCCGCGGCGCACGGCAAGGGCCATACGAGATTTAATTTTTGGAACCCTAGGATGGCACCACTCAGTTAGTTTTTCATCATTACGAGCGAAAGAACAAAGCTTACTATTGGTGTTTATGAGAAAAATTACAATGAGTTACCCAGCCCGGCCCGACGTGACCGTCACGGATTACAGAGGCTAACAAATTTTCCCCTAATAAAGCTAGAGCATTTTTTTTTCTAGATGCTACGTTAATGAATTCAGTTTTGTATTTTATGGTTCACAAAACCAATACCACACCAGAACATTGTGCAAAAGGGAAAACATTTATAAAAGCACACTCTTTTGTTATGTGCGAAAACGCCCATCGTACTGGTTATGTTGTACACCCACTAAAAAAATTATCGGTACTCTTGTATATGGATAAAATTTTACACGCCGGAGGAGAGAGATCTGAAAATAAATTGAGTTAACGTGCCAGGTTGGTATCCCTGATCTGCTGAGGCTTAGGTCAGTATTCATTGTGGCATCGGAGTCTTTGTAGCACCGCATACTAAGCAATTTGTTTTGCTTATTAATTATCACTGCCTTTTTCGTTACTTAGAGAACTTGAGTATTAACACAGTTTTCATAAAAAATTATAAACTGGGATGTTGATATGTAATGTGCAGAATATATTGCTATGTATGAAGTGTTACGAAACAACCAGACGCCACTTTGAATATGAGCACTGCTCATTCGATGCTCATATTCTCTAAGCTGAAGTAGTTTCGTAGACAACGCATTTCTTACATTATATGCAAATGGAGAACCGTCTGAGGTACAAGCCTATCCTAATATAAACGAATATGCCTACCCATCACCCTGTCCACGATGTTATCATCTTCGTCAAACTGGTGATATACCATGTTCAGTTTCAAAATCCATGTGCTACTACATTCACGTGTCATTGATGGTGTTAATACAGTAGCAATGCTATGATACGTACTGTATGTACTTCACATGCGTTGTTCATGGGGTGTTGTATATACTGGACAGTTAGGTCTATAAAGTCTACCATCAACCCATTCATAAAATGCTAATGGTGGTTGTCATTGTATCACAGCGTGTAAGAAAATCCTAGGGTGGTAACCTCGTATACGATGGGTGACATGCAGACAAATAGATCTTTGATTTCTATAGAGTGTCCCAAAAGTTACTGTGCACTGGAACATATAATACTGTATATTATACTCATATTCAAAATGATATACAAAAGTCATCATATTGAAGTGGTTCGTGATACTGACTTAGCATAATTTAGGGTTTATTTGTTGTTGCTCTAAAGATGATTTGTTGACGTGATATTGTCATGTGATAAAAAATTTCAAGTATACAGGGCGAAGTCTGAGTCACAGACATTCTCCTTGATAACCTACATCGTATGGAAAGGAAGAATATGATATTTAAGGTGGCAAATCAGGTGTAGAGGGAGAATCGGGATATTATAGGTGAGCAGTGAGTGAAGAATGATGAAGGAAGGGTAGTGGTAAGCAGTGGGGATATTAAAGACGCATGGAGAGAGCTTTATAGCAGGTTGTTGAATGAGGAGTTTGACTGGGACAGGGAAGATTTAGAGCCAGCAGATCCAGTGTTTGGCCCTTGGCCTCTGATTGACTCTGCTACTGTGAGTGAGGCAATAGGCAGGATGCAGGTGGGGAAGGCAGCAGGTGTGTCTGGGTTGACTACTGAAATGTTGAAGGCCTCAGGAGATATAGGAGTGAGGTTAGGCACGGACCTGATAAATATGATTATATGTGAGTGTGTTGTCCCAGATGATTGGCTGAAGAGTGTTATTGTTAATGTGTACAATGGGAAGGGTGATGCCCTGGAAAGAGGAAATGATAGAGGTATAAAACTTTTAGATCAGGTAATAAAGGTAATGGAGAGAGTTCTAGAAGGTATGATTAGAGAAAGAGTGAATACTGATGAGATGCAGTTTGGGTTTGTGCCAGGTGGAGGGACCCCTGATGCCATATTCATTGTTCGACAGCTTCAGGAAAAATATATAGGAATGAAATGGGAACCGTGTTTTGTTTTTGTTAATCTGGAGAAGGCTTTTGACAGAGTCCCTAGAGAGGTGGTGATGTGGGCAGTGAGAAAGCTTGGGATCGAGGACAGTCTGATTAGGATGGTTATGGTCATGTATGTGGGTGTTTGCACCCAGGTAAGAGTGAGTGGAGATTTGAGTGATGAGCTTTCCGTGAATGTTGGTGTGCATCAGGGGTCAGTTTTGAGTCCTTTGTTCTTTATCATGGTACTTGAAGCCCTCTCATGTGACTTCAGCAATGGACTCCCGTGGGAGATGTTGCATGCTGATAATTTGGTGTTGACTGCAGAGAATGAAATGAAGGCAGAGGAAAGATTTAGGAAGTGGAGAGATGGTATGAGACACAAGGGCTTAAGAGTAAACGCAAATAAAACAAAAGTGATGATATCTACTGTAGGGTTGGTGGCAGTACTGTCAAAAAGGAAGGAGAGTGGTCATGTGCAATTTACCACAAGGGCGTGGGAAGTAATTCCATCTTGTGTAGTGTTTGTGATAAGTGGGTGCATAAGAGATGTAGTGGTACTAGAGGTAGACTGCGAGATAATGCTGATTTTATGTGTGCGGTGTGTCGGGAAGAGCAGGTGGAGATTGTCAGTCTTGAAAGGACTGAACTTGCTGGCCGGTCTCTTGAGTGTGTGGAAGAATTTTGTTATTTGGAAGACGTGTTATGTGCTGAAGGTAGGGCTGGAGCTAGCTTTGCGGCTAGAGTGAGGAGTGGTTGGAAGAAGTTCAGAGAGCTGTTGCCTATCTTGACACTGAGAGGGTTCTCTCTACGTGCTAAGTGATCTTCATATGCAGCATGTGTTAGGAGTGTAATGCTGTATGGTAGGTAAGACCTGGGCAGTAAAGGAAGAGGATATTCGCAGGTTCAAAGTACAGAAATGACAGTGATTAGGTGGATATGAGGTGCGTCCCTGAGAGGAAGGCCAGGGGGGGTGGGGGCTAGGTTTACGATGGAAGAGTTGAAAAATAGGATGGGACTGGAATGTATTGGTGTTGTGATGATGAGAGATAGATTGAGGTGGTTCGGGCATATGGAGAGGATTGGGGATGATAATTGAGTGCAGAAAGGGAGAAGCGTTAATATTAGGGGTGGGGTTGCGAGGGGTAGATCAAAAAGACCCTGGACGAGGTCATTAAGTGTGATCTCAAGGTTAAGAGACTGAACAGGGAGGCTGCCAGAGATTAAGCAGCATGGAGAGCCGACATTAGGTGACCAAGGCCGACGCATGCAAGCATGTTGGAGCCTTCAGATGCGAAAACGAAAACGAACCATTCCATGTGAAGTATCTTGCCTTTACTGCCCTTAACCTATCAATTGGCACGAATTGTTTTTTTTTTTTTTTCAGCCAACGGCAGCCAATTTATTTAGCTGAGAGTGAGCCACAGGAGTCTGACTGTGTTAATGCCTTGTAGCACTATCACAAATCCAGTGTAAAAAAAAAAAAAAAAAAAAAAAAACTGTGCCTAGAACTAGAGGTACATTGGGGTACACATGAGCCTTGGACAATGCCAGTGTGAAATGGAGCTCTAGCTACAAGATTCGATGTTGATGCACCACAGTTACTTGGTTATTTCAACTAGCATTTGACACCTTGTACAGGTGGACATAGTCGTCTAGACTGGCATATATATATATATATATATATATATATATATATATATATATATATATATATATATATATATACTGTACGTGTGTGTGTGTGTGTGTGTGTGTGTGTGTGTGTGTGTGTGTGTGTGTGTGTGTGTAGCTATATCTCTATCTATCTATCTGTCTGTCTGTCTGTCTGTCTATCTGTCAAACTCTCCATCCCTCATCTTCTCACTTTTTTTTTTATTTTCAGCATTATTCGACCCTGTCTTTTATATACTTCACCTCCCCCTCCTTTCACAGTACCAGTTGTTTTTATCATCCCCTTTTTCTTCTTTTCCCTCCTTCTTTCTCATCCTTTTCCCCTTCGTTTTAATTCTTTTCTCTTCTCCTCTGTTTATTTCCTTCCTCCTTGACCATCACCTTAATTGTTGCTTCCGTTCTTTCTTCTTCCTCGAGTCGATCTCCCCATCTTTCTCCCCTTTCTTCGGTCACTTTGTCTCTCTCTTTTCCTTTCTTCTTCCTTGCCTTCCCTCTTCCTGCACTCCCTCTTCCCTCATTCACTTCCCCTTACCCTTCTCCCAAATCCACCTCACTCATTTCACTCTCTCTCCCTCCTCTTCCGCAACTCCTTTATCTCCCCATTTTCCCGCTCCTCTCTCTCCCCACCCTCGTTTCTCATTCCCTTTCCTCCTTCGTCTTAAACCACACTACCTCTTTTACTCCTTCCTCGCTTCCCACTCTTTCCCTCCTCTCCCCATTCTTCTATCCTTACCCACTGGCTCTTCTTCCTCTCACTCTACCCCTTTTCACACCCCCTCTACAACTCTATCCCTCCCTTCCCTTCCAGTTTCTCTCCTTCCCCTTCTGATTGTCACTTCCTCCCTTCCCTTCCAGTTTCTCTCCTTCCCCTCCTGATTGTCACTTCCTCCCTTCCGTCCCACCCCTCTCCTCCTCCTCCTTCTCCTCCTCCTCCTCATACTCTTCCTCTCCCCCTTCTCTCACTCCCCCCTCCCATCCTCTGTCTTTTACAGCCCCCTCCCCAACTTCCTCCCCCTCCTCCAGGACACACTAAGAAGGTGGACGAGTCGACCTTGAAGGGTAATAATGATGAGTCTCGGCCTTCACTACATGCCTTCCTCACACCCACACACTCCTCTCTCTCTCTCTCTCTCTCTTTGACCTTGTAATTTTCCGTCCATTTTTTTTTTCTTCTTTTCGTCAATTTCCCTTTTCCAATCTTGGTATAACTTTATAGTTTTCTCTCTGCTTCTCGCACTCTTGCTTTGTCATTATCCCTCCCTGCATTTCATGTCTTTTCGTTTGCTCTTTCATATCTCATCATCTGCCATCTTTTTTTTTTTGCTGCCATGCACATCTACCTTATGTAATGCAAAACGAAGGAACCAATGACTCAATCCCTTCTAAATACCTCCCATCTAAATATATATATATATATATCTATATATATATATATATATATATATATATATATATATATATATATATATATATATATATATATATATATATATATATATATATATAATCATCATTATTATTATTATCATCATCATGATCATCCTGACCCTCATTCCCATTTAAAGATCGAGTGAGATAGGATCCAAAGAAATGGGAGAATTATTGTCAAGAGTTACCCAGTGAAATGGGACACACACTCGCTCACACGTCGTTCAAGCCTTTGGAATCCTGGCTCCACACAAATTTAGTGGTCTGCATAACCAAAGGCAGGATATTTTTATTATTCCCTACCCTATCTTCCTTTTTCTTTTTTTTTCAAATATAGAATTAATTTGTCATTCCTCAGATTTACTTATTTTTTCATTCCCACTTTCATTTAACTTTCAGTATTTAGTTTTATTTTTCTGTTATGCTGAATACTTATTCTCCCCCTTTTTTTTTTTTTTTTTTTTTAATATCTGTTCCATCTCTCCTCACCGTTGTCTTCTTTTCAGTTCCGTTTAATCTGTTATTTCTTAATCTTCCTCTCTGAATATTTTTCCCCTGTTATAAATTTCGCTTTTACCTGTCACATACCAGATTATGTACCGTACATTACCTTTATTCCATCATCTTCCAAGCCAGAAACTGTCATCTTTATTCTTTAAATTAATACTGGTGCCATTCTGTTATTAGTAACCTCATCATTCCTTACACTTTTTAGTCCTCGTTCTTCCATCTTCTGTGTTTTGCCATTCTAGGTCCTGCAACTCCCCTTTGATAGGCTTCCCACTAACTTCTTCCTTTTTATCTGTGTGTGTGTGTGTGTGTGTGTGTGTGTGTGTGTGTGTGTGTGTGTGTTTAAAAAACAAATAACCAAAGGTTTACTGCCTGGACAAGTTTGTTCATTACAAAGATTATCAAGTAAAACGAGTCAAAATTCTTATGTTTATTTTCAAGATGTAAAGACAAAATACATTTGAATAACTGGAAGCTGTAAGTAGAAGGAATACAGAATGAAGACGATTGTTCCACAGCTGACCAGCCGTCTTTAATGTTTTAAGATTAATTTGCACAGAAACATAGACAAAATCTTTTATATGAGTATGCTATTCTCTACTTACTACAGTATCACTACAAGTCGGCAAAGGAAGTTGGCCACATAGTGAGGTCTTAGTGACGAGTGAATAGGATTTCCTGCAATTCCCAGCACCAGCTTTTCATCCACCTGTCGAGTCCTGCCATGCTCGATTTGTGTTTACAGTCTCCTTCCTTCAGTTTGTAATTTTTTATATTCTCTTCTTCTTTGTCTATCTATTTCAGCTTTTAATTTCAATATCGCAGTATTCTTTAGATTTCTATCATCACCTTTTCTTCTACATTGCCAATTAACTCTCAACACTATATCTACCTCCATACCACACTCTATGTTATCATCTTTCTTTTCTTTTGTACAGTCCCGAACTTCTTTCCTCCCGATATCACAAGCACCTTCCACTCATCCTACTGCTACGCACCTTACACTGTCCCTCCACCTCCCATTCCACCACTACTCCCCACCTTCCATTCCCCCACTACATGCCACCTTCTACCACCATTCGCACCACCCACTACCCCACATACCTCGCACCGTCATTGCCACCCTCATCTTCCTACTCCCCCACTGCCATACTCTCTCCCTGTATCCCCGTCATCTCTACTACCACACCCAATTCCAGCCCCTCCATCTCCCTCGCTTCCTAACTTGCTTCCCGCTAACAAAAACGAGTCAGTCACCTTTGCTAACCGTAGCCGCCCTCTCATTCTCTCCTTCACCTATTTTTTTATTTATTTATTTTTTTCGCTATGGGTGTCATCTCTTTTTAACAGGATGATTAGAATGATAGAGAAGAGATTATTCAGTGGTTAATAAAGAAAACAGTGACAGCACGTAGTGGTATGGTGTTGGTTACTTAATGTTCTTGTTATTATTATGTTACCTTATTTCTATACCTCTAGTGTACTAGGGTTGTGTATTCTGCTTCTCTTTGCTAAGGAAAGACTGTTCAAGCAATGTTAAAATCTGTACTCATTAAATTAAGTCAGATAATGGTATTATGATGGTTCGGTTGAAGACGCCAGGCTCCGAGAGAACCACTTGTGTTCCATGTGTGTAGCAATCCTTTCTCTTGACGTACCCCCATCAATCTCACACTCTCCCTCCCTTGCTTCTCCTCCTCCTCCTTCTCCTGCATACTTCAGTTCTCTCTCTCTCTCTCTCTCTCTCTCTCTCTCTCTCTCTCTCTCTCTCTCTCTCTCTCTCTCTCTCTCTCTCTCTCTCTCCTGCTACTCCTCCTCCTTGTTTCAACTCACTCTCTCTTCCACCTCTTCTCCCTCTCTACTCATCCACTCCATCTCCAATTTTTTCTCCTCTCTCCTCTCCTTTCCGTTCCTTGCTTGAATCTTCCTTTCCTGCAGCTCTCCTAATTGTCCTCGTCCTGTTCTTAGCTTGCACTGTCGCCTAATTCTCCTTTTTCTCTACCTTTAACTCATCCTCATCCCTCATTTCTAATTCGTACTGTGACTTTACCCCCAGTTTTCATTCTAATCTCCAGTCTTTCTCTTTACTCTCTACCATAACACCTCTATCTTTTTGCCATCTTCTTATCTTACCCTCAACATCGCAACTCATTATCACCTGTTTTCTCCCTCACCTTCTTTTCTTAGGCACTCTCGGGTCCCTCCTCACACTATATCCTCATCATTCATCCACATTATTGCTTATGTTTCTTCCTTCCTTGCCCTTCTCTCATTGACTCCTCCTTGTTCACATTCCCTCTCATATCTCCTGTCTCATCTCCGCCCCCCCATCCAGCTACCCACTTCACTCCCCTCTGCTAAATCTATCCCGCCCTCCTCCCGCCTTGCTCTCCCTATCTATCCACCTTCTCCCCAGTCTGCTACCCACTTCACTTTCCTCTACTAAGCCTTTCCCTCTCGCTTGTTGTTTACTCTCCCTGTCCTTCCACCTTCTGTCCAACCTGCTACCGACTGCTCTCTCCTCTGCTAAATCTACCCCTCCCTCCCCGCTGCCTTCTCTCCCTGTCCTTCCACCTTCTCCCTCCCCCTCCAATCCTCTTCCCTCCTCTTGTTCAACTGTTTTTCACCCTTGCCCTTCTCAATGTTCACCCTCCCACCCCCACCGCCTCCCTCAGGCCTTCCTACACACTCCTCCAAAGCCTGTGTCTCTCTCTTCCCTTGATTTTCTTGTTCTTTCCTTTCAAGACTCATTAAAAATGTCTAACCTTAGCTCCTACGCAAACTTACTCACTTTTCCATGTTTCTAAACCCCACTTCGTCACTGATTTCTCTACCTGTCTTTCCTACCTGCTGTTTGTGCCTGTCCCTCTGTCGCAGTCATCGCCCTCTTCCGCACCCCTCCCCCCTCCGCCTCTCTCTCTCTCTCTCTCTCTCTCTCTCTCTCTCTCTCTCTCTCTCTCCATTGTATGCGTACACATTCATATGGATACACATACGCACACACTCATACACAATACCCACAAGTGCACATATACATAGACATAAATACACACACATGCACACATACACATACTGTACATAGATGAATGTACTGTACATATACATACAAACATGCACATACACACATGCGTATGCAGATGCGCACATGCACATATGCACATATACACGCACATACTCTCCCACACATACTCAAATAAGTGCACAAACGTGCACACAGTGATACACACATATGCACACACATACACGCACACTTCAGTTCAAGCCTTTAGTTTCCTCTTCACTGCCTAAAAAAGACTGTCACATAAAAATATATACAAGCACACGGACTCGTACACATACATATGCACATGCGCATACACAGGTAAATACACACATACACAAACATAAATGCACACAAGCACGTACACACAAGTACATATACACACATACACATGCACTCTCATACATTCTTGCACAAATATACACATGTGCACCAATATACACTAACGCACAAACACATACCTACGTACAACACACACACACACACACACACACATACACACATACCGGTGCGCACAAACATGCTCACATACATAAAGACACAAGCACACACGCATGCACATACATGCACATACACACATAAGCGCACATAAATCAAATCCCACATATGCATACACATACATATGAACACATACTCATGAACATACACACATTTAAACATACATGCACACCTATACATGCATTCATACACACGTACACACATGCACACACACATACATGCACACACACACGCACACACACACACACACACACACACACACACACACACACACACACACACACACACACACACACACACACACACACACACACACCCACATAAACACAAAATGACATGTACACACATATACACACCTATATATATATATATATATATATATATATATATATATATATATATATATATATACACGTACACACACTTACACTAACACAAACTTACATATACATACACCTACACGCTTACATACACAGGCACATACAAACGCATATGCAAACATACACGTACACACAAATATACGCAAATGCACATTCACACATATGCACACGCATGTACACAAGTACACTGACATACCGTACACATGCACATATTTAAATACACACACATGCCCACATACATGTTCTCACACATACATCCAGTCACATTAAAACACACACACACACACACACACACACACACACACACACACACACACACACACACGAGCGCGCTATACCCCCTGCCACAAACACATCTCTTTCTGTCCTTGTTCAGTCCTCCTCCTCAATCACTTCCGTTCCCCCGTCAATCATTATTAACCACTCTCTCTCTCTCTCTCTCTCTCTCTCTCTCTCAGCTAGTCTCCCTGCCCCTTATTTTCTCCAGTGCATCCCAGTCTAGTCTGTACTCAGCTGGCATTCTGATTGTATCTTATCTCTCATCATTGACCAGTTAATGAATGACTGACTCCCTTTCGTATCCATCAACTTTGACACATCCCTACTTACTCCCCTAACTTCATTCATTCACTTTGTACTATCCTTTCATAATTCTCTTTGTTCTTCTTCTATTTCTTTCCTATCTTCTTTACTCCACTTTCAGTCCCTCCTCTGTTCCTTAGGTGCTTCTCTGATTTCTTCACTCCTTCACCAGTTCCCTCCTTCTCCACTTCCCTGTCCCTCTCTCAATGACAGGTTATCCTCCTCCTACCACTAATTTGATTCCTTCTTCTCCCCACGGGCTCTCCCTCTTCTTTTTTTTTTCTTTTTTTTTTAGCTTTCATCGCACGTTCCTCTCTCTCATCTCAGCATATCTCTTCTCTCTCTCTCTCTCTCTCTCTCTCTCTCTCTCTCTCTCTCTCTCTCTCTCCACAGGGCTTCACATCCCTTTCAGGTCTCCTTCATTCACTCCCTCTACACCGTCCTGTCTCTTGTAACTCCTTTTCAACGTTCCTTCTTCAACGCCTTCCTCTCCTATCCCTGACCTCTCCTTTATGCCCTCGTCTCCCCCTCCATCACAAGGTCCTCAACCCTCTCCCTTTCCTCCACCTCCCCCATCTTCATCCTCCCTCCCTCTACTCCCCCTCTACCCTACCGCCTGGCCACCCAAGCTCTTCTACCCTCTGCCCCCACTCCCCCCCCCCACCTCCACGTCGCCTCCCCCTGTCCCACCCTGTATCCCTACCTCGCCGCCTGTCCTACCTGCTCGACCGCCACTTACGGAACATCTGAGTCTTGGTGTGGACGCTCTTCCTCAGGTGGCCACACGCCAACAGAGGTGCGTACAGTGAGAGTCTATGTTGACGATGTATCAGCGAGCCTCTGTCAGTGAGTGTTCATGTTTACGTTGTTATCTGACGTCCTACAAATTTCATCAAGCGTTGGACACTGATATCACTTTTAATCAGTGCTTAGATTTTGTGATATTAATCCCTGTTTCAAGAATGGAAATGAGCCGCGTGCAACACGAGTGCAAATGACAATGAAATTATTATTGCATCGTATTCTATTACCTGTTGTGACGGCTCAAGTGTAGGCTTGAACGAGCATGATGTGATCAAATCTTCGCTCGGGTATGGTGCAATGATCGCCGTTTCAAGGATGCGTAGGTTTCACATATGTGCACGAGGGGAAAAAATTGTGGCTTGTAATCGTGTGTTAACAGATTACTGTGACGCACTGAAGCACGTCGGAGGAACTACGTATTATGTGTTCAGTGAAGTGTGACGACCGAAGTGTACTGAGGGTATTAACGAAACGGCAAGCGAATGAGTATACTAGACTTAGACGCTGGTGAGGAGTGCTCGAAAATGATGAAGCTGTAAAATAAATATCTAAGATCTAAATTGCCATATATCTGCTACACGAATATAAATGTCATTCCTAGTGTTAGCCGATTAGTTTCTGAACAGAAATTACCTTGACGTGTATTCCTTTCGGCAACTGAATTCTAACAACGAGGTTTAAGAACCTTAGGAGAAATATTGCAACATGTTTCAATCCTGACAGGACAAAGGGCACTATGAACAAGGCAATTAAGTACACAAGGAGGAGAAGAAAAGGTTGAACCAGCATCGGGGAAGCGGGAAGTTGAAATCGTATGCGAAAGAGAAGTGGGAAAATGAGGAGCATACTTAAATGCAGGAGAATGGACGACTGAAAGAGGTGAAATGATGTAGGACGGAGGACGGTTTGGAGCGAAATGAGATAATGAGGGATAGACGAGAGTAGTTTGGTGCCAGATATAAGAAATAAGTGGCTGGAGAGGAAGAATTTAGGAATGAGAGGGAGCAGTTCATGGATGCGAGAGGGTTTAGAGTTGGCAGATCAAAGGTAAGAGAGATAACTGGAGGATGAAGTATGTCCTTCACTGTGGCTTTTTTTTTTTTTTTTTTCGTTTTGCCACAACCATGCAATTTTATTTAGCTTAGGAGAGACCTTTCGAACCAGAGGGGTTAGATATATCCATCATTAACCCTTGGAATGCAAGAAGTCCTTCCAATGCTGAATAAAATTGTCTGAAGGTAGCAATAATGAAAACGAAAACATCTGATTGAAAAGATTAATGCTGGATAAAGAGGAAGGGGATGGTGGTGAGAGAGACAAATTAGGTGAGGTAAAAGAGAGAGAGGATGGTGAAGGAGAGAATGAAGGCAAACAGGGAAATTATGCTGGGAGAATGAGACATGGTAGGACGGGAGGAAGAGCAGGAAGTTGGACTTTCAAGGAGAGGGAGCAGGGGAAGACGTGGGTGAATAAGAATAAACGAAGTAAAAGGTCAGAAAGTAGAGCCAGATTTGACAGAAATTGAGAGTGGGAAAACAATGATGTAGAGGTGGCAGGGAGAGGGAGAAAGGAAGAAAAGAAAGCTGGGTTTGCAAGAAGATGGGACGAGGTTGGCGGAGAACTAAAGCCAAAGCAGAGGAGAGTGGGATGTGGTGGAGGAAGTGAAGGTAAAGGAGGCAGGGAGAGGAAGGGAGGGCGGGAGGGAGGTGAGCTGAACTGGTTACTGCTCCAGACCTGATGCTCCAGGCGAATCATAAACTTACCACCTATGTTGCCCGCAAGACACAAACCTCCACGGGCAAGCATTCACCTCGACCTTGCCCATATTCGAGAGTACAGAACGAAAGATGCCTTGTTTTGGTAGTTAGTCTGGATTTGTTTTTTATCATTGTTTTTTATTATTATCACTTTTTCTATGCTTCTTTTTCACGAATGAAAAGTCACCTATACGTACTGCCTGTCGAAGATGCAGGGCTCCACGTGTCTAATCGACATTAATAGTCTAAACATATGGGAGTGTGTGGCCTTAGAGAATGGATTGTCAAGTCTATCTATCTATCTATAGCCCGACGCCCTAATCCCGCAAAGGGTGGCCGCAGACAAAACGCCTCCAAGTCGCTCTGTCACCCATCATTTGACTACCCTCCCCCCAACTCACCCCCTCCTCCCTCATATACCTCTCCACTCCATCCCTCCACCTCATCCTCGGTCTACCTCTCCTTCTCCCTCCCTCCACCTCACCTACATAGGCCCTCTTAGTCAGTCTTTCATTCTCCATTCTCGTCACATGTCCAAACCACCTCAGTGTATTTCTCCTAATCTTCTCAACCACATCCACATCCACCCCACAGCGTTCCTTCACTTCTTCATTCGTCAACCTGTCCCTTCACGTCACTCCACATGCTCCTCTCAAGTAACTCATTTCCACTGCTCTCACTCTTGACTTGTTCCCGTCTTGCAAGGTCCATGCCTCGCTTCCATACGTCAGGGTAGGGATCACGATACTATCATGCAGTGACTTCTTAACTTCCATACTCACCTCCCTATTTCTCATCACTGCTTTCAGTGTACCAACAACCTTCCTTCCCTGCTGTACCCTTTCACGCACTTCATCCCCCAAAGTTCCATCCTTACTCATTACACTAAATCAAACACACACACACACACACACACACACACACACACACACACACACACACACACACACACACACACACACACACACACACACACACACACACACACACACTCAACCAAGTAGCCGCAGCACGACATTTAAGCCCAACGAATGTACCTTACGACCTTAGCTGTCCTCATCAACCCTTTGAATGAACGCATAGTGATTCTTTCTGCTGACTATCATCGTCTGCTGTTAGCTGGAATATAACAGGAAGTTCTTATCCACTTTTCTGCTGCGATAAGTTTCTCTGGGATAATAGAATTGTTCATTTTTATTGTACTATATAAATCAGATAAAGAGTTAGAACCAAAATAATGCAGTTTGTACTCAAAATATGTGGATAACAAACTATAAAATGCCTCTTACACCATGGCAATATACTGACAAGCTCCGTAGCTCTTTATAGCCTAAGCAATATATTTCATTGCTCATTTCATTACTATGTGCCAGACTCTGGCCAGAACCTTACCAGCCCGTTCCTTTAGGCCCAACAGTCCTACTACGTGTCGCACACCTTCTCATGTCACCATTCCTGCATTAGTACCCAGTTAAATATTAATTCACACTAGGGCTGCCTCAGTTAGAACTGGTGCACTGGTATAATCGGATGTGTTTTTGTGACCTGTCGGTGAAGTTTGCGTAAGATCAGTAAAGTCTGCTTTTACTGTAATCATCAAACTGTTCCTTGCCCCACCCTGGGGTCGAACTCACGTTATTTCAGGAAACAGACGACCCTTTTCACTCCTTGGCAATTTGTGGCTTAAGCAACATACCATATTTAACAAGAAATATCTTTAAATCTCAGGCTCTTGGTATCCACTTCCAGGTGAATCAAATTGTCTGGCACTAGCTAGAAGGGAATACTAGAGTTGTGCCAGCCATCAGAGAGTTCTTCCAGGCAATGCATTTCGGCCGAAGCATTGCAACTGACAGCCCATGATATGTACGCGTATATTATAATGCAGGGATCCTTTATCAGTGCATCATAGAGATGCCACAGCTGACACTGCCAGGGGTGTATTAAGAAACTTTTTTCTTTATTTTATTTTGTTTTATTTTTGTTTTCTTATATTTTTATACTTTGCCTGGAACCTACCCTTCCTTCATCTTCAGTGGTCGTAACGTGTACAGTAGGTACAACTGTTAACATACTTTTTGGCAGATCATTCCAAACATTGATAAAATTTTCAACAAGGTCCATGGAAAATCACAGTGCTATTTTTCTATTTTTTTTGTTATTTTTCTCTTCACTTATAATTTTTGACATATCACCTCAAAACACAGATGGATTTTTCTTGACTTTCCCTGCAAAACCATAATACTATTTTCTCCTTCTTACATAATTTTTCTTTATCTCTGAAAAATGTGGGTATAGAATAACTGTTTTAAGTATGCCCACCCTCCAACAATCCTCGAGTCAGATTCACAAACTTAACAATAGCCTCTCATGACTAGCATTTTTTTTTTTTTTTAAATAGGACAGACAGGGGGAGTGTAAGATTTCTCCATGTCCTTTGTTCTTTCCTATAAAGTAAATCTGAGTTACTAGTGCCATTTTCGTTTTTTTTGCAAGCCAGGACAAGGAGAAGATAGTGCAGAAATGTCCCTAGTCCCTTGTTTATTCCCGCAAATGAAAAACCGAACTAGTAGAAGGAACTGCTCGTATGTTAGTAGAGGGAACTGCTCGTATGTTAGTAGAGGGAACTGCTCGTATGTTAGTGTCTTTGGTACGTAATGTAGATGGAACAGAAGGCTTCATAACACACTTTTCCCAACAGTTCATTATGCATCTTACACCTTGATATAACCATTTATGTGATCTGTATTGTCTTTGTAGTGATATAATGTGTACGAATGTTAAAGACATAGAGGAGGACATCAGATTATGCAGAATAAATCCAATAAGGACGAGATGATAAAAAAATCTTCAAAACCACATCGAATTCCAACATATATGCTAGTGCGGTAGCTAATGAGCGTCACCAGCCCGCTCACCACACCACACCACACTGCACCACAGTACACCATCCCATTCCATACAGCATTTCATCACATCAAACCACACCATATCACATTACACAACAACACCACACGACACACACAACACTGCACATCACCATATCACATTATACCACACTTCACCTCTCCACACCACTCCATATCACACTAAATCTTACCTCACCACATCCCGTTCCACACCACACCACCCACATCATATACCACGCCACACCAAACCACACCATACCACACGACACAGCACCACAGGACAACACACCACACCACAACACACCGCACACCATCACACCATACCACACCACACTACATCACACCATACCTTACCATACTGCCCCACACCATACCACACTACACCAGACTACACCACATCCCAGTACCACTATGCACTACACCACACCACACCACTCTGCGTCACAACGAGCTGTGTCTCGCCACACAACACCAGACTAAAATACTTCACACCAAACCACATTACGCCGCACCAAGTCAGGCCGCACTACACCACATCACACCACACCACACCACACCACACCACACTACATCACATCCCATTATCACACCATACTACACAATGCCACACCATACCACACTACAAAACACCACACCACACCACACCACACCACACCACACCACACCATACCACACCACACCACACTACACTACATCACACCACAACTCCATACTCCACCGCATCACACCACACCACACCACAGTCCCATACCACACCCGCACCACAGTGCACGAAACACCAAACCACACCACACCACAACTCCGTTCCACAACCCACAACACATCTCTGTTCCAGAGTGCACCACATCACACTACATCATATCACACCTGCACCACACCACACCACACCACACCACACCACACATCACATCACAATACTTATCCCATATCACATCCCCATACAACACCACGTCACACCACACATCACGTCATATCACACCACATCACATCCCCATACCACACCACATAGTAGAGACGCCACACTATACCATGCCACACTCAAATGGCTCCTGCAACACACTCAAATGGAAGTTGTACTGAAAATCCCTTGAATATGGTGATATTTTAATTGTGAATTTCTGTTCTGTCTTGGCAAATTTAGTTGCTTAAGGGCAGACTGTTAGGGCAGTATTTTCGTGCATTTATGAAGCTTAGTAACCCCTCGTCCTGACCGGCTTATTTCTTATTGTGTTCCGTTACTATATTCTTGTGTGTTATTCATGCCACCTATGTCCATATAAAAAGGTATGAGAAGGAAAAATGAAGATGTTAATGGGTAATCTAGAAAGTAAATCGTTAGGGAAGAGATGCGAGGGACTCTCTTTGTCCGCCGAGAATACGGACCATAGAACTAATTTGAGAGATCGTTCCTAAGCTGAATGAGATTGTCTACAGAGAGTAAGAATTCATAAGCTTTATAAAATCATCTACGCAGCGTAAGAATAAACTGAAATGGCACTTTAATGTAGTATTATGAGTAATCCCACGAGTCAGGATCGGGGTACAAAAAGGCACTTACGACCAATTCCTCGTCTCAGCTCAAGTTCTGATTTCCATGAAGGGCAAGGAGGCTGTCGAATCTTCCTCTTTGTCGGTTCTATCTTTATGTGTAAAGCTTACTTGGGAGACGAGAATTATTGCAGGTTGTCGCTGTTTTCTACAAGATCAGAGAAAGGAATGCAAAATCTTCCCTTGTCTAGATCAAACTTCATAAATAGATCTTAGTTACGAGACGAAAACTACTGCCGATTGTAGCTGCATTCTACACGTAGGTCAGGGAAAGGAGTGCAAGATCTTCCCTTCTCTAATTATTCCTGTAAAAACATATACGAAGGGGAATCGATCGTAAATATGTGTGAAAATTCCATTCCAGGTTACTTTGCCTTACCTATAGATGACTTTTCTCTTTTAACCTCAGAGGAAACCTTTCTAGTGAGGAATTCAATGAAGTTTATATCCAACTTCTCCATTTCGAAATACATCCATTGTAAGCCGAATACAATCGTCAAGAGAAACCAAGAATGGAATACAAACTCTGGCGTTGTCCTAGCAGAGCTTTACACATCTCTACGGGCTTTGTAAATTCTTAGAAACCTATATTCAGATACACGCTTATTTCAGAACTATTTGTATGATTATCTGCTTGTGTGTGTGTGTGTGTGTGTGTGTGTGTGTATGTGTGTGAAGCATCTTAGTCCTTTTAACTTTAGGATGGAAGAAGTATGTCCTAAGCTATAAAAAAAAAAAAAAAAAAATGCAACATTAGCAACAATAGATACTCTAGAAATAAAATCAGCGTAATTATTAAACAGATGGGAAAAAAAAAAAAAAGTAGATTCCAAAAGGCGTACTGCAGCTAAAACGATGAATAGTTCTGAACTGTACTGAATAGTTTGAAATAAATGAGGTCACCTCAGAAGCAAAATATATATATATATATATATATATATATACTGCAGACTTACAGGAAGGTACTTTTGTCATTATGTACAATAGCCAATGGCAAGCATTATTAAAAAACTAGCGTACAATCAACTTGTACCTTTCCTTCTTGCAGGAAGTTTGCTCTCATTCAGCTAGTCCTAAAGAAGGGTGACCATTCCCAGCCCTCTAACTATCGTCCAATTGCTTTTACATCCTGTATCTCAAAAGTTTTCGAGATGATTCTTAATAGAAAAATTTTAAAGCATCTTTCCTATCACAGCCTTCTTTCTGATCGTCAGTATGGGTTCCGTCAGGGACGCTCCACTGGCGATCTTCTCACCTACCTTTCAGACTCCTGGTCATCCTCCTTTCGGGACTTTGAGAAAGCTTTGCCATTGCACTTGACATCTCAAAGGCTTTCGATCGAGTCTGGCACAAATCTTTAATTTCCAAACTGCCCTCTTACGATTTCTATCCTTCTATCTGTGCCTTCATCTATAGCTTCCTTTCTGGTCGCTCTATAGCCGTTGTTGTAAACTGCCATCGTTCTCCCCTAGATCTATCAACAGTGGTGTTCCTCAGGGCTCTGTCGTATCGCCAACTCTCTTCCTAATATTCATCAATGACCCTCTAAGGTGTCCAGCTTACCCTATCCGCTTGTACGCTGATGACTCCACCCTTCACCTTTCCATTCGGTTCCCGCAACGTCCACCTCAGCAGTTACTTCAACAAACAAAGGATGAGGCTATGGCACACCTAATGTCTGACTTGGCTCGCATCTCTGGCTGGGGTAAAAATAACCTTGTTTTTAATGCATCAACGACTCAGTTCATACACCTATCATCCTGACAAAATCTTCCACAGGAGTACCCATTAATGTTTAATAATATTCAGCTTAATCCTGCAGCATCCTTGAACATGCTTGGGGTTTCATCCACTCGGGACTTATCTTGGAGAGATCATATAGGACCTCTTATAAAATCTGCTTGCAATTAGGTGTGTTAAGCCGACTCCGTACTTTCTTTACCCCTGCACAGTTGTTGACTTTATACACGGGTTTTATCCGCCCCTGTGCAGAGTACAACTCTCATGTGTGGGGAGGCTCCCCACATACGGCTCTTCTCAATAGGGTGGAGTCAAAGGCTTTTCGTCTCACTGACTCTCCTCCTCTTACTGGCTCCCTTCAACCTCTGTCTCTAAGCCACACTGTTGCATGTTTATCTCTTTTCAATAGCTACTTCAGTGGTCACTGTTCCTCTGAACTCTCTGTCTGCATTCCTTCACCTCTACGACGGACGCGTAGCACCCGTCTAGCAGCAAACTCTCATCCCTTTTCTGTCCAGTTCTCTAATGCAAGAGTTAACCGTTACTTTCAGCCCTTCATTTATGCAACAGGTCAACTCTGGAACTGTCTCTCTCTGTCTGTATATCCTGCTGGCTATGATCTTCAGTCTTTCAAACACATTGTGTCAAGGCATCCCGAAATGATCGGTTCTTGAATTTGGCTCTCTCTTGTTTTTTTGTTTTTTTTTCTTGGCAGGAACAGTTTGCGGGCTCGTGGCCTTTGGTTCCCTCTTCCTAGCATAAGAAAAAAAAAAAGAAGTATCTTCAGAGCCAGCAGGCTTAACATAACTGTCATGATCACAATGAAAACAAGTAACCCTAACAAGTGACATTCAAAGATGCTCATATTCCCGCTCACAGTTAACACATTGATTACGGTCAGTTTCTGCGAACTAAATAAAATCAAACGTTATGGGCTGGAAACAAATAAGAACGTATTTCATATGGTCAGAAAGCTAATGGTTTCGTTTTCAAAACTTTGGTAGCCTACGATACTCTTGAGCTTAGTAAGACAGACAGGCGTTAGCCGAAATACGACCCATAGTAGGTAATTCACATCTAAGGATATCATTAACTCCCTCAGTCCTATAAAATGGTAGAAGCATTTTTCTTTTATTCACGCCACCTCCTGACGATTTTATTCAGCTTAGAAGAGTCCTCTAGTAGTGCAGACGTTCATGAAGGCTTTAGCTAACCTCTCGAGTTTGAAAAGACTCTCCTAACTTAAACTGACGAATAAACTAAACCAAGATTAAACGACGAGAATATACTAAAGCAAGATTAAACAATGACAATATATTAAAGCAATATTAAACAACGAGAATATACTAAAACAAGATTAAACAACGAGAATACTCTAAAGCAATATTAAACAAAGAACATACTAAGATTAAACAACAAAAATATATTAAAGCAAGATTAAACAACGAAGATATACTACAGCAAGATTAAACAACGAGGATATACTAAAGCAAGATTAAACAACAAGGATATACTAAAGCAAGATTAAACAATGAGAATATACTAAAACAAGATTGAACGAGAATATACTAAAGCAAGATTAAACAACGTGAAAATACTAAAGCATGGACATTACTGGAGCGAACTGAATAAACCTAGCAGCAAAAAAAAAAAAAAAAAAAAAAAAAAAGCTTCCCACTCTATAGCGTATGAGCAAAAATACATAAATACATGGATAACCAAACCCTTCTATTTTAACCAGTTCAGTTCAGTGGCGTCCTTTGTATATAATTCTTTCCACTTTCAGACGATTTTTTTCATTTAAGGAATAAACCTTTGGTAGTAAAGGTTTAATTAGGCTGCATCTACCCCATCAACTCGAAAATTATATAGGCTGAAAAAATCTCTAGCAAGGGTAGTATGAGTAAAAATGAAAGGGAAAGTAATAGGATTGCAATTCAGAACCATCAGAAATAACTTAGATATATGTGATGTAATTTTGAGCATCTGAAATATGCTAAAGGAAGCACAGTAATAACTAAATGCAAGACTGGGCGAAAATAGTTTGGACTCCGGCCCCATCTAGTCCACTGCCTTTGACCGCTGTAGCTCTCTCTCTCTCTCTCTCTCTCTTACACACACACACATTCCTCTTTATACACCTACACACACACACACACACACACACACACACACACACACACATAAACGTAGATATATGAACACACACACACACACACACACACACACACACACACACACACACACACACACACACACACACACACACACACACACACACACACACACACACACACACACACACACACACACACAGACTCATAAACGTAGATATATGAACACACACACACACACACACACACACACACACACACACACACACACACACACACACTCCGCCCTGCCTTAGCAACCTGTCTCCAATAATTCTTGCCTCTCCAGCCTTCCCTCGTTCCTTGACCTTCCTTACCAGCTTCTAGCTCCACATTCTTGTAGTAATACCATACTATTTTCTTCATGCTTCTTTTCTCAAGCACATAGCCTTGTTCTTGTCTCCCCAGTTTATATAAATACACACACACGTTTGTGTGTGTGTGTGTGTGTGTGTGTGTGTGTGTGTGTGTATTTATTTTCATTCAGCCAATTGTACTTTTTTCCTCAAGCTTTTTACAGCTACTTCTGTTTCAGTTTCTGTTCATTTCCTTTCAGTTTATTCTCCTCTTTTTTTTTCACGTCTATTTTCCTTTGTTTTCGTAATCTCTGCCCATTTTTTATTACGTCCTTCCATGACTTATCACCCGATTGCCATTTGCACATTTCTTATTGTGGCCTAACCCATTATCTTCTCTTTTTCCGCCTCCTCCTTCTTATTTTTAATGTTTTTTTTTTTTTTGTCTCCTTTTATATTATCCCTTCCGTAACCTGAATGAAATTATATTATCTGAATCGGATCAACACTTGATAATGCAATATATAAAACGTTACAGCTGAAGGTTTTTCCATGTATTCCCTTAGAAGGGGACGCAGTAAATTTGACACTGCACAATTCCGAATGATTTGTATCTTACTTCCATATTTTATCCATTTTTTTTTACTTAGGGAAAAATATTACCCATAAATATTGCCTACGAATATAATAAACTTCAATTACGTATGTTTCACCCTTTCAGGCCCAGTTCGTCTTTTATGTTTTATTTTATTTTTTTTCTTTTTGTTACGCATCGTTCATTTTGAGGGTTGTAATGGATATGGGTTCTAGCCACTTCCCTGCATTAAGTTACCCCAAAGTTAGGTATATTTGTCTGTAAATAGCAAATACAGTCACTGGATTAAAGGGATTAACCATGCACCTGACAAGTCTTCGAGCAGTTATATTGGCTGTGTGCTCTACTCTTACTTCATTTTATATCATTTTTATCCTCTAAGGCTGCCGTTAAGGCTCAGACGGATATACACACCACCAGTTCAATACCCGTCCTTCACCCCGGTCGATTCTTCACTCAGCACCCTGTCGTCTGTTATGAGCTCTGAATTTCCAAACAATTATTTGCTTCTCTGTGTTTATGCACATCTTGTTTGCATTTACGTACAAATTTATTAATTTAAGCCTTTATGTGCTTGCGGTTGCCGAATCATGGGCTATCATACATACCCCGAAATAAGTTGCCCAGGGACAAGAGAGAGAATGATTACTGGCAATTTATTCCCTGCACATAATTAGGAACTACCAAGAGAAGTTAGTGCAAGGGATTGAAAGCCCCCTCCCTTCCTCTTTGTTTTATTGTTGTTAGAAAGAAGAGACTCCACTGTTCACCAGTTGTGTTAAATACTGAGTAATTTAGTAGTTCCAGAAGATAAAGGATAATGATAGGGAAGTGGAAATTCTTGCTCTTCTACTGCTAGTGCTCCACCTAACCCTTGCTAACACTAGCTGCAGGGCCGGGATAATGATGATGATTTGCTAGGGATAATTGCGACATGACATATCAAAACGATGCTTAATTTTTCTCGCAGGGAATCCCATCCTCTTGGAGCGTCCTCAGATGTCGGTATATTCAGGAAGCAGCCGTGTCCGTAAAAAGTTCAACTCGAGGACAGAGTCACGAAAATTTGTGATCTTCCCTAATAGCTGACTCAGTCATCCAGATATTTCTTCGATTTCACGGCCCTGAAACAATGAAATTACTACCTGGAAAAGGATATCCATATGTTAATTTCGTGCTTGTATTTTTCTTTTTTTTATTGCTAAAGGCTATATATACATACAAGGTTATGTTGACAGGCTTAAAGAAATATGTGACTACAAGAAGAGGTTGGAAAAGGAATGAATGGTTATCTGACTGTGAAGGAATTAGAATGGGAAAGTATGACTGTGAGAAGAGTTAATACTGGAGAGTGTGATTGCCTGAAGAGGTAAAGAAGGCCAAGTGTGATTGTATGGGAAGGCACAGAAAAGAAAATGATATTGCTTGGAGGAATAAAAAATGTAACTACACCTGCGTGGAGCGATTGGACTGCGTTTGCAATTTGGGAGGATAATGAAGTTGTGTGGGGTTGCAAGGTTTCCGGAGCAAGGTGAGGAGGTTTCAAGGACAGGCGAAGTACGTAGGTCATCGTCCTTGTCAGGCTGCCGGATCGTGGTGTGGTGAGGTGAGGTGAGGTGGGGGGGGGTGTGGTGGGGTGGTGCCAGGGGGTACCTCACTTCTACCTCACTGACTCTCCTCTCGCACGACTATTTTCTCCTTTCCCCTTCCCTCTTATCATCATCATCATCTCTCTCTCTCTCTCTCTCTCTCTCTCTCTCTCTCTCTCTCTCTCTCTCTCTCTCTCTCACAGACACAGACACACACACACACACACACACATATATATATATATATATATATATATATATATATATATATATATATATATATATATATATATATATATATATAATATCTATTTATCTATCTATCTATCTATTGCCAGACGCCTCAATCCCATATGGGGTGGCCACAAACAAATCGCCTCCACGTCGCCCTGTCCCCCGCCCTTTCACTGCGCTGCCCCCAACTCACACACCCCTCTCTCATATACCTCTCCACCCCATCCCTCCATCTCATCCTCGGCCTCCCCCTCCCTCTCCCCCCGTCCACCTCACTCACATACACTCTTCTCGTCAGTCTCTCACCCTCTATCCTCTCCACATGGCCAAACCACCTCAGTGTGTTCCTCCTAATGCTTTCTATCACATCCACATCCACACCACAACGCCACTTTATATCCTCATTGGTCAGCTTGTCTCTCCCTGTGACTCCACAGGCTCGTCTTAAATAACTTATTTCCACTGCTCTCACTCTTGACTTGTGTCCTTCCAGCAACGTCCAAGCTTCACATCCATACGTTAGAGTTGGTATCACAGTACTGTCATGTAGTAACTTTTTCACTTCCATACTCACTTCTCTGTTTCTTATCACTGCTTTCAAGGAACCAACAACCTTTCTTCCTTGTTGTACCCTTTCAAGTACTTCGCCCTCCAAACCTCCACCCTTACTCATCACACTACCCAAGTACTTAAACGTACTCACATTTTCCAATTCCTCACCATCCAACCTCACACTACATTCACTGACTTCACCTCTCTCAAAGACCATCACTTTACTCTTCCATGCATTCACCTTTAGATTCCGTTTCTTACACACACTCCCAAACTCGTCCACCAAGCCTTGCAGCTCCCCTTCGACTTCACTTAACAACACAGTATCATCTGCAAACAACAGTACACGGAGTTTCCAAACACTACCCTCTCTCACCAGGGCCACTCCAACATCGACTGCCCTACCTTGTACCTCTTTTATTACCCCATCCATGTACAGACTGAACAACCATGGAGACATGACACATCCCCGTTTCAACCCAACCTTCAAAAAGAAAAATTCACTCCGTTCACCATCCACACGCACTACAGCCTTAGCACCATGATACATACTCTTCACATCATTCAGCAACTTCTCATCTACTCCAGACATTCTTAATACTTTCCACAATCCTTGTCTATCCACCCTGTCATATGCTTTCTCCAAATCCATGAAAGCCGCATACAACTTCTTTCCCTTCTCTAGAAACTTTTCCACTAAAGATCTAAGAATGAATATCTGATCTAGACAACCTCTCCCCTTCCTAAAGCCTCCCTGTTCTTCTCCAACTAATTCCTCTGTTCTTTCCCTAACTCTGTCAGTAAGTATCCTACCATACAGTTTTCCTATCACACTAGGAAGACAAATGCCCATATGATTACCACACACTTCTATTTCCCCTTTTTCTTTGTCTATCTATCTATATACCTAGGCTGCTTCCCCCAAGGAAAGGGAAATAGCCGAGACAGGACGACACACTCCCAATTTACTCATCCATTCAAACACATTCATTCGCATCTTAGCCCCAAAGGGGAGAACGGACAGATCCTCACCGCACCACACCGCACAAGAGTCAACTGCACAATGCAATCAGTGACATCCGCAGCAGGACCCGACAGCAGAACTGGTTTACCCCTGCCACATCATAACAGACCCATCCCTTTACCCTCACCTGACCTGACTAGCTGATCAGACCAAATGCGGGAGAATATCCCCTCAGGGCTGCGTCATCACTTATTCATTCACAGTTTCTCTCCATTTATTTCTGTCACGCACAGCCACTCTTCCTTGCTCAACATTCATCCCTCTCACATCCAGCACTCTCTTCACACTGTCCATCCATCCTATTCGTGGTCTTCCTCTCAGCCTTACACCTCTCACATCAGATCTAGTTATCTTTTTCACCAATCGCTCATTATCCATTCTCTCCATATGCCCAAACCATCGCAACACCCTCTGCTCAACTCTACCAGCCATCTCCCGAACAACTCCAGTTCTCCTTCGCACTTCATCATTTCGCACCCGATCCATACACGTCACTCCACACGTACTCCTCAGACACCTTATCTCCATTATATTCAAACTTTTCCTCTCTGCTACACCCATATTCCATGTTTCAGCCCCTTATAACGCAGTCGGTACCACAACACCCTTGTACAAGGGAATAATTATACCTGACTTCCAATCCTCCGGGACTACCGTCCTCCCAGGCCAATCTGCACATCTTCCACATCCATTCTACTACTATCTCTCCCCCATGCTTCAGCATTTCACCACACACTCCATCAGTTCCTGTGGCTTTCCCTATTTTGACTTTCTTCATTGCTTCCACAACTTCTGTCCTACTGATTTCTTCCTGTCTTCTCACCTCCCTCCTTCTCCCAGCCATTTCCCAGCCACTTATACTCACATTCCTTCCATCCTCTATGTTCAACAATTCCTTAAAGTGTTCTCTCCATCTGCTCACTTTTTCTCCTTTCTCCACTAGTAATCTACCATTTTTATCTTTCACTCCCCTGCTAACTTCACTGCCACCCTGTCTTAGTCTCTTCACCTCTTCCCAGAACTTTTTCTTACAGTCCCTCCACTTTACACTCATATTCCTTCCAAATTCCTCATCCACTCTCTTCTTACTCTCTCTTACTAATCTTTTCACCTCTCTCTTCCTTTCTACATATAACTCTCTCTTCCGCCTCTCAACTTCTTCCACGCCCCTATTTCTCATCCATTCATTGTATGCTTTCTTCTTTTGTGCCACAGCCTGTCTCACCTCGTCATTCCACCACGCTGTTCCTTGCACCCCCCTTCGTCTTCTCTTCACCCCGCACACCACATCCCATGCTGCACATATTTCTTCTGTGAATATCCTGCAAACACCTTCCACGTCCCTCATCTGCTCCAATTCATATTTACCCAATCGTTCCGCTACTTCTCTCTTTTATTCTGCCATTTTCTCATCCTCTTGTAACCCTTCCACTCTCCTTGCGACTACTCCTTCTTCCAGTCCTTCCCTTCTTCTATTTCTCCATCTTGCTTGGATCTTGTTATTGGCCACCACCAAGCAGTGGTCAGAAAGTCCACTCCCCCAACGTCTATAAGCTCGTGCGTCCATTACACATATTCACATCCTTTCATCCACACACACATAATCAATCATTGCCTTCCTTTCTTTCAGATGACCACCCACTCTTCTCATCACTCGCCAGGTATACCTGTGGATCATTTTGTGCCTGAAGTGGGTATTGGCTATCACCAACCCCCTCCCGGCACAAGTGTTCACTAACGCACTGCCATTCTCATCTATCTCAGTAGGCACACCCCACTCACCAACTATTCCATCCTCCTTCACTTTCCCTACTTTACCATTCATATCACCGATCAAAAACACTCTCATTCCTTTCAAACTTTCCATGCACACTTCCACATTTCTCCAGAAGTCTTCTGTCACTCTGCTTGCACGATCTTGTGTTGGCGCATACATGCACACAATCACCCACATTTGTATTCCAACTTTCAATCTTACCCACACAATTCTTGACATAACTGATCCATACTCTCTTATGTTCTTCTTCCATCTTTTACTCACAACAATACACACTCCTTCTTTTGCCCTCTCATTCTCACCTACTCCTGCACATATACTTCATCCATACTCCCATTCTCTCACACCCTCTCCTCTCCATTTAGTTTTAGTTACTCCACATACATCCACTTTCGCACCCTCAAGCACCTGGAGAATCACACTCTCTTTCACCTCATCATTCGCACCCCTTACATTCCATGTTGCGGACCCATTGTCCAGTCCTTTGTCGCCATCTTTTGGTCAGTTCTTGTCCAAAGCTTCTTGTTCGCTATATATATATATATATATATATATATATATATATAGATAGATAGATAGATAGATAGATATATATATAGATAGATAGATAGATATATATATATATATATATATATATATATATATTTATATATATATATATATATATATATATATATAGATGTATATATATATATATATATATAGATAGATAGATAGATAGATAGATAGATAGATAGATAGATATAGATAGATAGACAGATGGATGGATGTGTGTGTGTGTGTAGTATATATATATAGATAGATAGATAGATAGATAGATGGATAGATATGTGTGTGTGTGTGTGTGTGTTTGTGTGTGTGTAGTATATACAAGTACTCGTGGGCCTTTCGGGCCTCTCGCACTTGCTCCTGCAGAGGGCTCTCGCACTGCGCGCTTGCTATCTCGTGCTTCACACTCATTTCCTCGTGCTTCTCTCTCATTTCCTTGCACTTCGCGCACGCGTTGCAATCATTTCAGGTAATCCGAGTCACATTTATGTGCTGTTCTAGTCTAACGTTGTCACTTGGATTTTTTGCAGCTAACCAATTGATCGTGTTGTTTTTAGCTTCGGGAATGGAACTCAAATTGTCCGAACACAAGTCCGAAATGCGCGCACAGACACACGGCTTCTCCTATTCAGCAGTATATTTTAGTCGTAGCTATGGGCAAAAAATTCTACGGAGATCCTATGTCGGGCGCAGGGAGCGGCATTTTTTGGTCAAGATGTAATCGCTCATTAAATGTAGTAAAAGTTTTTCAATCGTGATGGGACCAAGTTTTTTCACATCCGCGATATTTTTGCTATTTTTGTGCCAATTTTGATGCGATCTGAATGTGTAGTTTCGGCTGCCCAAAATACACACACACACGCACACACACACACACACACACACACACACACACACGGCTACTGTAATAGTATATATATATATATATATATTTATATATATATATATATATATATATATATATATATATATATATATATATAAACACGAACGTGATCAGGAACATTTAATGATTTGGTAACATTCTGACAACCCACTTGTCATTTTCAAACCTAGGGAAATACATAAAAAGCAAAGTAAACGTCATGTCTATGATAAAAATACAAACAAAAAATGGTTATAAAACCACAACACACGACTCTTCCGCCCTCCTTCTCTGTTTTTAAGGCTTGACTTATGTATCCACAATTTTTTGTTTGTATTATTATCATAGACATTGTATTTGCTTTGGTTTATACGTCTTTCCCTAGGTTTGAAAATGACAAATGAGTTGTCGAAACGCCACTAATTCAATAACGATGTTCTTGGTCATGTTGGTGTTTATCTTCGTGTTAAGACTCCCATGGTTTATATATATATATACTCCTCGTTCACTTCGTTATTCCACTCCTCTTGTCTCGCCTGTCTTTGCTCTTCTCTCGCTTTGTCTCACCTCGTTCCATCTCCTCCAGTCTTCTATGCCTCCAGGAGCGTCGGCTGGATTTTTTGTAAGGGGGGCCAAATAAAAGAAATTATACATACATGTGCGGCTGTAATATATCAAAATACACACACTCCAAATAGGCATAGGCATATACTTACATGAGTTACGTAACTTACACCAAATGCATAAAGTGACAGAATGCATGAATCGGCTCAGATCACTCAATCATCCTTGAACAAGAACTGAAACACACTTTAGAATTCCAAGGAGGGGGCAACTGACCCCCTTGACCCCCTCCCCCCATTCGGACGCCCATGTATGTCTCTGTCTTCTTTTCGCTCTCCTTCAGTCTCTGCTTCTTTCTTACTTTGTCTCTCTTCTTATCTTGTCTCCTCTTCTATCTTTCTCAATCGCTGCTCTTTTGTTGCTCTGCCTTTAGTCGTCCCTTTACCGTCTGTCCTCTCTCTTTTTGTAATCCCTTCTAACGCTGCCTCATCTCGTCTCCCTCTTTCTCCTCTTCTCTCTTCCTGTCTCTCTTATCCTCTCTCTTTGTTTTCTCTCTTCACTCTCTCTGGCACCTGTCCTCCTCCCTACTGTTCTCACTCCTCCCTCATTGTGCTTCCTCTCTCTCTCTCTCTCTCGTCTTTCAGAGAGAGACCTAGGCTACATTTCAAAAGCTGTAACAACTTTATACTGTTATAATGAGGTCACGCTTAGGTTATGCACTGCAGTTTTGGCGTCTACGCTTGACACAATATAACCTCACCGGAAAGAGTTCAGGGAGACATAGTAAATAGAAGAAGAAAGAAAAAAAAAAAAAAACAGCTAGGAACCTTATACTATGAGATTCTGTTATCTACGTCTTGGACATGGCTAGTAGGAAGCAGGGTCGGAGAAATTAAGAAGTCTAAGGTGGTTAGTGATAGTAACAGGGCACTATAGTGAAAGTCTTAAAGTAGTTAGGCATTACAGAATGCACACAATTTTTGTCGGTACAGACTAAAATCCGTTTAATCAATAATATTAAACCTTTAGAAACAGAAGTGGACGGGTGGGACAACGTGCATGACGATGTAGTTAATGCTGGTTCTTTGGAATTTCCGGAATAAAGTGGATAAAAATATCTAGAAAATGTTGGGTATGACATTTTTACCAGGGTTTTCTAAGTTAGGATATGTTTCCCTTTCATGTAGTCCTATTAGAAATTCACACCAGGTTTTGTTAAAGTGCAAAGTGCTCCTTTTCACATACAGTATTCCTGCCACTTTCGGCTAGAGGGTATGGAAGGCGAGGTAGAGGCTACTTCTTTTCCTATCATTGTTTTGTTTTCCTAGTGTAGTCGTTTTCTTAATCACGAGCTACCAAATTTGTGCCAACCTGCTCCCCGCAGTTATCCTTTTCTTCCTATGTTCGTATCTTTTGGATCTGCTTCTCCTCTCCCCCCTCTTATTTGTAAATTCAGCTGCCCAGTATTCTTCTTTGGATTAACTCGTTGCCTCTCGTTTTGCAGATATAAGTTCTCTCTCTCTCTCTCTCTCTCTCTCTCTCTCTCTCTCTCTCCACTCTGTTGCATGATTTTTATAGTATCTTTTCCAAATGTTCATTCATTCATTCATTCTTCCGGCTGTTCATTCACTCGTTCATCCCCCCCCTCTCTCTTTCTCCCCCCCCTCTCTCTCTCTCTCTCTTTCTCCCCCCCCTCTCTCTCTCTCTCTCTCTCTCTCTTTCCAATGCAAGTTCCTCTGACTCTACTCTCCTTTTCCTCCCTCATTTTGTGTGGGTCCACGTCTCTCTTTAACTTTTGCGTGCTTCGGTCAAACTCGGTTTTTCCTCTTTCGCGCTTCAGTAATTGTTCCTAGGCGCTGATTTCTTTTTTTGCCTCTTATTGTCTTCCTTTATCCTCCTCTTTGCTTACCCTTCATTCTCTTGTGTTCTTCTTTGTGTCTGGTTATTCCGTCTTCATTCCCCTTCTAAACATCTTTCTCTTCCTCTCACACTGATTCATCATTCTGGTAATGCCCTCCTTCTCTCATCAATCTTTTGTAATTATTTTCTCCATTTTTTTTACCTTCATCTGTCACTTTCTATTTTATCTCTTCTCTGTCCTGCTTCCCCCATCATTCCTACCTTTCTGCTACCAATCTGTTTCCTGTCTAGCTGATCACGCTCCTCTGTTCAGCTACCTCAGGCTTCTCTTCTTTTGCAAACTTCCCTCTTGTACAAAATCTGCATAGGGTATAAGTTGCTCCGGATGATACAGAAGTACGTTACGAAAAGAATATCCATTAAAAGAATAAGTACAACTGTTACTGATTTTTTTTTTTTTTTTTTTGAGTGGAGGACAACTATAGCCTGTCGTCTGGATTGTTATTTATGTAATTTTCTTTTCTATGCTCACCTTTTGGAAGAAAAAAAAAATAATGAAATATGCTAACTGATCTGTTTTGATCGAAATGTACACAAGGATCCAACTTTGACCTGGCCTTGTAACTTTAACCTTTGTTTTCTCTAATTCGAATCCTTTCGTTCGTGTGTTATTCTCAGCCTTTCCAAGAAGTTTAATCTAAATCGGATTAAAGCTGTTGAAATCGGCCTTTCTAGGTTAAACTTTTTCTTAACCCTGATATTTTGAACTTTGACTTATTGTTCTAAGGAATGGGAAGTCAAACACTGGCTGACCATCAACACTTTCACTCAGTTGTTTAAATCGGATATTAACTCACTGATTTTATTCACACACACACACACACACACACACACACACACACACACACACACACACACACACAAACGATGAAAAAATATAACACCACCTCTCTTATCGCTAGCGTGGGTGTGATCATTTTTAATAGTTTTCCTCCAGTTTAAACCAAACTTTGTGGGAGGGTTCATGGGTAAGCAAGGGTGAAACTATTAGATTATGAGAACATAGCGCCAAAGATCAAGGTCACAAGGCTAGGTCAAATGTTCAACCCTATAACTCAACGAGTTATGATTCAGTTCGATTCAAACTTGGTGGAAGGATCAGCCAAGCTCGAGGATATTACATTTAAGTACAACAGGTCATGAATCAAAGTTAGAGACCAAGATCATCTCACTTTTTATTCGATTTAGCTCAAAGTAAATGCAAGTGATTAGGGCCAGGGATGTACGAAGTAAATCCATTTTGAGAGCAATCGGTCGGAGGTCAGTGTCACAGGACAGACCCACCTGTTTAGCTCAGTCCAGTTACTGATGGTCGAGAGTGCTATATTGTCCGTGTGCTCCCTCATGTTCATGTAGGTTTTCACTCTATACAACACGATCTCGCTCTTTCCCATTGCACTCGGCCTGAGGGAAACTGATGAATTAATGGAGGATTCTACTGGTACATTTTCTTGATCTCATTTATGATAACAAATGACCCGTAAAGGAATACTCAGTCTATTGTCGTTTGCTTCTGTACTCAACTGTTCACTCCATAACCACAGCCCAAGCAGGGATTCTTGGGTCAGCGGCCGCGTGTATAAGCGGTTGATCGTGTTTTTGTAAGACCATACTGGTGAGTGGGCTGGAGCAACAACCTCACTAGTATGTACGACCAGCAGTGCTCGAACAGGAAATAAATGGTTGCTTGCTTGCACCTGGAGAGAGAGAGAGAGAGAGAGAGAGAGAGAGAGAGAGATTCAGGATATACCAAAAATGCATTTAGAATCTCGAGGTAGGCGCACGGCAAGTTCTTAGTGGCATTTCAGATAGTACGGTTCACTGCATGAGATAGAAACCTGTTTTGAAAATAGTGCTTATAAAAATGCGAGTCTGCTTAGATAAATGCACAGTATCACTGAACTGAGACGACATTAATGAAGGAAGGCGTAAATAAATGATTATGATGAAGCGAATGAATGAAACTGTCGGGCTAATGAATAATTCTAGTAAGTGGATGAGATACATGGTGAGAGTTGTAGAGATATACAATAATTGGCGTGATGTGAATGAAAAGAGATACATAGATAAAATATAGTGGTTGTAAAAATGTGGCTGAGGCAAGGTGCTGAGATCATAAATAATGCTGATAGTGACATGCATGCGTAGATCTCAGGTGGCCCGTCTGACGAGTGATCAGTAATGTTGATAGGGGGCTGGTTGTGTGGAAGACAGATGGCGTCGTGGCTGCAAGAGACAGGTGCTCGTGGCATTTGAGACAGACGGTGGCATTGGAAGTGGTGACATGTAGGACAGATGATGACATGACAAGAGGCGATGGTATATTAGATAGATGGTGGCATAAAAGACAAGAGACAATGATATTAAGAGACAGGTGGGGCCATAATAGACAAGAGACTATATTATACGACAGATGGTGACATACAGTAAAAGACAAGAGGTAATGGTATATGGGAGAAATGGTGAAATAAAAGACAAGAGATTATGTGCTACTTCACAAATGTTGACATAAATAGGTGGCGGTGGCATAAAAAGATGTTGATGGCATTTAAAGCAGTTAGATGTGCGCTGCGAGTGTCAGGTGGCCAGTGTGATGCTTTCTACAGTGAAGTTTTCCTTGTACCACAGACTACTCAGGGAGGGATCTTTCAGCTGCAGGCTCAAGCGACAACCTCGGATGCTGAACTTTTGCATTGTGGTAGGGAGAAGGTGGCTTTCTTTCTTTCTTTTTTTTACGTAAGAAAGGAAGAACCAAAGGCCGGGAGCCAGCAAGATTGCTTCCTCCAAGAGAAAACAAAAAAATGATAAGAGCGAAATTCAAGACCCATTCCTTTCGAGATGCCTGGACACACTGCGTTTGAAAGACTGGGGATCATAGGCAGTAGGATATACAGGCAGAGGGAAACAGTTCCAGAGTTGACCTGTTGCATACATGAAGGCCTGGGAATAACGGTTAACTCTTGCATTAGAGAGTTGGACAGAAAAGAGATGAGAGTTTGTTGCCAGACGAATGCTACGTGCCTGCCGTAGTGGTGGAGGGATGCAAGCAGACAGTTCAGAGGAACAGTGACCATTGAAGTAGCAATAGAAAAGAGATAAAGATGCAACAATGCAGTGAAGGGAGAGAGACTGAAAAGAGCCAGTAAGAGGAGCAGAGTTAGTAAGGCGAAAAGCCTTTGACTCCATCATGTTGAGAAAAACTGTATGTGGGGAGCCTTCCCACACATAAGAGTTGTACTCTAAACAGGGCCGAATAAAGCCCGTGTATAAAGTCAACAACTGTGCAGGGGTAAAAAAGGCACGGAGTCTGCTTAGTACACCTAATCTCTTGGAAGCAGATGGTTGGGGGTGGCTGCCAGAGTGATGGCGTTTTGAGATAGATTGGCTCTATGATATGCAGGCTTCTGTGATGAGACAAAACATGTTTTCTGGCGTTGTCTAATGTCCATTGATGTACTGACACCGTGATATGTCTGCCTCCGAGATGTAATTCAACAGACGATAGCACTACTGTCCCGGATAGGTACGTGATTTTAACTAATACCATGCTTGGATAACGGAAGATTGGAATGTAGACTGCCTTCTTCGTTCCTGTTACTCTGTGTTTAGATTACTGTTCTTGAGGTCAAAGGATCGTAACGAAGGCTCCGGTGGACTTTGTAAAGTATATATAAAAAAAAAAAACGCATTGCGGAAAAGGATGGACATGATAATGCCACCAGTTACCGTGTTCGCTTTGGAGGGGCACCTTTCATCTGGTCTGGCATTATGTCTATAATTCGTAGATTCCAAGTAAGAGAATTTTAACCCTATGACTATGATTATTATTTTTTAAAGTAACTTTTGCTACTCCAAAGGACTGTATTCAAATTAGGAGAGCTACCTATTCGTGAGGGAAATAAATGATGACAAAAAACCAACTTCTCCATATGTTATAGTCATTCTCGAACCAAATAAAATCATGTATATTTGAAGACAATAAAACACTCAAATGTGAAATGGATGTGAAATAGTTTATCCCTCCTTTCTCGACCTCCGACCCCTCGCCTTTGTCTTTGTTTCCCACGTCCAATTTCCAGCACTTCACAATTACAGGACGGAAAACACACACACACACACACACACACACACACACACACACACACACACACACACACACACACACGAGAGAGAGAGAGAGAGAGAGAGAGAGGAGGGAGGGGGGGCTAGGATGACGATGTGTAGCCTATGTACTTATGTAAAAGATTGTGTACCTGCAGTTTTTCACGTTTAATTGGATGATAACGACTTGTGGCTGTTTACTTTTGAACAAACGCTCATTATCAACTGCCATTTTAATCTATGTTTTGAGAGCAATAGAATAACCTGATACGACAAGTCCTCCTCCCCTTCTTACATTCGAGTTTTCCCTTCGTTTGTTATCCACTTCTCTTGAATTTCTTTTACTTTCAACATATAATTTAGGTTTCGTGTTATAGCCACTTTCCTGGATCATCAAGTAGGTTCCGTGTTAAACCCACTTTCCTGGATCATCAAGTATTGAGTGCCATATCCTAGGAATTAGTGTAATAACGCAGACCGCAGACTGCAACATGTATCACTGGTAATTCACGCTGACTCTCTCGCAATGATACAGCACTTCTTCCTCATCTTTGGAATTTGTGGGCAAAATGATATTGCTGGCGATGTTGTTAGTTGGATTACTGGCTTTTGTCACCTGCCCCGAGCCATCACCCACACCTCAGCCCTCCCACCCAACCCCCCCTCACACCTCAGCTTTCAGTATCACCCCAACCTTCCTTCACACTTCAATCTTTTCTCACATCCCAGCCCTTCCCACCAACCCAGCCCACTCTCACCCAGCTCTCCTTCACACCCTAGCCCTCCCTCATCCTCCCTAGCACCCCAACTCTCTCTCACACCCAAGCCCTCCCTCACACCTCAGCACTTCCTAAAATCCCAGCCCTTCCTCACACCTCAGCACTTCCTAAAATCCCAGCCCTTCCTCACACCCAACCCCTTTTCATACCCCATCCCTCCTTCACACTCCATCCCTCCCTCACACCCCAGCCCTCCCTCACACCCCACCACTCACATCACACCCCTCCCTCGCACCTCAGTCCTCTCCCTTACCCCAGCCCTCCCCTATATCCTAGCCCTCTCTCACACCCCAGCCATCCCTCACACCCCAACCCATCTGTCCCCTTCACCTCCAACTCTCCCTCACACTACACTTCCTTTTTACCTCAGCACTCTCTTTCCCAAGCCCTCTCTTGAACCCAGTTTTTCCATCCACACCTCACACACACACACACACACACACACACACACACACACACACACACACACACACACACACACAAAGAACTGTCGACCACCAACATATTTTCAATGACAAAATCAGCTCGTCATCTTGGCTTCATATTTACATGTTTTTCTTATTCTAAAAACAGCATGTTGTGCTTCTCTCTGAAAACAGCCTAGTTCCGTTTCCTCTAGAAAATAGAACGTTAACTCAACGAAAATTGTTTACTTGCTCTCTGATAGCAGCATGTCTCACTGAAAGCAGCATGTTAGTTTTGAATGTAGTCAAATATTCTCATCATATCAATATATTCTAACGGCATTTACCTCAAGATGTAAGTCCCTGGCACAGTAAAGGCAATGTAGTTATTTATTTTTTCCTGCGCTATCATAGGTTCCTCTTATCATACTAACTTACTGGGTGTGCTTTGGGCATAATTAAAAGTTCTGGTGGCCCGAGTGTCAGGAAGTTGTTTCTTTCCCTCAAGCCCACAGTTAGGGGGGGAGGTACAGTCATGCTTACTAATCTCTGACCAGAGACGCGCGTGGCGGGCAGTGTTATGATCACACACGAGCCACGCATTCGAACACAGCCTCTGCACTACTGGGCGGAGCAAAGAACTGTAACCAGATGATCTGAAGCGTACTACTCCTCATATCATTGATATTACCATATTCTTATGGTTTCTCCTCCATAATATAATAATCTGTGTTTATTGACAGGGACCGACATTTCTTCGATCAGTCTGCAATTTAGAAGTTTCCAAGAATAAAAAAAAACATGTGCCACGATATGTGGGTATTGGCATCATACAGTATATACCGTAATAATTATATATGAATTAACGGCATTAACTGGTACACATTTTGACCAGAGGGGGCATGCAACTAAGATGTCGCGTAGGAATAGGACAACCATTCCCATTGGATGACAACGGCATAGATATAACTAAGACTAGATGCCGCATCGCCCATTCTTCAGTACAGCGGCTATGCGCCTGTGAGGCCGCCATCTTGGAGAGGTCAAGCATGTAATAGTGGGGCTAATTTTAGAGTGAATTCAGACTACGAAAATGAATGTTGTTGGGGTGGTGGTGATGGTGGTTATAATTATGTAATAGTGGGGCTTGTTTTGGAGTGAATTCAGACTATGAAAATGAATGTTGTTGTGGTGGAGGTGGTGATGGTGGTTATTGTTGTGGTGGTGGTGATGATGGTTATTGTTGTGGTGGTGGTGATGATGGTTATTGTTGTGGTGGTGATGATGGTGGTTATTGTACTGGTAGAGGTGGTTGTTGCTGTGGTGGTGGTGGTGGTGGTGGTGATGGTGGTTTCTGTTGTTGTTGCTGTGGTGGTGGTGATGGTGGTTTCTGTTGTTGTTGATGTGGTGGTGGTGGTGATGGTGGTTTTTGTTGTTGCGGTGGTGGTGGTGGTTATTGTGTTGGTGGTGGTGGTGGTGGTTGTTGTGTTAATTGTGGTTGTTGTTGAGTTAGTGGTGGTTGTTGTTGTGGTGGTGGTGGTTGTTGTGATGGTAATTATAATGGTGGCTGTTGTGGTGGTGATTGTAGTTGTTGTTGCTGTTGTGGTGGTGGTGGTGGTTTATGTTGTAGTTGTTATGGTCGTCATTGTTGTGATGGTGGTTATAGTTGTTGCTGTTGTTATTGTGGTGGTGGTTGTTGTGGTGATGGTTATAGTGGTGGTGGTGGTTGTTGTGGTGATGTTTTTTGGGATTGTTGTCGTTGTTGCTTTGTGGTGGTGTTGGTGATGGTGGTGGTTGTGTTGGTTGTTGTTGTTATGGTGGTGGTGGTTGTTGTGGTGGTGGTTGTTGTGGTGGTGGTTGTTGTGGTGGTGGTTGTTGTGGTGGTGGTTGTTATGTTGGTAGTTGTTGTGTTGGTGATTGTTGCATTGGTGGTGGTGGTTGTGGTGGTGGTGATTGTTGTGGTGATTGTTGTTGTAGTTGTTGCTGTGGTTGTTGATGTGGTGGTTGTTGTTTTGATGGTGGTTGTTGTTGTGGTGGTGGCTATTGTTGTGGTGAATGTCGTTGTGGTTGTTGTTGTGGTTGTTATTGTGGTTGTTGCTGTGCTGGTTTTTGTTGTGGTTGTTGTTGTGATGGTGATTGTTGTGGTGGTGGTTGTTGTGATGATGGTGGATGTTGTGATGGTGGTGGTTGTTTTTGTGGTTGTTGCTGTTGTGGTGGTTATTGTTGTGGTGGTGGATATTGTTGTGGTGGTGGTTGTGGTGGTGACTGTTGTTGTGGTGGTGGTTGTTGTGGTGGTGATTTTTGTTGTGGTTGTTTTTGTGGTGGTGGTTGTTGTGGTGGTGGTTGTTGTGGTGGTGGTTGTTGTGGTGGTGGTTGTTGTAGTGGTGGTGGTTGTTGTGATGATGGTGGTTTTTGTGGTTGTTGTTGTGGTGGTGGTTATTGTTTTGATGGTGGTGGTTGATGTGCTGGTGGTTGTGGTGATGCTGGAGGTTGTTGTTGTGATGATGGTGGTAGTTTTTGTTATGGTGGTCGTTGTTGTAGTGGTGATTGTTATTGTGGTGGTGATTATTATGGTGGTGGTTGTGGATGTTGTTGCTGTTGTGGTGGTGGTGGTGGTCGTGGTGGTGGATGTGGTGTGTTGGTGGTAGTGGTTGTTGTTGTTGTTGTTGTGGTGGTGGTGGTGGTGGTGGTGGCTGTTATGGTGGTGGCTGTTATGGTGGTGGCAGTTATTGTGGTGGCTGTTATGGTGGTGGTAATGGTTGTGGTTCCTGGTTCACCTGAAACGTGAACTCGGTGGACTGCAGACTTAAATTTCTCCTCTGCAACCCACCATCCTCCTTTCGGAGGATAGGGAAGCAGCTGAGGGACGTTTGCATAACCAGACAGTTGAGCTGCTCGTGCTACCGATGTCACCATAGCACAGTGCTGTTGCATTTCCAGGTAAGTAGTGGTCAGCTTTGACGATCGTCTGGAACACGACATCGTCTGCCTCGACCGTTCCAAGATGGCAGCGGCGCAGATGCATCTAAAGTAGCGTCATGTGGCATCTAGGCTTATTTATATCTATAGGCAACGCGGTCTGTTATCACTAGAGAAAAACATTCAGTTCAAAGTAGTAGTAACAGTAAATTTTTGTCAATGATGTAAGTATTGTAAAGCATTCTTACTTTGAATATGTGTTAATGCCGGCTCCTGTGGCAATCGTGGATATTTCTCTGCTATCACCTACCAACAGCTCGGTTAAAGGCTCGCCTCAAGAAATAGGTCAGTGAAATAATTAACAGATTAATAAAACACAGTATGAAATTCAAATATCATCACGCACTCATTATAGTCTAAAAATACCCAAATTTGTCTATTTCTTACCATGCATAATTATATTACCTGAGAAAGTAATATAACATGTGAAACAACAGTGCTTCAGTGATGCTTAGAAAATTGTTCATTGAAGCACTAAACCTTTCTGGAACGGTGGTGGAGTGTGTCTGACTGTGTAGCCTACGCCTGGCCACGACGTTGGCTAACTCTCTTGTCAGAGATTAGTGATCCTGAGTGTACCTTAGTTACAAGTATGTGACACGGAGAAACTGTTTTTACATGGTCGTGGTAGGTTACCTGACTGTCATCTGAGAATCCGGAGTTCGATCCCAAACGCAGAAAGAGAAATATAGTTTGTCGATTTCCTTGTATCATTACAGGTGTCTCTCATTATTACAGAAAGTGATGGCAATTCCATTTGCATGAAATTCGTGCGAAACCTTATAAGATATTAGAGGATTGAAGAGGTGGAGAGTGTGGAAATGTATGTTAGTGACAGAGGTGTGAGGTGGAGAGAGGGTAGCCTGACAGAAGACAAGATGACATGGAGACGATTGTTTGTGACCACATCACCCGGGATTATGGCGTCATACTATAGAGAGACGGATAGATGGATAAATAGATTGATGGTAATCCATGATAGTGTGTGGACATGTGCAGTCACTTACAATGACTGTAGAACCATGATGAACCATACCTGTTTGGACAATACGTCATTGTTTATTTCGCCTTCAGACATTTGTGTGTGTTTTTGAAAGGTGAGCTGCTGCATGCAAAAAGAATCACTGTCCTCCTCTTTGGGACACGCGTAGTAATTAAGTAGTTCAGTTTTATTTCATTACAGCGATGAGTACAAACTAATTTAGTTTTATATGAAGTTAGTTTTAATTTGTTTAGTAACTGGTGGCTACTGTCAGGCTCAAAAGAAAGTATAATAGTTCAGAGCCTTTCCCGTATATTTGTAGCTAATTAAATGTTTGCCAACTGTGTATCTTTTAATTGATCTCTCTCGGGGTATGCCCAACCTCAGACCTACAATGCTATAAATGATTAATTTACCAAAGATTAACACATACTGACTACCTTGACTGATGCAAGCAGGAGTAAGCCCTTGTCTAGTTAGTTATTTAGCCATTTACTTTTTTCAGGACTGGCTAATTATGTATATCATAATATTTTAACTCCTGTTGTTATTACTATTATTATTATTATTATTATTATTATTATTATTATTATTATTTATTATTATTATTATTATTATTATTATTATTATTATTCACTTAAAGGCCGCCTTCGTCAGCCTTTCCGCTCGATGTCAAAAGGCAGAAATGAGTTATAACTCTGGAACCGGTGGCCTGATTGGACTGGGAACTGTTTTCTTCTTCAAGGTACAGCATTTTAACGGTACCTTGCTGTAACAAAAATTGCACTATATGCGCCGATTGTTGCTGTGTTATGGCAACTCCAATGCCCACAAAGAAGGCGATCTGCATAAAGGCCGCCTCCAGCGGCCTTCACTCAATGTTAAAAGTCCAAAATGCGTCATAAATCGGGAACCGGTGGCCCGAATGGATTGGAAACTGTTTTATTCGTCAAGTTAGAACATTTCAGCGGTACCTCGCTCCGACAATAATTGCGCTAGAATGTGCCGTATTTGCTGTGTTACGGTCACAAACGGACAAACCTACAAACCAACAAGCATACAGAAATCGGGTCATCATAATATAGATTATTATTATTATTATTATTATCATTATTATTACTATTATTATTATCATTATGATTATCATCATCATTATCTCTTTCTCCTGTAGACAATGAAGGCATTTGTTTGGGCGTGTATGAGCTTGATGGTGGTGGCGATGGTGTGTGTTGGGAGGGCACAAGGTAGACAAGTGAGGTTAAGTGTTCAAGAGATGGCCGCACACTACCTCTCTTCCCAGAGCCAGTTCTCGCCCTTACTACAGGAAAACATAAGGAGCAATCAAGAAGTGGTCAGTCGGCTCAAGAGGGCCCTTAATGTTATCGACACTCTGGGCAGAAGTCAGTCCTCAGGTACGTTTGATTTTTGTCACGTTTATCTGCCTACCTGCCTGGTTTGATATATTCATTCCATACCACTGCATCCGTCAGTACTTTTATCAACACTACTGACAAAACCTGGTCGACTATGGTAAATATTGCTACCAGGTCTTTTATATATTGCACCATTATACAGCACTTCCACTTTCTTGGTTTTCTTTTACCACAGACTTTTCCTTTTATTACCTGTCATACCACTGTCTTCCAACGCATTGTGTACATTCGCCTGAAACTAAACTCATTTTGAATATTGTTTTTTTTTTAAACTTTATTCCATTATAATGATAACTTGTGTCGTTTTAAAGGTTTCACTCCTCAATACCTGCATAAAGCAAATAATTGTCATCATCCCAACAGCAGTTCCTACCCAAGTATATGCTGAGGTTGTCTAAACAAAGAGAGAGAAACGATTGCCCACTGAAATGGACCATACGGTCATTCACACTGCATTCACACCTTTGGAGCTCTGGCTCCACCTCCCAAGCAAAACAACTTGCACATATTTGTGGTTTTCTTCGTAAAAATCCTTCTCATACAGTTGTCGGATATAGAAAATCAAAAGAAGAGATGCCGAACCCTGTCGTATGCCTCTGTTGAACGTACATAAGAGCACTTCATCCTTCCGTTTAGAGCCCTTGTCCATACTTTCCTCAGCTTCATACTTTAGCATCTCACACACTCACTGACCGCATCCATCCCCATTCTTCTTGACTTACCACGCCACTTTCTACCTTCAAATTCACACATACTCTTTTCATCACCCCATCTTTATACGGTCTTTTTATGCGACCTTTTATTTACAGATTTCGTTACTCAGTGAATTTCACGGATGCCTACTTTTTCTTCCTATCAGCTCTATCATCCTGCACTCTGTCGTGAGTAGTTCCACGCCCACTGCTCTCACTCGTGACTACTTGCACTCATGACAAACCAGAATCTCACAAGCAATGATTAACACTAAAATTCTTTCATGCAGTCTTCTTGCAGCCGCTATGCTTAGTTATTTTTTTTCCTAACGAGTCCTTCGAAGCACCGATCATCCTTCTACCTTAAGACACTGTACTCTTCACACCCTTTATACACTGACATTTCTTTTACTGCACCTACATGCTTCAACCCTTTCACCAGTTCATGTTCTTTTACTCACCAGTACATCAAAGTGAAAGGCGTTTGCTGTCTGAACAACCATCACTTACTTATATCTATATTTCCTTTCAAACCACGTTCCTGAGAGACATTCGCAATATCTGCCCAAAACTGCATGGATCCAGTTCACTACACATAAGCAGAACACCATTTTCACACATCGGATTTTAAATATTCCGCCCCTTACTACTCATCACTAGTCACACTTCCTTTCCACAGTTCTAGTGTTGACCCTGGCCATAGCCATCTTAAAGTTATTTACATTATATGATAATTTCTCATCCACCTGTACATATGTAAAAGATTCGTTATTCTCTCTTATTCGTATTCATCTTGTTCGCGTTTTCTCGACCCATATAATGCCGTAATGATTTTATTCGTTCTCACATGCATTCTCTACCATCTTACTACAATTCTTGAATCCATATTCTGTCGTTCCTATAGTCTCCCTGTCTGTTAGTAACAAGATATGCTGATATCTCCTTTACCTTCTCCGATATTACTTAACCATATACCATTTCCACATCACTCAGCAGACTTTTCACACGATGAATTGGCTCACCTTTACTTTTATATCAATCTTACCAATACACATTGTCATCTCTTCAAACTATCAAAGCTGTATGCCTTTTGCTTGTCCAACGTCCTCAGCGCATTCTTCATTTCTGCCAGTGCCATATTCTCAACCATCGCACTACTTCTTTAGTCATCACCAAAACCATTCATGCTTATCGCCACCCATTCATTACCTTTCGATAAATTCTTCCATATTCTCCCTATTTCCATTCCATTTCTTAGCTTTTTCCTCTTTCTTCTCCTTCATTTTCACATTTCTCATACCCAAATACGTATTTATATCTCATTCCAAATCTTTCCTATTTTCAGAAAACTTTATTCTTCTAACAGATTCATTTTTTGTTCACTAACTTCGTTAAATATTTCTCACTTGTAGAATGCTTTCTTTTTCTTTTATCATGATTACTTGCATCCACTCGCAGTTGTTTATAGAATACTTTAATTTTCTTACATTTTTTTTTTTAACCTCTTCTTATATTTCTTACTTATTGTGCATTCTCTCTCTTTCATCGTAACTCCTTGCGTCCTCCGTCAACTGTATTCAGAGCACTTCAGTTTTCTTAAAAATGCATTATTCTACTAACCTCTTGACATATTCCTCTCTCGTAGTATAATCTTTCCTCTCGTCAAAACTATATCACTTTCCGTATCGTTTCCCATTTTCATAGCACAGTACTTCAGTTTTCCTGCAGATTCATATTCCTTTCTTTTTTTACTAACTTCAAATATCTCTCACTTGTAGTATATTCTGTGTTGTTTTTCATTATAACTACTTCCTGCATCCACTCCCAACCATTTTCAGAATATTTAAATTTCTTACAAATTATCTTTTGCTAACTTGTTCACACATTTCTTATTTATAATTTTTATAGTATATTCCCTCTTTCACCATAACTCCTAATTGTGTCCATCTTCAACTGTTTTTTTTAGATTTCTGTACTTAATTTTTCTTTGGTAACTTCTCACATTTCATATTGTAGCATATTTCCTCCTTCCATTATAATTCTCTGTCTTCAGTTCAGCCACATCTGTCAGTTTTCTTCCACCGTTCGTTCTTTCAGCATCCTACCCAGGTATCCTACTACTTGACACCCTTCCAACACCACACAAGCTTTAACATTTCTACCCAAGTCCGCCATGCTTGCACGCCACCATTTTTCCTGATCTACTTACCTGCAGTTCATTAGACTTTAATTCTTCTGCTACCATTTGCTCAGAGTCATCTCCCATTGTTTATCTCGCTTTTTTCACTTTCCATCTCTATCCGTGATTACTTTTCACACCCTTGTCTCCCCTGCTTCTCTGTTTCACAGTGCATACCACAATCTTAGGCCATAGACTTTATTCAGCAATGGACATGCTATTCAAAATGAAGTGATTCCAGGGGCTCTCCAAAGCTTAACCAAATTGTCTGATAACAACAAGATTAAAATGCACAAAGACGCCATTGCAGTGAAGTGTTATGTTAGACACATGTAAACACTGTCTTCTCGCCGTTTCCTTATCTCAGACATCCTTATCTTTACAGGCACATGCTCAGAGTCCTTTAGCCTATTTTTTGCACTGTGTATATTTGTGACTTTGTGCACTTCATTTGGTTGAATTACTGATTCATAGCATTCTTTCTTGATACGTGTCCTTAACCCTTTCAGTCCAATTACTTATCTTTTATTTTTCCTTCTACCAAAGGGCTGTTTATTCGACTTGGGAGAGACTTTTTGAACTTGAGGGGTTAAACATAGCCAAAAATTATCCTTTTAGTACAAGAGACCCCCTTAAAGCTGAATAAAACTTGAGGTAACAAGAATGAATTTGGGTTACCATCTGTTATCGTCCTCCCCTGGCACTTCGAAACGATCCATTGCATCATTCTCAAGGTCTATGTCAATTCTTCCACTTAGATTCCCAGCACAAACACTTTATATTCTTCTTTGTCATGTGTTCTTTCACTCTGTACTGTAGACAGTACAATGTATTTTTCCACACCTACGTCATCACTCGGGTCATATGCAAGAAAACAGAGTCACTTCAGTGATTTCCAGATAAAATTTGGCATGCATGCACCTGAGCTCATACATAATCTCGTTCAATCCTTTCATCCATTTTCATTGTTCATTAATTGGCCCTTTACTCCGCACATTCAAGCTCATACCTAATCTGATACATGTCACACCTTCCTATTCAGGCAATTTATTTTCTGTCATCTTTGTCTTTCGCAGCTCCATCACATCGTACCTTGATAATTTAAAAATCTTCATTGCTTCCACCTTTTGCATTCTTTCTCCAGGCCTACCGTGATTTACAGGATCCAATTCAGACACAGAATCCAAATCCAAAGCCATCTGGGTGCGACGAAATACCGAATCGACGGTCATTTACTGAATCGGCACTTTCAACTGGAAAACATTATATTTTTTAACACCCTATAGCTTCATACACACCTAATGATCTGAAATCTTGCCAAAATTTGTTGTTTAATATAACTCTTAGTAAAAAAAAAAATAAAAAAAAAATAAAAAAAATAAAAAAAAAAGATTCAGAGCACAAACGTTAAAGTCAGCGGAAGTGTTTCGCCTATAGCTCGACAACTCGCCTTGACGGATTTCTCTTTTGTGTAAATAATGATTTACAACGCAAATACATTTATTTGCACTTTGAATCAATATTTATGCAAAACAGATGTCCGTCAAGACGAGCTGGTGATCTAAAGTGGAAGTACTCACTAACTAAAGCACGCTTTAGCTCTGAAGTATGATTTTTCATTAATAATTAATTTAAGCACAACTTTTGTACCAGCTTTAAGATAATTATGTGTGTATGAACCTATACGGTGATAAAAATGATAAAATTCTTCAATTAAAAGTGCCGATTAGGTGCCGCTTCGGTAAATGAACGCCGATTCGATATTTCGTCTCCTTGAAGCCATCTGGACCGTCTCAATGAAGATTTTAATTTGAAAGGGAAACTTACCGGTAGTTCACATCACCCTTTTAACCTGCCTAGTACACAGGACACCTGAGGACTGTATTGTTTTTTCCATAGCCCCATCTAAGTGTATTGAATACTTTTCTGATAAACAAGAAATTTGGTTCGTCAGTCAGTGTAGAACCACTTATAGGTAGAGTACATTACGTCAGGTAAGTGGATAGGGGACACTCACATGGTACCATGAAATAAATATATGAAAATAAATTATTGCTACAATCTAACTGATTTTCAACTTGATATTAAAGACAAGGCTAAGGGATATAATGGGGTGATAGATTACTCATATATATATATATATATATATATATATATATATATATATATATATATATATATATATATATATATATATATATATATATATATATATATATATATATATATATATATATATATATATATATATTTCCTATTATTCTTACTCCTCGTGGTTACCGTTTCGTTACTAATTTATAATATGCACTGTAATCTTTTATACTCTCGTTCTTTTAGGGATGACGAACAATAAAGATACTCATATGAGAGCGCTGATAAGTAAGATCATCACGCTGAGCCAGCATTTGGAATCTCTCCAGAAAACCCTTGACCAGATCACTGCCATCCTTACTGACAGGACCGGTAAGTAAGTCTAAGGGGAAACATAGCACGTAGATAGAATATGTAAGTTTTTTATCATCTAAATCTATTTAATGATGGACTGTTGTTTATCTGTATATGGAATTTATCCAGCTACTGTGATACTATCGTGCAAAAGAAATTTGATGAAATTTTGCAGGAACAATCCCTAGTTTACCACTGTGGTTTCAAGGCTCCAATAATATATTTTATTTGTAAAATTATCATAGTTACACCTCAATAGCTTGCTTTCTGCAATGGATCCAAGTCCATTTTCTTCAAGCCTTACCACATATTAGCTCTCAAATTTCCGCAAAATAAAGTGTAACAGACCAAACGAGCATAGGCTGCTGTAGGAGGCTTTACACAAGTAAACACAATTGAGATTTCATTAAGATGTCTTCACCGGTGGTTTCAACTAAATATTCAAGGAGTCAAGCATTGTCACCTTTGTAAAATCTTACATGTTATCTTCTAGAAATAATCTGAGATTACATTCCAGGAGTTTCGAATAAACTAAGGCATATACACAACATCCATTTGGATCATTGTTATTGGTCAATCGTCTGTCAACGATTGGTCATAGGTTCACACCCTTCACCTATGGAATTTCTCTTATCCTGAGTAATCCACATGGCATTGACCAGCATCATACATAAAGGACCTCGGGATGAAAGGATAAATGGAAATGTGTCTAAATCCGTCAACCCAAGGAGTTCTCCGAAGCTGAATAAAATTAACAAGCTTTGGCGAGAAGGCATTGCAAAATACGCCTTCCAACTGAACGGTTGAATACTTTGAAATCAAATTATTGTAATCTAAAGTATAGCCAAATCAAGCTAATATTAAGCAGCCGAAGGCATGTCATATTTATGAACCAAGAAACATTGTCCACGATGAAATAGTCACATTGAGGAGATTGTCAAGGCACCAGCGATAAATTCTTAGTAGTCTAACCTAATGATGAGTCTCAGCCTGGGACTTGGATTCCAGCTGCACTTTTATGCAGACGACCAACACTTTATAATCCAGATTTTTCACAAGGTTACTGATGCTCAGCTAACCCTACAGCAAACTGGGACAACTAGCGGAACCTTAGTTTTAAGAATGATGGGACAGCGTTAAAGCCATGGCCCATTAAATTTGTTATTCATCACGAGAGGCTTAGGGTGCTAGGCGCTGCGTTAGACTGAGTTGGGATGCAGCAGTATCTCAGCCTCCACAGGCATATTAGCTACCTGAAAGACCGGGCAGGCAGCAGAGTTGGAGTAAGCACTCTCCAGCCTCAAAACAGGTAGTGGGTATAAAGTCGTCCGACTTCAATATTTTCAAATAATCGGAGCCCTCACTGACTGATCACGTCGCAGCCATTCCTGAAGCCAAGGTATTCAGGCTGGACGTCATTCAAGTCTGTGCTGTGAAACTAATGCTGGGAGCTCATATGCGGACCAGGATTGCGTAGATACAGGTGATGGGACAAATACTGCAAGTGTCCATTATGGGGTGGTGATGGTGTGGGATGCCCTCTGTGGTACCACCGATTTAGCCGAGCGGCTCTGCTCCCCGATTGTGCAATCATCCCTCGGCCCCTTCCCTGTCCTCTGCACAGAAGATGATGAACTGCAAGCGTAGGCAATTTCAGCCTGAAGTTAGCTGAAAGCAACAACAACAACAAGCATGCATCCTTCATGAATTATAGTCCAGCAGAACACTGCATCCTTATTACCTGCATGGCCTCCTGGGAGCGAGGTAACAAATCAAAGCGAAGAGTGACAATTGCAGCATAACGAGTGGCCATTTTAGCAAAAAACAAAAACAAAAAAGTATCACAGAAGTAACTGAGACAATCAACAAACAGGATATCTTATGCCCTCTTGTCCATGCACCTCACACTCTTCACTGAACATGCATTCTCTTGGAAGTCGACATCTATAAATATGAATACGTGCATTACAGCCACATAGTAAAGTCGATCTGCAACGACACACATCCGGCAACAGGCAAAGATTACCATGAAGGAAGTTCAGAGAATAGGATGCAATTATTATTTCACTGATGGGTCAGTTATTATAATGACAGCTAGAGCGGAGTGGAGCAGCCTTCAAATGGAATGGAAACACATAAATCTGGAGGACTTCAGTTGACTGCTTTTCGCTCCAGACAGACTCTCCACCATTCTGTATGCTCAGTGACACGTCCCAGCATACAGCAGATATGACATAACTATGTACACTGTCTCTTTGAACTCCACTGAGCGTTATCAGATCTAGTCAAATGAAAGACGAAGTCTGACATCAGGCATCCCATCTGCCATGCACTTTTTGGCCACTCCAGTCACATAAGAGGGACAGGAAAAGCAGCAGCAGAAAAAACGGCTAAAGCAGCCGGAGGACTTGCCTTGCTGACAAGCACCATCCATCCAACAGTGTCGCAGGTCAAGACCTCCACAAAAAAGAAAGCTGCAGAGCTGAGTTATGACCATCACAAGTGATAGTAGCTCTTTGCAACCCATTATCAACATACAAGTTCGCCAGAACACCCTCAGAGAAATTAGAGCCCGTTGCACAGGCTGCTACTTGAATACATATCCTACATAAAAATGTGCGCCAGGAATGACAGAACATGTCACCACTGCTGAGAAAACACTAACGAGCCGCAGCTGTGCTACTTGTTGCAGTGCCGTTTTAACTGCAGCGGTGAGGCACAGGTAAAGGATATCCACCACCAACCCAGTCGACACTCAGGCCACCACCAGAGCAATCCAGTTAATAAAAACTGTGAAGATTGCCAGAAAAACACCATCCAAGTCTTCTAGTCTCACACTCCCTTTACTGTACAGTAGGTGCATCTCCGCAAGCACGGTCAGACTACATTCTAGCTGATTGGCTGTTTCATCATACTCCCGGAATGCATATACATCCAGAATAACAAACAGCAGTGGTTAAACTTTCTTTGCAGATGGGCTTTCAAATGCCAAGGTCACAAGTCTGACTATCAACAAATCATATACTTAGGTGGCTTGATGGATTGAGTTAATGAACATTGATTAACTGACTGAATGATTTATTGATATATAGATATTAGTAGATATAGATCACTAGATTGATATGTAAAAAAAAATACGTGGATATGCAGGACATATAGATACACTAAATTCGTTAGTGATGTCTTAAGAGCTTAACTGGGAAGATATTACAAAGATGTCCCTGGTTTTTCAACGCAATTTAGAACTGTAATCTCTCTCTCTCTCTCTCTCTCTCTCTCTCTCTCTCTCTCTCTCTCTCTCTCTCTCTCAAAAGCAGGAAAAAAGACTAGCATCAACCTAGCTTCCTTTCAGATCCAGACTCCCAGCATTCAGTGAGCCGTGTGCCGTGTGACCTGGAGACTCACTTCACCTGTGATCAGTCCACCTGCCTCCCTTTAGGCCTTATGTGTAACGGCATAGTGGACTGCAACGACGGCACGGACGAGGCGGTCCACTGTGTACCTGGCGGGGTAAGTGACGGTTATGTCTGGGGAGAGAATGTGCTGTGAGCTGTGGGTGATAGAGCTGTGGGTAGATTGTGATTAGTGGTGTGGTTTGTGCGTGAATAAATTAGGTCTGGAAGACGAATGACGTAGTTTTGGTTGGCGAGAGAATGAGTCGCGGAGAGGGAGAAAATGGAGTTCCCCCGAGCTAAGCCCTGTATTGGACTATATAGCCCCGCTAGGGTTACAGGAGGGAGCTACCTCTCCCGACACGGCAGCCAGGGCGAGGCTCGAACTTGCAATCCCCCGATTACAAGTCCAGCGCGCTACCACTGTGCTACCGCGCCCCCCTCGTGGAGAGGGAGTGATGGAGTTGCGGTTGACTGGGGAGTGTGTGATGGAGAGTGGGTGACGAAGATGTGCTTGGTGAGAGAATGAATAACAGAGTTGGTGGTGAGAGTGATTTGTGGAGGGTCAGTGCCGTGGTTGTAGCTGGTATGGGTAGATTATGGGTAGCCTAGTGGCTGATGTGTGAATAATGAGTTGTGGAAGATAGTGAGAGTTGTCGATAGACTGAGGGTAGTGATTGACGAGTGACTGTTGTAGGTAGATTATGGTTAGTGGTTGGTGACCGAATAATGAGTTGTGAAGGGTGAGTGACTGAGTTGTAAGTAAATTGAGGTTGTATATTCGTTGGCTTGGGATAATTCGTAAGACATATGAATCAGAATGTTAGGGTGAGTTACAGGGTTATGGGATTGAGAGACAGGGCTGTGGCGTTGAGTAACAGGTTGTGGGGTTGAGTGACAGGGTTGTGGGGATGAGTGACAGGAATGTTGGGTTGTGTGACAGGGCTGTGGGGGTGAGTGACAGGGTTGTGGGGTTGAATGACCGGGTTGTGGGGTTGAGTGACAGGGTTGTGGTGTTAGGTGACAGGGTTGTGAGCGTGAATGATGGGGTTGTGGAGCTGTGACAACTGTTGATAGATTGCGTGCCATAATTTCGTTGATTAGAACATTTCCTAACAAATCTTCTTCAAAGATTTATTAACAACGCCGAAGACTTAGCTACTGTGAGCCAATACATGTTTATGTATAGATGTATGAGTGCTAACAAATTATTTCATCCGTGCCAGATTCAGTCTGGATCAAAACTCGTTCAATGTTTTGTAGGTCAGGGAAGATATGTTTCTATTTTTGGTGCAAATCGAAAAAACGTGAAGGTTACGGGTCAAGGTAAAAATTCTTGTTTCGTATATTTTGTGTGGGAGCAGCAAACAGTTACCCGATTCTGGTGCAGATAGACCAAAGATCAAAGACACGGGTCGAGATAAAACTTCGGGTGAAGCATTGGTAGGTTTCTGAGCACTTTTTTTTTTTTTTTTTTTTTTTCAGTAAAAGTAGTTTAGTTTATTTCACCTAAATCACATCGGTAGGACAGTGGCTTTTATACACACTTTATTCTTGCTAGCTCCAGACGATTTTAGTTAGTATAGGAAGAGCTTCTGGTACTGGGTAAATGAACAACAAATCTAAACCCTCCAGTTCGAAAACTTTATCCTTAGCTAAATATAATAGGCGGGAAACAGACGAATGAGGTTGATGGTGGTAATTTCATCCTGTAAATAATGCACACTATTTTAATGCTGAACGGATGCAACATACTTGAGGATATTAAGGTGCCATTCGCAAAATAAGTCCCTAGGAAGAGATGCTATAAATTCTCCTATAAGCTAACGAAACTATGGTATGTACGATATGTTTTCATGTACTTTTACAGTGGTCCTTCCTTCACTTATTCCACACATGACTTACTGTTGCTCAGGTCACTTTAGGTATCAGGAGCTAGAATGGACTTAGAAATACAAACAAAGGAAGAAGAACTGAAGAGGAGAAAGTGCTTAATGGGACTGCAGTTGGTTGGTTGGTAAAGATTTGTCACCTCTTACTTTAGTGTGGACACGGCCAGATGAAACCCGTCAAGGAGTGGAGAGGATTCAGACATTCCGAATCAATAGACTGCAAGGAACTGATAACCTTGATCTGAACCAGCATATGAACTAGACAGCGATCTTTGCGTTTACACCGGGGGCATTATTATTATTATTATTATTATTATTATTATTATTATCATTATTTATTTATTTATTTATTTATTTATAGCATCATGGTTGCAACATCATACTTTCTCGTTGACATTATACAAAGACTTTTATAATTTGACTTTTCGGTCATTAAGGTATCTTCATTAATATTAATTCATTTTTTTTCTTTTCAGTGAGAGGGAGGGGTAGACCGAGGATGAGGTGGAGGGATGGAGTTGAGAGGTATATGAGGGAGGGGGGGGTGAGTTGGGGGGAGGGTAGTCTTATGGTGGGTGACAGAGCGACTTGGAGGCGTTTTGTCTGCGGCCACCCTTTGCGGGATTAGGGCGTCGGGCTATAGATAGATAGACAGATAGAGTTCTGTAATTAGACATCGTTCTCTGATGAGTATATTTTTCCATTTAATAAGAACTAGAGGTCAAACTAAGGATGAAACTGAATGTTGCAGATATCGTGTGGTCCAGAGGAGTTCAAGTGTGCGTCAGGTACCAAGTGTGTTCAGCAGACATGGCGCTGTGACGGGGACAACGACTGTAACGACAACAGTGACGAGGTTGACTGTGATAAGGTAAGGTAGACTACTGTAAGACGCTTTCTACAATCACAGTTCTCGAATTCTCTTAGTTTAGCCCACTTCAATGACATTTCTGGAATGTTATCGTTCTGTGTAGTCTTTTCAGTAGAGTCTCAGCTTGGTACTGTAAGGGACACATCCTTTGATTTTAGTAGGTCCCCCTCCACACACACACACACACACACACACACACACACACACACACACACACACACACACACACACACACACACACACTTTTTTTTTTTTTTAAATAACAGAACAGGGGAAGGAAAAGCAAATGAGTAAAATAAAAAAATCCATTCACCAGATTACTGGTGTCCTCCATTCATAAAAAATCTTTAACAGTTGGACTTAAACAGCTGTAGGCTGAAGTTTGGAGGGAAACGACTCTGGGGAAACGAGATCCAGAGAGATGCAGTTCGGGGAATGAAAGAATTCTGAGAGGCAGACGTTCTGCAATATGACTGAGTGACGTTCTAGTCATGAGCGCTGCCAGATGCCCGTGTAGCACGAGGGAAGGGATTGAGAGGTGGCACAAGGGACACAACTTCGTCTGAGCATTTGCCATACCTGTAAAATAATGCAAGGGAGGCAACATTCCTTCTTACTTGTAGGGGAGGTAGTTTATTTATAATAGCAGGGTTATTAATAATTCCAGCAGCATTGTTCTAAATTTTGTTTAGTTGTTTTATTGCAACCTCTCCACATCCACTCCACAAGGGTGAGCAATACTCAAGCTGAGAGCGCACATGACTCTTACAAATTAATGCTAACTGCTCATCAGTGAAGAAGTTACAGACCTAAGACTACTAATACCAAGTCGGATCACTTCCGTCTAAAATGGGTCCAAGCTGGCGCAGGGGGCGGAGCATCGGAGTAACGTCAGCTTGCATGAAACCCAATTTCATTTGACGCCTGACCGTGGTGGTGAGTGGATGTATGCTGCACTCTCCAGATCATGACACATTTTCAGTCCGAAGTGAGGGAAGGGACTGAGATGTGTGAAGGAAGGCGTAGGGATGTGAGGGAACCTACTGCAATATTATACGGTTAAACGAGTCCACACTTCTTCCCCTTCTTCGTTTTCCCTTATTATAAATGTTTAATTTGAGTCTGCCCTTTTATACATTTTCTGTTACTTAATCCGACTGACGCCACATACAAGCCACGCCTCCCTGCGCACTGAGGGAAAGTGAACCGATTTGGTATTACTAGACTTAGTTACAGGCTCTGTACAATACTCCAAGTTTCTTTGAGGTGGTTTTAGCAAGTGATCTGACACGAAAGGTCCAGCTGAGGGCATTGTTAGGTGAGACACCGAGAATTTCAGTACTTTTGGAGATGGGAATATTAGTAGTTTTGAAGGTAATATAGGAATCTGGCAATATCTGTCTATTAGTACATTGTATATACTTGCATTTACTAGTATTAAATGAGACAAGGCTGTTTTGTCCCCATTCATTGATCGTAGATAAGTCTTGATTTATGGAGATGACTGTAATGAGTTGAGAGTTAGAGGTATTAGACTTTGTAAATGGGTGTCTGAGTGTGAATAAACTATGAAGTGTTGAGTCATCTACATATGAATGGATGGGATTGTGGATGACAAATAAAACATCAATAATATGAACCAGGCACAGGGCTGGTGCCAGAACTGATCCCTGTGGCATGCCGGCATTAATTGAGTGGAAATTGGAATATACATCTACTTTTACTCTTATTTTCCTGTCACTGAGATATGAGGAAAGCAGAGGAAGAAAAGACGTTAGTCCATAGCAAGGGAGTTTGGACAGCAGCGAACGGTGCCATACTCCGTCAAAAGGATATGAAGGGTTACTGCATGAGTTTCTCCATGTACTGTAGGTCAGTTGGCTGATGAATGGTATGAGTCAGGAGACTATGTCAATGGTGGATCTTTCGTGGCGGAAACCATATTGTCTATCACTAATTAAGTTGCTGGATTCATGATGTTTAACTATGTGCTTATTAATTAAAATTGCAAATACTTTACCAAGAGAAGATGTGACAGCTATTGGTCTGTAATCAGACGGGTCAGAGGAACTTCCTTTCTTTGGAATTGGGTGGATACTAGCTTCTTTCCATGAATTAGGGAATGAAGAAGTACGTATGAATAGTCTGAATAATTTAGCTAGAACAGAGGCAAGTTCTGGGGAACACTTTTTCAGAACAACTGGAGGAATTCCTTCTGGTCCTGAAGCTTTGTTAGTAGGTAAATTGTCTAGGATGGATTTTACGTGTCTTGTCAGAATTTTTACAATTTCGGGAGAGTCAAGTTCTCGTACTGGAATGTTCTGGCTGACTTCCTCAATGGTAGAATTTCTGGCAAATATACTGGCAAACATATCTGCTTTCCCACGCGGGTCATTTGTAATGTTGCCATCTGAAGATTTTAGTGGGGGAATGGATGATGTCTTGTTATAGTTATTATTGAAAGAATTGAGAGTTGACCAGAGTATTCTATTGTCATTAGAGTTGTTAACTAGTTTTGATGCTTGATTTTGAGGAAAGTTTGATTAAGCAAGATTTATTACAGCTTTTGCATGGTTTCTAGCAATTTTAAATTGAGAGAGTGATTCAGATATTTTTTTTAAATTTTAAGTAAGAGTTATATGCTATTGACTTTTGAGCTGTTGCTCTAGCACAGTTGCTATCAAACCATTATGGAGAGTTCGATCTTTTAGTGAACTGTTGACATGGTATGAATAAATCCACACCAGCTAGTATTAAGTCATTAATGTAAGACTGAGTAGAACTGGCATCACTAGAGAAGAAAGACTGCCATGGAATGTCAGCAAGATAATTTCTAAGTCCATCCCAGTTTGCCCTATCAAAGTGCCATCAGCTCACCCTGACAGGTTCAGAACGGGGAGGTTTGTGGGAGCTAACTAATGATGTTTTTTATGAAATTGTGGTCAGAGGATCCAAGTGGTGACAGTACCTTTATCCTGTACTGATCTGGGTTATTTGTCAGGAATAGATCCAAGAGATGGGCATTATGGTCAGGGTTATCTGGTATTCTGGTTGGTTGCTTTACCAGCTGTATGAGATTAAATGATTCTGCAAACATCTCACACTCTAGACCAGCATCGTCAGTCCTGGCAGAATATAATAGTCAATCACCATTATGTACGTTAAAATCACCCAAAAAGGTAACTTCGATGGTGAGGGCAAGGTTAAGACTACTCAGCTGAGTGGATATGGAGGCAATATACATTCATACATATATATATATATATATATATATATATATATATATATATATATATATATATATATATATATATATATATATATATATATATAGACACACATACACAGGCTGTCCGCGGAAGAAAAGGAAATAGCTTTGGGAAATGATAGATAAGGGAATTCTAAGAACAAAAATGTTGTAACTATATGTGTCTAAATCTCAACCGTTGCAGAGATACAGTTACTGATGACCTAATGGGTGAATTACGACGAGACCATTTTTGCCCATAAGGTCATTAGTAATTCTGGCTCCGTAATGGATACGATTTGGCCACATGTTGACATAACATTTTCTGCTTACTGTTGTACTCTCTCATCTCTCACATCCAAAAGTTATGTTCTTTCTTCCAGGGACACCCAGTGTATATATATATATATATATATATATATATATATATATATTTCTATATATCTATATATATATATATATATCTATATATATATATAAATATATATATATATATTTATCTATCTATCTATCTACCTATCTATCTATCTATCTATCTATCTATATATATATATATATATATATATATATATATATCTATATATATATAGTGCCACACCCCATCATCCGGTAAGGGGTGGCCATTTGACTTTGAGTTATTAGTTTAACGGGGAGGGGAACTAACCCTCCACTAACCCACTTGTTGACTCGTAGGGAGCACGTATGGTTTGGTTATATGGTTACCACCCGGCGTTGTAAATGATTTCTTGGCTTACAGGAAACCATTTGGCTTGTCACTCAATGTCAAGCCATCTGTAAAGGAATGAAAAGCAATAAGAAGTGACAGGAAAGATGGGAGGAATAGAAAGGGAGGAGGGCAGGCACAGAAAAAGAATGATAAAGGCTATGATAGAAGTAGGCAGCACTACATCAAGTGAGGGGATGATGGTCGCCACCATCTACCACTATATATATATATATATATATATATATATATATATATATATATATATGAGAGAGAGAGAGAGAGAGAGAGAGAGAGAGACTTTTCCAACACTGCCGTGCGTTAAATTGTTACTCAACTCTTACCACATATATTTAGCAGGTGCCTCAAATATTTCCCAGTAGGGCACCCGAAGAGACAATATTTGTTTCAGCTCACTTTTGTACAACATAATTACATTACAGGGTTGAACTCATGTAGCAGATACTGTCCTACTGAAGTACCGTTTTATATTATTTCCGTAACTTTCAGCCATTTTTTTCATTAGATTTTTTGTGGGTTCTAGTAAGTGAATTCTCCCTTGGAATATGATAATGCATCCACTTAAATTACATCGGTTCATTGCTCTGATTTTTACACCGACGTGTTCTTAATGATTATGAAGAGGTGGTCGAACTGAGTGGTGTTAAGTCGTGACTTGAACGTGTATACACTTTCCCTACCTGAACGAACTTTAATATTAGCTGCCTCGCAGTGAGAAATTTATCATTCAGAGTTTCGATCCATCGTCAATGAGTATTACGCAAATTGATATTCACATCCCAACTGTCTTGGTTAAGCAGAGGTTCATGGCAGTTTGGGTGGCATCTGCCAATGTATAGTTTAATTAGCAGTTTTTATCCCTGGTTCACAATGAATAACCTTAAAGACATCTAGATGCCAGTTTTTTGTCATGTAAGGTGAAACAGTGCAATGACGTTTACTATTGGCCCAGGTGACGTGTTCAGAGAATGAATTCCAATGCGCCAATGGGGACAGGTGTATCTATAGCAGCTGGAGGTGTGACGGAGATGACGACTGTCCGGACTCCAGTGATGAGGCCAATTGCCACCAGGTAGGCTGAGTTGGGAGGTTACTTGTGGTTAGCTTGGAGGAACGGCTAACTTGCACTCCTAACCCAGTCTAACACTAATTATTAAATATTCTTTAATATTTTACTGAACTGAGGGCTGCAGAGGTGTAGCATGGAGGATCGGCTAAGTTACTGGCCAGTCCGAGTCTAATCGATTTACTCTACTCACATCTGCATCAGTCTAACTCATCCCTTCTCAGCCTAACCAAACCTAACCCAACGAAACCCTATTTCGTTCAGCATAATCAGTATAACCCTAACCTTTCCTTAACTGAAGCTAGCCAGTCTAAGGCGCGTACTTCCTATTTGAATCTATGTATATTTGTATAACCGTTTCTTACCCAACATAACATAATTTTACGCTTCTAGTTGGACGTCTTTCACCCTAACGTCCCAAATCATGTATCCCCACCCTAACACATTTTCTCATCTTTCTAGAATGGTACCGGTAGGTAAAATTGGAAAAAAAAAAAAAAAAAAAAAAGATGAGGAAATCATTGAAGTATGAGTCTGACAACAAAGTGGTTACCCAGATCGGCCAGGCATTCACTGGGAAAGGAAGAGAGAGGAACAAATGCAAAATTACTAGATACAAGAACTTCAAGGCCCTTCGGTTAGCGCCCTTGGTGTGGTAGGTGTGGGAAGGTGATTTTGTGTGGTGTGGTGTGAAAGGGTGATATGGTGTGGTGTGGCTACATTAATCACTAAAGTCTACGGGAATGAAGCACCTCGCGTCAAAGAATCGTTAGTGAGAGACAGGAGGGCAGAGCCACTTCCAGAGGTGGTCCCACATCTAAAATTGGCAAAGAGTTTACCTTGGAAGTGAAAGATTGGGAGTATGAATATAATTACTCTCTTGAATATATGTAAAGAGGATGTAGTAATGACTCCAGATGAGGAAGGAAAGTTTCGCATAATGCTTTAGTGAATTTGGAAGTGTGTGAGCGACGAAGCCTAAACTGAATGAGGGAACGAGTAGCCTGATCGTGATATCCGAGAAAGGCATTGACACTATGTTGCAAGGTTAAGCGGATCAGTGATAAAGAGAAAGTTAAATATATGGTAAGTACAGTTAGAGAGATGGTATGAAGGACGAGGAAGGTAAGCTGACAGTAACGGGTGCGCTTAATGCATTGCCTAGCCATTTCAGCAAAAGGTGTCATTTGTTCTTTATCTTTGCTGCTGCCAAACAATTAATTTAGCCTGGGAGGGCACCCTAGATACTGAAGGAGTTAATGAAAGTTATATAAAACCCGTCTAATTTGAAAAGTCAATATTCAGCTGAACAAAATCGTTTGGAAGAAGCAAAAATATAAAGATGTCGTAATCGGGGTTAAAGTAAAGCTTTTCTTGCATGAGAGACAGACAGACAGACAGACAGAGATGGGGAGAGAAGAGGAAGAAAACAGAACAGGAATGGAGATTTCAAGATACAGTACAATAATGAATCAGTAACCTTTCCTTCCGCAGGCATTGTGTCATATTAACCAGTTCCGTTGTGCCAATGGAGAGCAGTGTATCAGCAAAAACTGGCGGTGCGACGGTGAACAAGACTGTCACGACGGCAGCGACGAAGCCAACTGCACTATGGTGACTACCTTGCTCTTGTTATTGTTTCCTGTTTCGTATGGATTTTCCCCTCACTTTGCTCTCGTTTTTCTTCCTGTTGCCCACGGACCTTCCTTTTTAAGCTGGTCTTGCAGTTCTTCCTATTGCCCATGGTCTTTCTTTCTGCCCATGGATCGTGCCTTTACTTTGTTTTCATAGTTCTTCCCTCTGCCTATTAACTTTGTTTTTACTTTACTGTCATAATTCTTCCTGTTGCCCCTGAACCTTCCTTTACTTTGCTCTTATAGTTCTTCATATTACCCATGGACCAACCCTTTACTTTGCACTCATATTTTTTCCTGTTGCTTATAAACCTTCATTTTATTATACTCCCATTGTCCTTCCTACTGCCCATGGACCTTTTTACTTACTGTCATATTTCTTACTATTGTCCATGAACATGCCTTTACTTTACTCTTAGTTCTCTTACTGTCCATGGATCTTGCTTCTACTTCACTCTCGTAATTGTTTCCCATTGCCCATGGATCTTTTGATATGGAAATTATGAAGCTTATTATTTCAGGGGAATTTTATATTTAATCTTTATCATTCGCCTATTGCCCATTCCTTCCTTGGCACAACAAACTGTGAGGCATAGCCCAGAAAACTGACTTTTTGTCATTCCTGCACCTGCTCATTGACAATCCCTCTTCCCACGACACACCTGGAATCCAGTGAAGCACTTTATTAGTTTATTCTTGCTACCTGTAGACAATTTCACTCAGACTGAGGGAGACCTTATGTAGCAAAGGGGTTATTGAAAGCTACATCTAACCGTACCCAGTTTGAAAGGTCCCTCCAAAGCTGAATAATATCGTTAGGTAATGTCTGCCGGTAATAAGTAATCCAGTACTACCTGTAACATGGTCGGATAGTCGGCGACTAAACCGGCAGCCCCACTGGTCTAGGCTGGTGAGGAGGGTGGCCAGACACCAAGCAGGACGAAAAACAAGCGGTTGAGCTACGTAAGCCGAAGGTCATCTATTAGGGTGGGTGGAGTTCGGTTCGGTATAAGCTGCAACTGAACAGGATATTATAAAAAAAAGACAAAATACATCGTTAGTAACCCCTTCACTACATTGACAGGTTTGCTATTTTATTTTTGCTACTGACAGGTATTATAATTCTTTCTAGTAATGTACTTTCCACACTGAAATAGGTAAGATTTTACAGGCAGCATGATTTATACAAATGAAAAGACATATTCTCATACAGTATTTTGCCAATAGCACTTCCTTAATGAACACTTGGTGATCTGGTGGCAGAGTTCTCGGACCAGAACTTACTGTAGTCTACATGCCATGGTTCAGTTCCTTGACGTGGCTGAAGGTTTTTCCATAATTATGTAAAACGATACCAGTAGCGTACATCGGCTTTTTACCCTTAATTGTTTTGGACTACATAAGCCTAGCCTCAGCCCCTACTCTCAAATTGACTGTAATTTTTTTCACTATTACCGATACTTCCCAAATATGCATTGGGCATTTATCTTTTCCTTCACGGCTTGTCACTTTACATAGTTGGCATATATTGATTTTATGTTGGTGTTCACAGATTGAATGCGATGCTGAGGAGTTCCAGTGTGTATCAGGTGGGCGCTGCATTCCCATCACCTGGCGTTGTGATGGCGACGACGACTGCCCTGACTCATCCGACGAGGTCCGCTGCGTCGATGTGAGTTCCTTATCTTGTTTTCACTCGACCAGATTCTCCAACTGATACACTAAACTGGGCAAAAGGAAACTTCTTGTTATGACTATTACAGACCGTGCACGGAGATTTCTGACTCTGAGAGTCAAATAAAAGGCAATGACACTTAAATAATCTTTACTTTACTTACAAAATCTCTGCACAACACATTACAGAATTAGGTTCATTGATATAACAAACCGGTGCACTGCAGGACATTTCTAACCTGATTATAATCACTTAAAAATCTACCCAACAAGACTTGATCTAATAGACTACTGAATGGGAACAGCTGCATTACTAGGCTGCTATGTACAAGTTAAATACAAATTTTTAATCTACTCCTCGATATCTTGGAGTACTTCTTACATTATGGCACCACACTATGAGAGGGACTTAGAGGAGACCGGGTCAAGCGGGAAGTGCTCTGCAACCTCTAGCCACTCTTGACATATCCCAGCAGCCACACCTTTTTTCCTTCACTAAACCTATCTAACATGAGAATAATAATTCTTTCCTATAATCTCTTTGAGAGAGTGGTCACACCACATTATTCAACTGGGTAGGCTGCAGCAGTCTATGGAAGAGATCCTCAATACTTGCATTCGGCTCCTTGTAACTCCAAGTGGGTTAACCCTTATCATCGCTGGTGAACTATGCCCTAAATAGGGTTGCAGATGAGTCAACGCACAGATGTCAATAGATAACTTGCAGCTAAGATCAACATTCATGCGGATGATTCCCCCAGAACAGAACTTCACACGGTCAGATGTAGTGTCTTCACTCGGGTAAACCCCAGATTAGTGACTGGACAATGACCAGTAACGTGATCCTCAGCACTGTTGTAACTTCCTTAAGCTAGTGAATCCAGTTTCTGTTTTCTTTTTTTCTTTTTTTTTCACATTTCCTGCCATTCACGATTTTATTTAGTTTAGGTTAGACTTTTTCGAATTACAAGGGTTAGAAACACTCTTCATTAACTCCATCACTTCAAAGATGCTGTCTTAAGCTGAATAAAATCGTCTGTAAGAAGCAAGAACAAGCTGTATAGCTGTCACCAGATTCAAAGGGTTAAGCCGTTTATTGAGTCATTAGAACTTCTCTTTATTCAATGACGGACGGCTTGAGGCAGCTGTTATAATCTTAGCTTATCCAAGGTTTTCCATCTATATCATTACTATAATCATCATCATCATCATCATCATCGTCGTCGTCGTCGTCGTCGTCGTCTTCACTGTCTTTGTTCCTTGCTTGAAATCCCCCGTGAAGGAATGACTATGACAACCATCTCCAGGGTACTTTCTTCTTCAGTTATTTTACTGCCACTCCTTTTCGTGTTCAGTCTCTTTCACTTTTGTACTGTGCCTTTCCTTCTGCCGCACAGTGTACAGTAGTCCTCTCCAAATGTGACCCTCAGTATTACTTTTCAGTACTTTCTGTGCCATCCTGTGAAGTGCATTCATTGATCATGTCCATACCATTTCATGTATGACTCTTTATTCACTCAGTGAGACCACATTCCATTCCTTGAGTCCGTTTTTCCAGAGGAAAGTTCTCTTTAACTGCTCTGTTGCCTCTACTATCAGTCCTACATATACCTACAGCTAGTGTTTAAAGAATGTAATATGTACGGCCAAGTTTCACTCGCACACGAGAGAGACGGAAGCAGAAGACTTTCTTGTAGGGCTTTCCTCACCTTGAGGTGGGGGCGCTCACCATCCACTCACTTGATATAGTGCTGCTTTCGGGTGTCTGCCCTTTCCTCTCCTCCATCCTTCATTCCATCCACCCTCTTGTATCTTTCTTTCCTTCATTCTTTCCTCTTCCTTCTGCCTGTGGGTGACTCTACACTGAGTGACAAGCCAAATGGTTTCCTGTACACCAGGAAACCATTTACTACGCTGGGTGGTAACCATATAACCAAATTTTGGCTCCTGGTGGTTTAGTGGGTAATAAAGGTGCTCCAATTGGATTGAGCCGGTGAGGGTTTATATCCAAGGGATGGTTGGGGTTTATTGCTCAATTAATGCCACTCAGGGATGAGTGAGGCTGGTCACTCTCATCTCAAATGCCAGGACCAACTTTCCTAGCCCCGGGCTCCTACGCTCCTTATGGGGCAACATTGGATTAGATGATGGATGGATGGATGGAGACCGACCTTCCTACCCTTTACACGACTGTCGAGTTCGCCACGTAAGTAGACGTAGCCGAGGGGTGTAATTAAGCAGAGAAGGTTATCTGTCCACCAATTTCGATAGCGTGGTTTTAGGTACTTGTAGTGAGATAGTGCACATGTTTATGGATCGTTAAGCTCAGCCAGAATTAAGTAGTGAGACGTAGTGTCAACGAGGTGAGTTGCAGAACTCTTGGGTTACAAGTTTATTGCACAGAGTTATAAAAAAAGATGAGCTACAGTTTAGTAGAGCGTGATAATAACGTCGGACCTTTTCACCAGCCCTTCTCTCCCCTTTCTCTCTCTAACCCCCTTCTGATCTGAAGGGAATCTTTCCGACATTATATAGAGCGTGGGGAGGATATGTATGGTAAATTTCCTATCACGTGGACTAACTGGCTAGGGCTGGTTACTCCACGTGTTTGGATACGTCATGAAATTCTTGTTCGTCTTGCCTACGAGGAAGTTTGAGATACATCGTATGGCTAAAAATTCTTGACTGTCTGGGACAATAAGGGCTGTTGATATACATTATGTGAATTGACATTCCTGGTTCGTCTAGACAAGAGGATGTGTTCTCTAACTCTTCCTGGAGGACTCAGACATAACTACCTGTTCTACATATTGTTATCTATAGCTATATACAATAGTTACATATAGTATTGTGTTATATTATGCCTACATATCGCTCGGTCACGCGAAACTGGCGTACCACGGCAGTAAATATTGTTAGAACATATTAATGCATACTGTTACAATTTTTAAGGTATCACGTGAAATACATAATATTGTAAATTTACATAATTGGGATAATGTAGTTATAAAATTGTACATGTATAATAATAGTAATAGAAAAATAATACAATGGCAAATCTACTGTAGCCAATTATACAATATACTGTATATGAGAAGGACTTTATATATATATATATATATATATATATATATATATATATATATATATATATATATATATATATATAAATGAGATATGATAGTATAATTAAAGTATGCCTATATTATGTGTAACCCATATTTTGTTATTTTATGTAAAATATATATACAATATTTACGATATTTACACAGTTTTGTCTCACTTGTACAGAACAGTTCTTAAACACTGATTCCAGGTTAGTAATCCTCGCTTGCATTCTGTGCATGGCCAAAATTAATACAGTAAGTATGATGGAGAAAATTACAAAGATGACTGGAGCTGGGCTGTATACATAATTTGGGTTAAACATAATCCTACTGTATTCTTCCCAAGGTTGTATTGTCTGATTTATCATTTGCGTGGTTTCATATTTGGGTGAAGTCAACTTAATGTGTGCACTTATATTTAAGTTCATCCTAGGCAGTGGCTGGAAATATTTGTGTCTGTTGTTGAGAATGACATAATGGTTTTTAGCGGGCATGGTGGATAATGTAGGTGTCAGGGCTGCACAGTAATCTGGTGAGATGTATAAACCAGATGCTGATGTATGGGCTGGAGGTGTGTCTGGGCAAGTCACAAAAACTGATGTATTTTGAGTGAAATAGAAGAACTGTGAGTGACCAATGCGTTGATGATGGATGAGTTTATCTGGAGCAAATGTGAAGTTGCAATGATGAGGGATGTCATGATCTTTTATGATGGCCATTTCACAAGGGACTGTCTTAGCTGGCTGACACATGAAGATGTACGCAGGACAAAGGTGAAATGCATGTAATGATGTGCGACATTTGTGTTCAATTGTTGTTTCACTAGTGAATGTGACGGCGTCCTGTTTCTTGGAGACTATGATGACTTGTGTTTTGATGTTGATGGTGACTAATGAGTCATCTTTCTCCGAAGGAAAAGGGTATATTTGATAGACTGTGAAAAAATCATCCATTACGAATGGTACATGAACTATAATTGATGTTGTTGTGAGTGTTGCATCCAAATATGGATAATATAACATCAAATTTCTTTCCTCAAACAAAGGTTTCAAATCATGCTTATGTATGCCTTGATTAATTATTTGCCGGAGGTTGTGAATGGGTAGTAAATTAATAATGATCCTTCCGTTACCAGCATTAGCATTATTCCTTTCATGAAGGCCTGATACTGAGCTCTAGTATTGTCTAACTGCAGTATTATTACATCAATATGTTCTATGATCACAGAGAGGTGTTGGAATAGTGTATTGCTACCTTCTAGTGCATTTACTTTCTCCACAATTCCTAGAGTTGATGCTTCTGCCTTCCTTAGGTTCTTTACAATCGTCAGCATTAAGGTGTTCTGAGTATCAGCTAACTTATGCTGGTATGAGAGAATTTGCACTATTTTGTTATATTTGTTATTTCCTCTAGATCATTTTCTGTAGCTAGTCCAAAAATGTTGCCTAAAATTGCTTCACATAGGTCGAACAAACAGTGTCTGTTACGTGTATGTGTGATGTCGTTTCTTGTCTCCAGTGTGTTACTCCCAGCTGATGGGATATCCTGGATCATGGTGATCACCACGTGCTTAGCTTGTTCTAGCTTCCAGTCAGTTAATTTAATTAATTCAGCTACTTCCTGTGTGGGGTGATCATGTGAAGAAGGGTGTTTTAATACCGCTTCCAGAGTTTTAAGTGGTCCTGATATCTTCTGTACCATTATTGGTATGTCTTGCAGTATGTCCAAACTGACTTTGGTACTGATTATGTCCTGCGTAATTGCTGTTGAGGCTGTTGGGATTATCAGGCACCCCTGTCGGACTACATGTTGAGGGTGTAAGTGAGGTGATCCTCTTGATATCAACAGGAACATGATCCATGGAATTATTCGCCTCATCTTTACCTACCGAAAGAACAACTGTATTAGAGATCTAATCCACTTTTGTTAGCAAGTTATGCTAAGGTTGATGATAGTGATGATGATGAATACAGATATCTTGGCCTGTTTAATTCTATTACCTATCAATGGAGTCTAAATCGATTCTTAAGTCATGTAAATGCCTTGTTATGGTGAGAGCTGTATTGGTTGCATCTATGTATGTCTGTTTGGTATGCGACCGCAATTTTTTCCGATATGTGTTGATTGCATCGGGCTTATTTTCTCCATGTGTACTAGGGTTTTAGATCGTTTCTGGTGTTTTATAGTTGCAAGCTAAATTTCTTGAGACCTTTTTTAAGTGATCAATATGTGTTTCTTTTTCTTCGTCACGTGAGAGTGACTTAATCACTACCTTATTGTCTCTTCTCTTGATTACCCTGTATGGGCCCTCAAATTTAAGTGACAGTTTGTTATTTCTAGTGTGAATGAGGCTATAGACAATATCACCTACGCTGATATTTGATTCTTTTGCCATCTTTTTAAATGATTCTGTCATTTCTTCCTTGGACATTGCTAACTGTTTCTTTACTTTTGTGTGTATTTCTTGAAATTCACGTAAGCGAAGTTTAGGATAATCGTCATAATAATATATGGGAAATTTGCTCGCCCTCTAACGTCTCATAAGGTAGACGTTTGTCTTCCTGGAGGAGTCAGACATAGGCCTAACTACCTGTTCTGCATATTGTTACCTATAGCTATATACAGCAGTTACATATAGTATTGTGTTATATTATGCCTACAGCCACATACTCCATTTTGTCAAGCTTACACACAAGACCATGCAGAGGTTAAGTTCAAAGGAGCTAGAGCTCCTGCCCTTCTACCCTGCTAGTTACAAAGTTGGACATCGTGGTCGCGTAGATCGAGTAGTAACCGGCGAACTGTATAGCATCCTTCACCCCCCTTCCCCTCCTTTTTTTAAGGTAGAGTTTCCATCCCTAATTTGTTCACGCTACTGCAAAAATGTATCAGACTTCTCAGGCCCACTGTATATTGTATACAAAACACAGGCAATGCTACGCTGTTGCAACCCTCCATCTAACCAAGCACATACCCCACACCTCCCTGCACACCTAACCAAGCGCATAACGGCCCTCACCTTCCTCCCTCCCCTTTGTATAACACAGAGACAGCAGGTCGCACTGGAATCTCTCAGAAAACTTTTTTTTTTTTACATTTTCATTATTTTCAAGGAAATCACTTAAGACACACAATTCTACCTATCAAAAGGCACCAGTTCACTATAAGATACATAGCTATGCGAAATTTCATGACTCTATTGTTAGTACTTTCTGAGATTTGCTCCAGAAACTAAAATCTCTACGCCACCTACAGTATCTTGTGCATCCCAGTGATAACAATATCCTCCTCTTCGTCAGGTGGAGGATAAAAATGTGCTACCTACATCCTTGCAAGCTCCATTATTTTGCTTTTAGTTACTATTACCTTCATTTTCTTCTTTTGAAAATTTATCCATTCATATTCGTTCCCCAGTTTCTGTAGGCTACTGTCATTTTTGCCAGCAATACTGCATCACTAGCATACTAAATTTTGTCTCCACAAGCTACTTCCACATTATTTAGTTTGAGTTCTATGCCGGCTGTCTTCAGCGGCAGGGAGGCAGGGAGGTAGGTGGAATGGAAGGTAGTTAGGTAGCCAGGGAGGTATGCTAGTCAGCACGTAGATAGATGGGGATTTGGGTAGGGAGGTAGGTAGGCAGGTTGGTAGGTAAGCAGAGATAGAGGTATGCAGGGAAGTAGATGTAGATATAGGTAAATGGAGGTAGGTAGGAAGAGAGGCACATAGAGAGTCAGGTGGGTAAGCTGGTAGGTAATTGGGCAGGAAGGTAAGTAAGGACGTAGGCAAGAATATAGGTAGGGAGGCAGGTAGATGCGTAGGTAGGCAGGGAGGCAGGTATGTAGGTAAACGAGGAGGTAGGTGGGGAAGTTCAGCGGGTGAGGAAATACTGTAGGTAAGTAACGAAAAACAAGAAATGCAACTTAAACCTTTATATGCCCAAGGAAGTATTTCCAGCTTAATGTTTCCTGGGGAACGGTTAACATAGCCTAACAGAGTGGCTGCAAAATCTGAAATCATCGCATAATAAAGAATCCGCTGTACACACAAGGAACGTATGACACTTTGCCGTCAGGACCCCTAGCATGGCAGCACGCAATTAGGTGTATATTTATCAAAGACTTTTAATTACAGGTAGTGTGCAGTAAATCGTACTTCAAGTGTGCATCAGGCGACAAGTGCATCCGTGAGCTATGGAAGTGTGACGGAGAGAAGGACTGCTTCGACGGTAGTGACGAGAAGGGCTGCAACGTCACAGAGGTCAGATTATTGAAGGACTTCCTTGTTTATTAAATTCCGAGTTAGCTGTTGCAGCTACTCAGTGTCCTGCAAATAAAATCTAGTATTGCATGTTGCTTTATTTCTCCAGTGGCATCTTTGAAATCAGATCCTCATGTTCTACACGACAGAGATGTAATGCAGGATAGGTTTATTAGGAACTGAAAAATGAGATAGAAGTAGAAACTGTGAAGGCGGTTCTAGAATACGTTGAAGATATTGATAGTATCATATCGCCCGCATGTATAACTGGTATTTTTAGTGTGTTTGCCAAAGAATAAAAATACAGTCTCACGGCAGCTGGTGCTCTCTCTCTCTCTCTCTCTCTCTGTTGGCTGTTAGCATAATCCATCCACTCCCAACAAAACTACAAATTTCATCTCTCCATACTGTTCTCTCTCTGCGTGTTCTCCTCATTCTATATCTGCGTTGGCACTTAGTTATCTTATGTGTCCAATTGTTTTCTGTCCCATGAAAGACGTGCCCTGCCTGTTATTATTCCTATTTCTTCACTATTAAACTTATAAACTCTAATTTGTTCCCTTGTCCAAGAAGTCCCCTGCTCTCTCTCTCTCTCTCTCTCTCTCTCTCTGCAAACTGGTTGCAAAGTTCTTACACTTAGTCCATACAAAGTTTCTTATATTACATAGCTTCACAAAAAGAGCATTTATTAACAAAAACAGGGGGGGGGAAATCTCCCTGTTGTATACTGTACAGTCTTTTCACAAAGTCCAAGCAAACTGAGTTGGTCCGACAATAGATGAAAGCCAGACAGGAGATCAAGCCGGCCCATGTTCAAGTTATTAACCCAGTAACAGATAAATTTGGACTTACTTCTGCACGTGGCATTATGTATAATGAATATCACTTGATTAGTTGAAACAAGAGATGAGAAACACATATGCAGATGACACTGCAACCATCAAATTCCATAAGTATATCCAAAGGTAAAGAGTAAAGAAACGTGTTGGACAAAGCGGCAGAATTTCACCAAGTTATTCACGACATGCCTAAAGAATATTTTTAAACATTTATACTGGGACAGAAAGGAATTAAACTTAGTGGTGAGCAATTGAGCAGCCATCGTTTTACAGACATCGCTGTTCTTTTCAGTGAGTTACAGGAAGAGCTGCAAGATAGGATAATTGCTTTGAAAAATATTGTCGCAGATAAGTATGACAAAATAAAGGTTATGTTCAGCAGACATTTTCGGTTCCTTTACATAACAAGAGAAGAAGAAGAACTGGAAGCTGTTGAAGAACATGCATAACGTTACTTAGAACAGGGGAGGGGGGTGAGAAAGAATGCAATAATTTTATGACAATGATATCGAGTGAAGAACAAGAATGGTATGAAGGATTTTTAATGAACAAAGTCAATTAATAAACAAATTTGCTGGAAGTCAGGGTCTCCTCTGTTTGATTTTGCATATCGGAAAACTGGAATCTAATAAAATCTTTAAAATGTAAACTCACGTGTGCCCAGAGAGGAATAACACGGATTTTGTTTGGTTTCACACACACACACACACACACACACACACACACACACACACACACACACACACACAGATCCTTGGACAAAAGAACAAACGAAAGTGGAGGTTATAAGCACAAAAGTTAAGAAGCAGGAATAAATATAGGTTGGGCACATCTTTCGTAGAGCAGCTTGCAGTGGACAACTAGGATAACCGAGTGCCAACCCAAATACAGAATGAGAGGAAGACACAGAGAGAGAACGATATTGTGGAACTGGACCGAACATGCAAACAGCCATTAGATCAGAGTGAAAAATAATGACAGAGGCCTTTTTCATAAACAGAACTGTCTCCGGTTGATGATGATGATGATGGTGATGATGATGATGATGATGATGATGATGATGATGATGATGATGATGATGACAAGGAATTTCCCAGTTCTTATCCCCTATCGCCAAAATTAACTCCTCTCTATGACACTCAGAGAATATGCAAGAAGTTTTTCTTTTCTGTCATTCTAATGACAATTAGTGGAATTCACTCCTCTCAGACATTGGACGGAAATCATCCTGAGATCATACGACTTCCGGAGACGTTCTTGCCAACCCTACTAACAAATCAGACCAAAGTCGAGGCCTTGTGATGGGGACGGAGTCGGCCACCTTGTTAACCCAGAGTAACCCCCAAAATGTAGTCATGACTATGCTTGATTTTCATCATGTCCATTTCCAGTGCTGTAAATTTCGGTTAGAATTATTCTCACGTTCTGGATTGATGTTTATTTTGACAGTATTCTCTTATGGTTTTACTTCATCCATGTGCACTTGGTACCACTATAATAAATCATTCCCAGTGAAATAATAGTATCAAAAGCACAGCCTTGACGGTTGAGAAAAGCTATATAACGCTACTAGTGCGTGCCAGCAAAAGTTTGCTGTATTAACATAAGCCTTTCCATCATAAAATGAGTGCAAATACCAATGTCTTTGTTTCCATACAGGTATTGAGCCCACAATGGCCAGTTCTGACCAAAATGTCGAAAAAATGGATTCAGTATATTTGTGCGTGTCACGATTACCGACAAAATCTCGCCGTCACGTCGCGTGCGATCGCCAAAGTTTTTGTTTGGTCTCTTGCTGACACTCCCTGGACTTACCCTGACCCAATGTAGAAAGAATTAGGTTGATATCTATTACCGTTCTCGTGAAAGAAACGAACAGGTGCACAGACAGACACACAGATACACTGTTAGACTTTAATATTTAGATTTAATATGGGGATGATGATGGAAACCTAAATTCATGAACGACCTTTTCTTTCATCAGCTCATAATTTCTGTGATCTAGATTGTATGTGTCTATTTCTTTCGTGTCACGCTAATGTGATAGTTTCATAAGCTCGTCGACAGCCAGTTTCCTTGAATACACTCAGCCTTCACTACAATAGCACTGGCCCTAACAGTCACTATTCTTTTACTTTTAGCCCTCCTCATGTTTGTGTCAGTTCAGGTATTTCATGTGGACAAATACAAGATTATTCTATTTGGATGGAGGTGGGTCAGAGGAAATTGAGAGTTTCATGTTTGCTTCATCTCGAGTATTTTATTTAGTTGGTTAGTTATGACAGTGTACGAGCTTGTACGCGCACGGGTGAGAATGAACGGAGGTCTGAAGGATGAATTATATTTGAACGTTGGTGTGCATCATGGATCAATTTAAACCCCTTAATGTTTATCTTGATGCTTGAAGCTCTCACATGTAACTTCAGAACTGGACTCCTAGGGAAGGTGTTGTATCCTGATGATTTGGTATTGATCATGGAGAGTGAGAGGGTAGCAGAGGAGAGATAATTTTAGGAGGTGCAGAGATGGAGTGAAATATACAGGTTTCAGCGTAAACTTGTTTAAGACAATAATGATGACATCTGGGGCAGGTGGTGGCACTGCCAATGCAGCACATGATTTTACCACAAGGATGTGCGAAGTATCTCGGTTGTATGCAGTGTTTCTGATAGGTGGGTATATAAAAGACGTAGTGATATTACAGACAGGCTACAGAGTAATCTTAATTTTAGTGTGCGGTATGTAAAGGAGGGTACATGGATACATAGAAGGGGGAAAGAATTAATCTTGCTGGAGACTCTTATGTGCGTGGAGAAGTTTTGTTATCTAGTAAATATGATGTGTGCTGAAGGTGGGGCGGGAGCTACCTCGGTAGCAAGGGTAATGAATGGATTGAAAAAATTTAAAGTTGTTCCCCTCCTGTCATTGAGAAAGCTCTCTCTCAGCACTAAGAGGTCTTTGTATATCTCATGTGTGAGGAGTGTAATGCTGTGCAGTAGTGAGACTTGGGCAATAACGGAGGGTATTCGTGGGCTCAAACGTACAGTACTGAGATAAGAATAATAGGTGTGTAGTGCGTCCTTGCATAACATCCCCTGTGGGTTAAATGTGCGAATGAAGAGTTGAGAGGGAGGATGAGACACGTATTAGTGTTGTGATGAGAAGCGGTAGAGATGGATTTGTTTAAGTGGGGAAGATGGAAGATAACAACTGGGTGCGGAGAGTGAGAGGTGTCAAAGTTGAGGGCAAAGTTGCGAGAAGTAGACCGAAAAAGACTTGGGGCGAGGTCATAGAGAGTAACTTCAGGGTTTAAAGACTAAGCAGAGAGGCTGGTGGAGATCGAGCAGAGTGGCGAGTCGTCATTAGGTGACCGCGGCGGCGAGATACAAGCATGCTGGGGCTTGTATAAATGAAGCGAACAACCATTAATAGACATCCACCTCCTGCTTCATATTAGTACCTCCATACGATATATTTTATGATTATGGGATACTATTTCCTTCATTTCGAGCAGGATGTCCATAAATTCAGTAAGAATTTGATGTTAATTGCAACAACATGAGAAGACGTCCTACGGCTGATGGGGTTAAGTGCACATTTTTTTTTCTTGGGAGCTTAGTACTTTTCCTGAGGCTAAGTACATTATTTTCCCTGGGGTTAAGTACATTATTTTTCCTGTAGATTATGTACATTACTTTTGCCGGGTCCTGAATTATTTCCTGGGCTTTAGCACATTATTTGCTTTACTGGGGTTAGGTATATTATATTTCCAAGGTTTAAGCACAGCATTTTTCCTGGGGTTTAGACGTTATTCAACACACAGATCGAGTGCGCAGACGAAGAGTTCCCGTGTATATCGGGGTCTCAGTGTGTGCCTCTGGATGAAGTGTGCAATGGGATGACAGACTGTGAGGACGGCAGTGACGAGTCGGTGTGTAGTATCACCTTACCAGACCTGCCACCACCCACTGATTCTCCTTCCCAGCCATCTTCCACTACGCCACCCGAGGCTATCGTCACGGAGATACCTGGGGTAAATAGGGTATGTAGGATGCTTACCGTTGTTCTTTCGTGTGATGCTGTAATTACTCGTATAAGAAGAGCTCAAACTGTGTAGATATATTTTAATAAAATTCTGTAACTCATGCTCCTTCACAGTCTACTGCCACGAAACCGCCCAAAGTCATCGTCACGGAGATAACTGGTGTTAAGGTTAGTGCGGGCTTTATCGTACTTCTTTCATGTGATGCAGGAATAACAAAGAACTAAAGCAGCATGGACAACTTTTACATCATTTTGTAACTTAGCAAAAAATTGGTTTTCACTTCAGGCAATGTGAGCCGTGCTGTTTATGTATTTCTTTTATATTCGGCTTCATGCACTCTCATGATGTGAAAGGCGAGCCTCAGCTAAGCAGCACAGTACCGGAATTTAAATCCGTGCACACTATCCATGTATTTGTGCTTGAGATGTAAATCAGGATTAAAACTTACTACTGTTGCATACGTACAGTCCTCTATAATATTATCGCTGTTGACCCACAGCGGAATCACAAGGTACCTTAAACCTTTCCGATGTGCAAAGCTTTTTGTATTCTGTAAGTTCGTAGCCATTAGATTAGGATAATCATAGACGGGAGAAGCTAAAGATGGATTAGAGTTACGACAGATTATTTGATACGTGGTTTTGTGGTCGTGTATTTAATTATGAAGTCATGTAACAATTTACCGTCAACATTAGGGTATAGTGTATTTTTACGCTGTTCAGAAAATGTAATAATGTGGAAGAATCAGGTAAAATTATGAGGAAGTTACAATATGCTAAACATTGGTGGATGAGAAATTACATCCCAGTACTGTTTTCAGGATGACTGCGCAGAGGACGAATTCATGTGTGCCTCGGGAGACCAATGTATCGAGGCGTTGTTCCGGTGTGACGGTGACGACGACTGTTACGATCACAGCGATGAAGTCAACTGTCACAGGGTGAGTATTGATGATGGGACTGAAAACAAATAACCAAACACATTAACGAAACTCATTGTTTTTGTCAGCTGCTACAATTTAAATAATATTATCGACATTCAATATAACTAAAAGAATTTCTCTACAGAGCTCAACAAATGAATTATTAATCTTTTTTTTTTTTCACTCATTAACATATTTGTAATGGCGACTTTTGTGATTTACTGATCATTCAGTCAGTCAACTATGATCTCATTCCTTTATCAGAGAGAGCTCATATTTTTGTAAACCTATAACTGCATCATGTATCCATTATCAAAAATTGATTATTTAGAAACTTTAAATAGATAATGTTACTGACTTTGTTTTTTCAATGGGGATTTTTTTTTTTTTTTTTTTTTTAATTCGGTTTATTGTTGAGCGATTTAACCTCACTTTTTAATTATGTTTTTTGAGTCCTTGTCATGCGGATACAAGGGCGACTTCTCCCGGAAATCCTGCATGTTCATTCTCTCACTTATAGCAGATAGTTTGGAGGAGAGAGTGCGTAAATATGCCGTAAGGAAGATAGTAATATTCCAAGAAAGTCGACGCTGAAAACATGAAAGTGTTTGTCGGTGGTGTGGGTGAGCGGGCTGAAATGAGAACGTGGCTTTATAAATAATGTAACCAATGACTACACAAGAGGTTAAGTGGCAGCATGGTAATATTTCATGATGTTGCTGATTATAGATGTACTGCTTGTTTTACGAACCAAATGACTTTTTTATGAAGGGCTACATTATTGGGATATCTCTTTTGCGTGTATTGAATATATAATCCTGTTATCTCAGCCAAATTAACAGTGATGTGACAGTACATAAGCTCATACCACACGGGGATATGACTGAAAAATTAGTAACCTGTTACTTCTCTCGACATTAATAGGGACCCAATTCTGATTTATATATAGGTTAAGCTTTGCACGTTTTCGTAAGAAACATGCTCCAAAATACATGGCGTGAAACAGAGGCAGTCGAGGATAACCAGAAGTAGGACCTCAATGAAACGATAAATCAAGGTTGTGCTATGTGTCACTGAGGAAAATGTTGTCCATAACTGATTTACCAAACTATCAACGAGGCATTACGTAAGAGTGGGCAACGAAATTGAGGGAAGAGGGACTGCTCTGTGACTAGGTGCTTGAGTATGAATCTGGGTTGAAAAAGGAAGGAGAGGCTGTCCGAGAAAAATGGGACGAGAAGTTGAGAGATGTTCTTAGGCTTCAGGGTTTAGTAAGAGACAGAACAGCTCAAAGACCTGGTAACACGGCTAACACATATAAGTATGGAGAACACTTTAAAGCGATGGCAGAAATAATGATAATTATGATGGTTTCTGAGAGAAATTATTAATTTCTTGTTTACATAAATATATTTCTTGTGCACTGAAAAGTAAGTAAAGCTGTAATGATACACCAGTGTCGATTTCTGAGTGATTTTATATTTAGGATACCGTATTTTTTATCCAATCTGGAATCTGTTGTTATTAAAGAGGACTGAACTGAGCAGAAAATGCTGTGTTTTCACGATAAACGTGGTTTCAATACGTGTATGCATTTCATTCAGTATTCACGGCACTGTGAAGCGAACCGTATTTTTAGTAATATCGGTAAATGACTGCTTTCTCTTGATTGCCTCCAGGTATCGTGTGAGAGATCATACCTGAGGTGTTCTTCAGGCGACGAGTGTGTGCACATGAGATGGCTGTGTGATGGAGATGTGGACTGCTTTGACGGCACTGACGAAAAGGATTGCAACACCACACTAGTAGGTGGACGGGACACATCAGCCTAATTTCTTACGATATATGCAGCATTTCAGATGCCTGTGACCTACTATAGCTCAGAAAAGAAAAAAAATATGCACAGTATGGCAGAAACCTAGACAGCCACAGTGTGTAGCCAAGATGTGGCAGCTGATACACCAGGAAGCCTTGCCTTGGCCTGACTATGTTTATTGTGGGAGTAGCAATAACATTAATGAAAGGGGTCGCCATTTATTAGGTGAAATGGCCACGTACATGTAATCCATGATTGTCGAAAGTGTAAGTAAGCTTCTTTTTCACACTGATGTTGTACAGTAGCCGTTACTACTTACAGATTTTAATATTTTCTTCTTCTTCTGTTTAGAGTCTGTGTGACGAATGTGAGAGGAGAATAATCATAATTATCTCTGCCATTTTTAAAGTACTGCATTTTACAATTGATTACTTTCTGTCTTGCTTTCCTCTTTCCTCTGCATCATTAATTTTTCGTATTCTTTAGAGTTTTCACATATGATGAAAGTTTCTCTGTAATCCAGACTGACTTTAGCTCTCAGCTGGAATATTCCTCACCCTTGTGGAGTAGATGTGAGGAGGTTGCACAAAAGCAGCTAGACAAAATTCAGAACAAAACTGTTAGAATTATTAATACCCCTGCTATTACAAATAAACTACCTCCCCTACAGGTAAGAAAAAATGTTGCCTCCCTTAAATGATTTTACAGATACTTTTATGGCAAATGCTCAGACGAAGTTGCATCCTTTGTGCCACCTCTCCATCCTTTCCCCTAGGTTACATGGGCATCTGGTAGCGCTCATGACTGGAATGTCACACTGGCATATTGCAAAATTTCTGCCTATCAGAAATCTCTTTGGAATTCGCTTCCCCAGAGTTGTTTCCCCCTAAATTTCAACTTACAGCTGTTCAAGTCCAACTGTTACAGATTTTTTTTTTTTTCAATGAATGGAGGACACTAGTAATCTGTAGTATGGATTATTTTTTATATTCTTTGTTTTTCCGTCCTCTGTTCTATTATTAAAAGAAAAAAAATCCAGATCAGAGCTAATAGTGATGCGTTTCCTCTACCTCTCTTGTTCAGCGTTTGTGGGAGGTACTGGAGATAAGAATTATTTTTCGACCTCTGTCATTAGATTATTATTCGGTGTGCATTATGGTTCTTAGAAGTAGTATTTTGTCTGTCTTTCCCAAGCCTTATCTATTTCTTAATCTTCCTGAATAGCTGTGCATGTCTATAAGGCACTTGAAAGGACTTGATTTGATCTAAACTGACTGACAAGGACCTGAATTAACTTACGTCTGAACATGACTGAAAGAACGCAAAATAATTAGAATGAAGCAGAACTAACTTATATTGTCAATCAGTGGATCTGAATTTCTATTAACCCCTTCACTGCGATGACATACTTTTCATTTTATTAATTCTACCACTAGATGAGTTTATTCCGCTTAGAACGGCATTTCCTAAAAGGATATGTTGGTTTCAGCCTTCAGTTACCTTTTCACTTGAAAAAGTCAACACAAAGCTGTATGAAAAGACTTATTTGGACTTGTACTGATATAACTAACCGTGAACTGACCTGACTGGGCATGAACTGATCTGACTGGACTCAACTACTGTAGATGTGATTAGCCTTATGGAAGTAGTTGGAACTGAACTGATCTAAATGAATGTAAATTTAACCTTCAACCGTTCCGGAAAGGTTTGGATGAAGCTAAATGGTTGTACAAGATCCATACGGACCTACTGTATATGGCTGGATGGGCGTAATTGGGCGTGCCTGAAGTTAAATGGACCCAACAAACCCTAAGCTGATCTGTATGGCCGTAAACTAAAACTGACTTGACTGGACCGAAACGGACGTGAAGTGTCTGTACAAACTTTAATTGACACTCGATCACGCCAAGCTTTGCGTAACTGACCCTGAATGGCCCTGCACTGACCTGAACTGACCTGATTTTGTTTTTTTTAACGCAAGGGAGAAGGAACCAAAGGCCAGGAGCCCGAAACGGTTGTGAAGGAGCCTGATATGTCCTGAATCGACACAACTGATCCTTTACTGATCTGAGTAGAAAGGTCCGTACTGTACTGATGTTTGGTAACACTAGTTTGCCGGCTGAGCAGACCCATCAACCGAAGGCATGGCGGTTCCGTGCAATGAGCGGATGTTTCCCTGTGGCTGTGGCGAGGCGCGAGGCAGAGTGTGGAGATTTGGTTCGTGGATGGATGCCACATCTGCGCCTCCACTCGATTAATAGGGTGCCATTGTAGGCTCCATATCACCCCGTTATTTGGCCATGTGGTTACTACCTCGCTTTGTATGTATTTTCCTGGGTTACAGAAAAGCATTAGGCTTGTCATTCAATGTAGAGCCACTTGAAATGGAAAAAAGAGTAACAAAGTAACGAAGAATGATAGGATATAAATGAGATTAAGGAAGAGAGGAGGGCAGACACAGAAAAAAGTGATAAAGATTAAGGAAGAATCAAACAGCACTACATCAAATGAGTGGATGATGGTCGTTATCACCTGTCACTGAATGGACTGCATGAGACCTAAATGGACCCAACGGAATTTGAAGTGACCAAATTGAATATCCATGGAAAAACTGATCTACGCAACCATTACTGGGCTTAAAAGGGCCTAGACTGACCTAAGGAAGTCTGGTTTGACCTAATGATATACCTTACGTGGCCTGAATGGATCGGAGCTGATATGACAGAGCAGGAATGGATGTAAAGGGCCTAAAAGAACCTGAAGCCTTCTCAGTTGTGCGATGGGTAAACTATTTGTTAATTAGATCATGAAGCATAATAGAGGGCAAACATCAGCTGTTGTTCTGATTTTCATTTCGACGATGAAGAAACAGAAAAGCCTTGCGAGAGATTTAGCCAAAATACCCCTTCTGAGAACAAAGATGCTCACTGAATAATAATCTAATGACAGAGGTCAATAATAATTCTCCTTTTCGGTACCTCCCAGAAACGTTGAACAAGAGAGGTAGAGGAAAAGCATCACTATCAACTGCAACGTGCATCTCTGAAGTCAGTATGGATTACAGAGAAGCTTTCATCATATGACGGTTTTGCAAGCTGATGGATTTTCTTCCTGACCAAGCCGGCACAACTCGGGGAAGCGGTCGATTAAAGCGTTTTTTTTTTTTTTTTTTTTCTGTAACCTGCCCATTTCTTCCGTATGTCCGTTTTTCTCACTTTTTAATCATTTCTCCATGTCGTTAACCCCTTAACTTCAGTGACTTTTTTTTTCTTTTCAAGTCTTATTCTATACGCACCACCAGACGATCCTCTTGAGGTTTGGAGAAACTTTTCGAACTAGGGTGATTCGGTACTGCTCTTATTAATCCCTTCACAACAAGAAATACCATCCGTTTTTAATAAAATCGCCTGGATGTTACAGAAATAAGTTTACAAATAAGTCACTGGACTGAAATGGTTGCACATCCTTTTCATTCTATTAGTATGTGCTTGTCAGTGTGTTCATATTGGCCTTAGCAGTTTTCCCTATCCTTGAGCTATTTCTACACATCTTGACAACTAATTCTCGCATCACGTTAACCCTGTCGTGGTCGGGATAGCATAAGTATTCTGTTACAGATAACCAGACTATTTAACCGGCTGAGAGTAACCCATAGGAGCTTGTATCAGTGATCTTTTCAACTCAAGTATTCTATCCAACTAGCGACAGACGATTGTATCCAGCTGCGAGTCACTTACCGGAGTCCGGAGAGTGTTAGTCAGCTTTGTTCACGCCTTGCCTATTTCCTGATCACCCTGTCAGTTACTGGTACAACAAAGGTTAAGGTTTCCTTGAATCTCCCCCATCTTTTCTTCCTATACCTTTTTTCCCTTGAATCTCCAAATATTGTAATGTTTTACTAATATCTTTATCAGTTTCTTGCATCTTTTTTCAACACCTTTATATACACTATGTACTCGTGTGTGTGTGTGTTTATATATATATATATATATATATATATATATATCTATCTATCTATCTATATATATATATATATATATATATATATATATATATATATATATATATATATATATATATATATATATATATATATATATATATACAGTATCTATCTGTCTATTGCCAGACATCATAATCCCGTAAGGGGTGGCCGTTTGACTTTGAGTTACTTGTTTTACGGAGAGGGGCACTAACCCTCCACCAACCCACTTGTTGACACGTAGGGAGCACGTATGGTTTGGTTATATGGTTACCACCCAGCGTTGTAAATGATTTCTTGGCTTACAGGAAACCATTTGGCTTGTCACTCAATGTAAAGCCTCTGTAAAGGAAAGAAAAGCAATAAGAAGTGACAGGAAAGATGGGAGAAATAAGAAGAGAGGATGGCAGGCACAGAAAAAGAATGATAAAGACTAAGGAAGGAGTAGGCAGTACTACATCAAGTGAGTGGATGATGGTCTCCACCACCTACCCTACCACTACATATATATATATATATATATATATATATATATATATATATATATATATATATATATATATATATATCTGTTGCCAGACGCCATAATCCCACACGGGGTGGCCATTTGACTCTGAGTTATTTGTTTTACAGGGAGGGGCACTAACCCTCCACCAACCCACTTGTTGATACGTAGGGAGCACATATGGTTTGGTTATACGGTTACCACCCAGCGTTGTAAATGGTTTCTGAGAACTATATATTTAATCCAGTATAAAAATGGAATATCTAAATAACAATAAAAAATGACCGTTACAGCCAGTCCTCCCCCGACACGGTTTGCTGTAGCGCGATATTGCTCTAATGCAGCACGATCTTACGGAGGGAAATAAACATTCTAACACATGCACTGTTGGCGTAATGCAGAAATTTGAACCGGGCAGGCTGTGACGCAGTGTGAGTCGCGCAGCCTCAAAATACCTGACATCATCGCCCACCAATCACGCTTCGTCTTTCACGCTCTCCCAGCCACCCAGCCAATCAGGACCCCCCTACCTCCCTCCCGTCTCCCACATTCCCCTCTCGGCCCACTCCTACCCACATTATCCCCACCAACCTCGCTCTCACAGCCACCCAACCAATCAGGACCCCCCTACCTCCCTCCCATCTCCCACATTCCCGTCTCAGCCCACTGCTACCCATACCATCCTCCTCAGCCTGCCTTGTGTTCTTCCCTCTACCTCATCTCCAGCGATGTGGCTGCTCTTCTCCTCACATATGGTCTATCTATCTATCTATAGCCCGACGCCCTAATCCCGCAAAGGGTGGCCGCAGACAAAACGCCTCCAAGTCTCTCTGTCACCCACCATTTGACTACCCTCCCCCTAACTCACCCCCCCCTCCCTCATATACCTCTCAACTAAATCCCTCCACTCCATCCCTCACATATGGTACAAGTAAAAAAGGTCCTATTGACATAATGTATTTTTGATAACCATAGTAATGTTTTTAGGATATTTAAATTGGGGGTATAAACAAGGGGGGGGGGAGAACTGGACTTCGAGCAGGGGTGTGGGAGGAAATAGGGTTTTTCAAGAGTCCTTCTAACATGATATTTGCCTAACGTGTGGTTGGTGTGGAAGCAAATGCCTGTGTTAGGGGAGGCCTGACTGTACAAGGGACACTTAAATAAAAAATAATAATAATAATAACCAAAAAAAAAAAAGACAAAAATGAAAACCATATACGGTGTATCAAAATTTGAAAAAAGACATTAAAAAAAAAAAAAAGATAAAAGGCTGGCATTTAAATAACCAAAAAATAGCTGATACAAAAGACATTAAATACAAAAAAATAACTGACACAAAACTGAAAACCATATATATTAAAACTTCCATAAAAAACGGGACATTTGAATTACCAGGCAAAGAAAATGTTCTGCTATATCAGTGAATGTGGATGTGAATTTGAAGTGAGCAAAGAAAATGTGGAATTTGAATGAAGATTTGAAGCTACAGGAGGAACAGGAAATATAAAAAGACTCTGTTCTCTCCTTTCCTTGTCCTTCTTAGCAAAAAAAAGTTACAATGGATTTTCAACTTCAAATAACCGTAAAAAATAACTGACATAAAACCAAAAAAACATATATATTAAAATTTGTATAAAAAATGAGACAGGGATATTGTTAGGCAGAAAATGTGGGATCTGAAAGCAGTATTCTTGTGTGTTAGGAAGCGCTCGAACACCTTTTCCTAAGTGATTTATTCTGGTTATTACACCTTACTGTTCTCCTCTGCATATATATATCTCATCTCATCAGCCGTTTGAGTGTCCACTGCAGGACCGGCCTATCCCGACCGAAGTGGGGACGATACAGCCAATGTATCTCTACCAAGTGGCTTAGGCTGTCTGGTAGAGATTGTATGTAGGGTGAGAAGTGCGCGTAAGTCTAATTGTAGTGTTAGAGTGGCTTTGGATGTGCTTGTAGTCTGTGAACCAAGTGTCATCGGTCGGTGCAAAGCCGACTGGATGCAAGCATACTTTATAGTATGCGACACTGGTTCAACCACAGCACCTCTTGTGCCCGTCAATGCAGTACATGGCCTGAAGAACGCTCCCAAAGTTTATTACCCTGGCTGGGCGCGAACCCTCGTTCTTCAGTGTATGAAAACTTACATTATATATATATATATATATATATATATATATATATATATATATATATATATATATATATATATATATATATATGGTGCCTGGTGTTTTAATGGATAATTACGGTGCTCCAGTTGGATTGAGCCGGTGAAGGTTTATATCCAAGGAATGGTTGGGGTTTATTGCTCACGTAATGCCACTCAGGGATGAGTGAGGCTGGTCACTCTTATCTTAAATGCCAGGATCAACTCGCTTAGCCCCGGGCTCCTACGCTCCCCATGGGGCAGTGTAAGACTGGATGATGGATGGATGGATTGATGGATATATATATATATATATATATATATATATATATATATATATATATATATATATATATATATATATATATATATATATATATATATATGTATCGTGCCACCGCTAGCACCAAATTTATGTGTCAGTTTAGCTGCTAATTCCACCGGATCCACCAATTTGTGTAGCCGTTATATGGAATAGCACAGCTGACTACCTATTATGTGTTCTGCTGTTATAGTATAACTAGACCACCGTGTTGGAGATCGACGACACTATCTGTAGTACATGTCAGCCACTCGCCGTCGCTGCCCGACACTTTCCACCAAAGGTCCTCTGCCACTAGAAGGTGAAAGCTGGTCTGTTACATTAAGTGGTAGCGTAAGGTGACAGTAATGAGCAGATTAAATCTCTCTTTATTGGGCACACAATAATATAACTGCGACCCGAGAGATATGTAAGAGCGATACCACCTCCCTTGATAACTATATGACTTCTTCTGACGCTGTACGCTCACCGTGCCGAGTTGGGCGCGGTGCTGAGGTCAGCTAAAATTGAGGTGCCAAGCATTTACATATACTCTGGGCTTATGCAAAAAATAGAGATAAATGACAACTCTACTAGCACATTATACACCTCTATAGAATGGTATTAAGTACATTCACATATACCAACATAATAAATGGTTCCCCAGGACTTTACACTTACGCACAATTCAGATATCTTTTCACTTCTCCTAACCTTCATTTTATAATTGAAACAGGGTGGCACTTGTGGTCTGCCATCCACCTTCTTCCTATACCACAGCTAACAGCGAAATGATGTTTGGTTGTTCATCATTCACACTTCATTACACACTGTTAATTATGACTAAACAGCTTTGAAAATTATTATGTAAAATGTGTGATACTACAGCTTCTTATGGAAAAAGATGTTGACACCAGAACATCGCTCGGCCACACCATTGACGTCCTCGTCGACACTGTTGTCCTAACTACCGTGTAGCCTAACCAGAGTGTAGGGTAGCTAACTATTCAGGAACATCCACTTGCAATCCGCGAGTACGGACACGTGGTCTCAGTGGGTTCCTTAACTGGCGCATTAAATAGTAGCCTAAACCACAAACACAGGACAAGACCACAATAAGTAGAAGACCAATGCCAGGACCAAATTAGGAAGGAGAAAGGTATGAAGGAAGATAGGACAGTACATAGGGCTCTAAATCAGTCCTGTTCAGGTGGGAGAGGAAGGTAAGCTCCTTTAATACATGAGACAGCCTATTCACATTCAAGGAAGTAACATTGAATGAAGGTAAAAAGGGTCGTAACTGGGATGAGAAGTTCACTGACAAAGCTAGATGATGCTTGCTAGGCAGAACTGCTATCTCTTTACTGTGTAACTCACAAAAATCAGGTGCAACATTGTACCCCTTTACTGTAAGGAATTGATTCTGTGAGGCACAAGTCACAGTTACGTCCTCTGTCTCAGGAAAGTAAAAGTACTGTTTCGCATGAATGTGAGCATGGAAAACTGACTTCAAGTGAATGGGTTGGAAGGTGCAACGTTGCAGAGCAGAGGAAGTATTTGTGTCCAACAAGGCCATCTTACACTCCTCTACCTTTAATGGTACGAGGACAAAATGGAAAGCAGGACATACATGGAGATCAAGAAATGAGGCCTTACATTTCCCAAATTCATCCACAGTCGTTTCTGCTACATATTTCTTGTCATCTGAGACAACCAGCACCTCTGGACCCTCTTCAATAACAATAAGTGTATTATTAGCAGTAGCAAAAAGGAAGGAAATGAACCGCCATGCCTGGTACGTTACAGCATTCCTCATAGGTACCAATATCAGGATGCCTTCATGGGTCAACTGGGCCTCTAACAATGGGTAATAATATTCCAGTTGACTCAGATCAAAGAGTGGCATAAGTCCATGCTTCTACATAGCTATATCAAGTGCATTTGTTAGTATATTAGTAGGAAGCAATAAAGCATTAACCCTGTTCAAACTTGCATCGATTAAGCTGTCCACCATATTGGCTGCATGCTTCTCCAAAGCAGTGGTTGACTCGTCGAGAGCAAGTAAGTACTTAGCGAATAACACCAAGTTAGCTAGGGTTGGTAGGTTAATTTGGATGTTGTTCACAAGCTCTACTAGATGGTTGACAGTCCTAATTATCTCGTTAGCTTTGTTAGTGAACTCATCTAACTGTTTATACACATGCATGATTAATCTATTATTGGCTTTAGCGGCCAGTGTCAAGTCATGCATCTGTCTACCCAATTGCACTACGTCTTTATCTAATGCCGTATCAAAGAGTTGTTGAGACAGGATTCCTAGAAAATCCACAAGTCCTCTCTTAGTACGTGCATGGACATGCTTGGAAAGATCAGAGTGTACGTTAGGTAAAGCGACATGCAAGTTAGTGAGCCTGTCGGTTAGCCTGTCTATATGCCTAGTCTGAAGCTCAACAATTCCATGCAAGGTTCGTTCCAAAGTTTCAGTGTCAGAGTTCGTCAGTCATGGGTTTCAATTAAACATCTTTCCCACTTCCAACAATTGCTGTCTGAGATTCGACAAGCCTTTGGAGACCTCCTTGACAATATCTGGTGTTTGGAGATAGCCTTCCATTGGATAGTAGACGCATACTGCATCTTCCACCACCATGACTTCTCCAAGTGGGCTCTTCAGTGCTCCTGGCATTAACGCAGTCGTGTCCGTGTCTGACGTCGTTCCATAGGTCCATCCCAAGCAACGCACAAGGAGTATGAGCCACAGCCACATTTTTTTTCTCCAAGAGAAGATACTCCCTTAATCACTCTTGTTGTGGGATCGTAGCTTGCTGCGATACTCTTGGTTAGGGACAGGTACGGACGACGACATAGTCTGAGACGAAGACAGAAGGGCAACACATCACACGAATGGTTAATTAGGCCTAGCTCTTGACTTACTAGTTTGATCCTATCAGCATGTACTACCTCCTGAGTTCCATTAGCTTCATCCTTTATAAGTATTTCCACGTACTCGATCCACAACGGTATATGGTCCGCGGAACTTAGGTCTGAGCTTGGAAATTCTCTCAGGGTTGTGGATCATGACCTTCTGGCCTGCCTGTAACGTCTTTTCTTGACTACCTTTGTGTTGTTTCGCCATCATCTCCGCTCTTGAGGCTTTTAATCTTTTCCGTACTTCACTGTGTATACGTTGGAATTTCAACAACTGTACCTTTGCGTAGTCTTCTTCATTGTATACTGGAATAGGAGGTCCAGCCGACAAATCGTAGGATAACACTTTCTCTTCTCCATAAAGGATATAATGAGGAGACTTCCTAGTTGATGAATTTTCTGAGGAGTTGATGGTCGCCGCTACATGTGATAACCAGTCTTCCCAGTTATCCTCTTGATTTGAGGTTATTACTGGTCTCAAGACTTCCAGTATCTTCCTGTTTGTCCTCTCCACCAGGCCATTGCTCTTAGGACTGTAAGGCGTTACAAAAACTTGCTTTACTCCATACATATGACAGATTTCTTGTAACACCTGGTTACGAAATTCACTGCCATTATCGCTGAGCAATACCTTAGGTGTAGAGTATGGACAAATCACTGAAGTCACAAAAGCGTGCGCCACCTCCTCTGCAGTTTTCGTCTGTAAAGGTGCTAAAACAGTGAATCGTGAGAAATGGTCCACTGCCACCAGTACATAACTCGAACCTTGATGACTTCTTGGCAACGCTAAGAGATCAATGGAGACTGTATCCCAGGGTTTTTCCGGTAGAGGATACTCTAAGATGGGAGTCGGAAGTCCCGTCATTCCTCGTATTTCCGCGCATTTGACACATTGACTGACGTGGGCTTCTATGTCCTTCCTCATGGTCAGCCAATAGTATTTCTTTCTCGCTCACATATGCATCTATCGCGTCCGGGATGACTCGCTTGAGATATGTCATGAACTAACTGTAGCACGGCTTGCTGTAAGGTAGCAGGAACAACTAACTGATATAGTGTCCTTCCCTGGGGGTTGCTTATACAAAAGACCCTGTTGAAGATGGAAGTGAGTCATCGGTACTGGGAGTTCAGGTAGACAAGTCTCGTCGCCAGACTCCAAGGCATAGATGACTTGAGACCACATCGCATCCTTACATTGTTCTGCTTTTACCATGTCTGAGGAATACTCAGCAAGAGCAACATCCTCGGCTATGGTAGCAGCAATGTTTCTACTCAGCGCGTCGGCTACGACATTTTGGCAGCCTGGTAAATATCTGACCTCTGGATCAAACTCCATTACCTTGCTAAACCAACGCGCAACCTTACCGTGCAAGTTCTTTCCGTTAAATAAGTCACGTATGGGTGCATGGTCAGTTAAAACAATTATCCGGTAGCCAAAGATAATATCCTGGAAATATCCTAACGCCCAGATGACTGCTAAGGTTTCCAAATGTGTCGTCGAATAGTTCTCTCTGGGGGTCTTAGTGCCCTACTAGCATACGCTATGGTATGTGTCTTACCTTTCTCATCCTTCTGCTGTAACACCACTTCCAGACCCAAACCTGAGGCGTCCATGCACAGATAGAAAGGTTGAGTATAGTCAGGGAACGCTAATACGAGTGCTTCTGACATGGCTTGTTTGAGCTCGTTGAAGCTTTTCTCTTCCAAGGGTCCCCATTTCCATGCAGCATCCTTCTTAAGTAGCGTCGTTAAAGGTGATGCTATGATGGCATATCTGTGGACAAAACTCCTATAAAAGCCAGTGAGGCCTAGGAACGATCTTATCTGATCCTTGTTCTGTGGTGTAGGAAAATTTAACATTGGCCTTACCTTGTCCGGCACAGTCTTGATGCCATTACCATCAACGAGGTGTCCTAAAAATCTAATACTGGACTTCAAAAATTCACACTTTGACAGCTTGATTTTCAGACCTGCGGATCTCAAGGTTTCCATCACTCGTCTTAACTTGTTAAAATGACTGTTAACGTTGTTACTCACGATGATTAGGTCATCTAGATACGCTAAGACGTCTTGCCCTAACATCTCACCAAACAATTGGTTTATCACCCGCTGAAATGTTCAAGGAGCATTACTCAGTCCAAAAGACATCCGGAGAAATTCAAAGTGCCCACGGTGAGTGCTAAAAGCAGTAATGGGACGCGACTCTTTGGTCAGCTCCATCTGCCAATACCCTGACGCTAGATCCAGATAAGTAAACACAGTATTTCCCTTACCTAATGATTGAAGTAAGTCTCGCAGATGCGGAATCAGGTAACGATCCGGTACAGTTACTTTGTTCACTTGCCAAAAATCCACAACAGGTCTCACACCACCATCCTTCTTAGGCACCAGAAAGAGTGGTGCATTCCAAGGTGAGGAGGAAGGCTGGATAACTTCATCATGAAGCATCCTTTCAACTTCCACATCCACTGCTTCCCTTTGGCTGTGCAGTAGAGGTAGAGGGTATGCGTGCACATAAACTGAATTTGTACCAGGGCACAAACCAATATGATGCTTCACCCTATCCGTCCTACCCAGTGCTTCTCCTGGAAGTGCTACTACGTCGGAAAATTATCTAAGGAGGGCTAGGAGTCGCGTTTTATGGTCTACATTATCAGTGACCTTCACATATTGCTCCAGCTGTTTTTCCTTAGCCAGACGTACGGGTTCTGACTGAGTCGTTGCTTGAGATGTAACTACAGGAGAGATCACCGGCACGTCATCGACTTCCTTTATGGGGGCACCATAGCACATCAAGTCGCCTATATAACAGCCATCTCTGAGCTTAACTGCGCCACCACTCATATTTGCGGTGAAGAGGGGCGTCTTCTGGTTTTGCCCAACGCTAGTCAGAGTCGATTCCAGCGACAATGCCTTATGTTTTACAGTCTCGGTTAAGCATGCTACATCAATTCCCACCGACACGTCAGGTACTCAGACAGGAATTTTACAGACAGTTCGACTGGGTAAGTGGTGATTACCACTCACTATAGCCCTGACTTTCTCCCAGTCCATACCCTCCACTTTGTGTGCATCCGGGGACTCCCTTGACGCTTCACTTGTTGGGGTCACAACTGGTTGAACGGCTCCTGACTGGATGCCAGTTCCAGTTTCTGTCGCTGAGGGATTAAGGCATACAAACTCTTTCCCATTAAAGGAAATGGAATGTCTTTGAGGGTGTATTACTATGTCATACTCCTCCATGGTTTCAAAGCCCAACAGCCCATCAGCTGGCAGAGGAAAATCCTCAACCACATAAAATGTAGCAAGTAACACAGGAGATCGTTTATCTGCCCTCAATGTCAATGGCACCTGGCTTACAATCTTCATTCTACTCCCTGTCACACCTGTCAACATTACATCAGGTGCTGATAATGTCCAGTTTGTTAGAGGCATTTCACTTTTAAGTCTTTCCAGTGCTTTACTAGAAATAATGTTTGTACATGCCCCTGTATCTACGATCAGGGACACTTGGCCTTTCCCTATGATCCAAGGAATAGATAATAAGTCCACCTTAGTAATAGCTGCCACACACGCATCAGTGGATTGTACTATTTTAATTACTTTTGCGTGCGGCCCTGAGCTTCCCCCGAACTAGCTTGGTTCCCTAGTTTCTTCCTCTTTTCAAGGGGCAATAGTCCATTTCATGAGGACAATGCCCTTGTATGGTACAGGTATCTGCCACAAAGGAGGAGGGTTAGTCTGACTTTGCACGCCGATATTGTTAGTCATGCCCCAGGTATTTGGATAAGGGCCCTGGGTTTGCATGCCAATATTAGTATTCATGCCTCATTGATTTGGATTCTGGGTTTGCATGCCAATATCATCTGTGTTTATACCCCATGCATTTGAATAAAGAACAGAAAATAAATTCTGTCCAAAACCTTGTAGTGTACTGAAAACATCTGAAGTATTAACAGGTATGTGAGTGGTTGTAGTACTATCAGTAATGACTGGATTTTGCATATCCTGAGTGACCAAAGGTACTGTTGTAGTCTCAGCTTCCACAGTCTCCTCACTAGGAATACCCTCATTAGCAAGACTAGTGGCCATTTTGGATCTAACTGATTGCTCTGGGACTGTTGAATAAGTATGACCAGAACGCAAATGCAAAGCGTTCAAATCCTCATCCAGTCTTTCAGAAATATCCTCATCACCTTGATCCTCAATATGTCCTTCACTCATTTTAAATGTCTGAGCACTTTTATTTAATGTATCAACCCACTCATAAAATTCTGAGTCTAGTGGGGTTGGCTGATCTCTATTTCCCCTAATTCTACGTCCACACTTTTTCACTGCATCCATCTAACCTTTGCCAGTATTATTCCCCTCCCAGTTACAGGAAGATAAACTGACAAAAAAAAAAAAAAAAAGGATAGTTACAGTGACAGAGAACGGGACACATATAAAATACACAGAAAGTATATTTATTACAAGGGAATTCTGAGAAACCTTTATTTCCACACATTAACTAACTAACGTGTGTTGATTCAAGTGTGTGTGTGTGTGGATTACTAATGCATGGACACTACCTAGATATGAAAGTCCAGGATGATGTTCCACATTCCGCATTCCACACACTACCAGACTCCTCCAACCATACACGGCAGCCCACGCGCTGTGGGAGTTAGCAGCACGCCAGGCAGTGACGCCACACGACGCACCACACACGATCGTGGCACCATACAGCCCGCACTCGCTTCCCCTCGGCTCGCCTTGGCCGTCTGTGCCTCTGGAGTTGCTAGAAGTCACTGGTTGACCCACTCCTCACCGCACTGGCTTGATCTCTCCTTATCTCGCCTCTCACACACGAGAGCGAGATTCTTGCCAGTTTGCGTTTGAAGATGGAGATATCTCGCACACCACAGGGCGAGATAAGTGCCAGTTTGTGCTTAAGATAGGAATCTCGCACTGGCAGAATAATGGGAGGAATTAATATTCACCACTCCAGTTTATCTGCTCCACTTAACTCACTGGTAATTAGTCCCCTTACAACAGTAGAGTAAGATTTTCTGTTGCACCTTCAGGAACGAGCGATTGCAATGGTTACTGGTTCACAGCATAAATCCCTTTAGCACTTGTATCGTATCCCAGCACTGAGCACCAAATTTATGTATCGTACCACCGCTAGCACCAAATATCGTGCCACCGCTAGCACCAAATTTATGTGTCAGTTTAGCTGCTAATTCCACCGGATCCACCAATTTGTGTAGCCGTTACATGGAATAGCACAGCTGACTACATATTATGTGTTCTGCTGTTATAGTATAACTAGACCACCATGTTGGAGATCGACGACACTGTCTGTAGTACACGTCAGCCACTCGCCGTCACTGCCCGACACTTTCCACCAAAGGTCCTCTGCCACTAGAAGGTGGAAGCTGGTCTGTTACATTAAGTGGTAGCGTAAGGTGACAGAAATGAGCAGATTAAATCTCTCTTTATTGGGCACACAATAATATAACTGCGACCCGAGAGATATGTAAGAGCGATACCACCTCCCTTGATAACTATATGACTTCTTCTGACGCTGTACGCTCACCGTGCCGAGTTGGGCGCGGTGCTGAGGTCAGCTAAAAGTGAGGTGCCAAGCATTTACATATACTCTGGGCTTATGCAAAAAGTAGAGATAAATGACAACTCTACTAGCACATTATACACCTCTATAGAATGGTATTAAGTACATTCACATATACCAACATAATAAATGGTTCCCCAGGACTTTACACTTACGCACAATTCAGATATCTTTTCACTTCTCCTAACCTTCATTTTATAATTGAAACAGGGTGGCACTTGTGGTCTGCCATCCACCTTCTTCCTATACCACAGCTAACAGCGAAATGATATTTGGTTGTTCATCATTCACACTTCATTACACACTGTTAATTATGACTAAACAGCTTTAAAAATTATTATGTAAAATGTGTGATACTACAGCTTCTTATGGAAAAAGATGTTGACACCAGAACATTAAAAATATATATATATATATATATATATATATATATATATATATATATATATATATAATATAATATAATATAATATATATATATATATATATATATATATATATATATATATATATATATATATATATAGTGTCCCGGAAAGCCCTCTCTTGGTCGAACCAACTCTAGTATTTAATTACATCTAATGATGAAAGATTCTCATCAGCTGAATGAGCACAGGAGCTGAGAGTATTAATTTTCTCCATCATTTAATTCGTTTTTTTTTTTTTTCATCTCCCTCATCCTATCTTTATTATAGCCACCCTATCCTTAGCTGAGTAAAAATGAACAAAATGATGATGATGATGATGGTCACCTGTTTTCCCCTTTGGTGTGACTCAGGACTTGTGCGACGCGCCGAGGCACAAGTGTGAGGAAAGCGGTGAGTGCCTCTCCAGCAACAAGGTGTGTGACGGAGTGGCGGACTGCCAGGACAACAGTGACGAGGCTGACTGTGGCACCCCTGAACCAGAACCCGAGCCGCCTATGGGGGTAAGGCATCAGTAACCTCATTAGTTCCATCACGTATATTGTTGTTACGTTCTAGCAACATCCAGTCGATTTAATTCAGCTTATGGGAGAGTTTCCGGACTATAGGGATTAGATATTGCCTTCAATTAATCATTCACTGTTAAAGATTCTTCCCATCCATCGTTTAATCCCTTTTTTTTTCTTCTTCTTCTTTTTACCCATCAGAAGCAAGGAGGTCCGGGACTAGGCTACTCAGTTCCGACATTTCAGAGGCTGAAGAGCCCCTTCCTAGACTGAAAAGAAAAAGCCTGGTAATGGAAAGAATATAGTTAAAAATACGTCACTTTACACGCTTCTAATTTCTTTCCCTGATGCCGGCTAGATCTGCCCTAAAGAGTTTTTTTCTGAAACTTTCGTAGAATGAACTTTATCTCACAAGGATCCGTTATCTGCAGAGAGTTCCACATTAACCCATTTGCGCCCAGTGTCCTCGGTACAGGACGGAACTGAGCATTTTTTATAGTTAATAAAGAAGGGAACCCCTGGGTAGGAACCTACGAGCTTCGCGACTGTGAGTCGATAGGCGGAGGGCAGTAAGCTCTGTACCCTTCCAGCGCAATTCCTCACACAGGAACCAAGGAGCTAAAGGGTTAATATCAGATCCATGAAGTTCTTCAGGAACTATGATTCAGTACGGGCATATGTGTGCAATACTTACTAAAGCAAGAGTATCTTCGGCCAATGTGTTTTCCACCAGCATATTTCCTTAGACCTCCAAGTCAAAGGACAGTTCCGATCGGCATAACTTACCATTAAAATAATAAAAATTACCTGCACTAGAATAATAATCTGGTAAATTCTGCATGACAGAGTCGCTGACAATATTAAGGTCTGGTCCACGGCATTGAAACTTCATCTAAGAAAATAAGCTCTATAGCTTCTTTAGACATGGCCTTCAAGATATCTGACACAGCAGGATTTTTCAAAGTCAGTACTGAATTCTAGTGCTACTTAAAATGTATTAGGCCCTGATTGTAAAGTCAACCAATTTGGTTGTTCTGTTAGTATCATAAGCTCTCCATTTCCTTCTGTATCACTTCACTTTACTTGTTTTGATTCCTGGTACACTTTGCGTGAATAGAAACTTTACGGTTAGAATAGAGAGGTAAAGGGGAGGAGGTATCCGCACTGCGGAGACACCCCTCCTCCATCCCTCCCTTCCTCTTGTCGGAGAGTTTAAGAGGGGAAAAAGGGAAGAAGGCGCACCGCAGCAACATTCCTCTCCCACTTTTCCCCTCACCTTCCACCTCTTTCTGCTGAACATATTCTTTCCACTGTCCTGCCTCTCTACTTCTTCCTCTGGGATATCACCATCCACACTAACAAAGCCCGTACTAAAATACAGACTTTTTAGTACGAATAGCCCATTGTTGATATGATAGGCATTTTAGTATACTAAAGGTGACACAGCCCCACCTTCCGGCTCCCACCCTGCTGCAAGAATTGGCTTATTAATTGGCAAGTCAAGGAGGCACATAGCCAGCTACAAGCTCCTGACCGCTTTATCTCCAAAGGGAGCTGTGGAAAGATTAGCATACAACCCTGCCAGATGTTAGGTACAGTGCCGAACCTCTGTCTTTACATTTCACAGAGCTAGTTGTTACCAAGTAATTGTTATCTAGATGATTGCAATATAGCCCCTGAAGATTGCCTAGGCAGGATGGAACTCAACCAACAACACCACAATAGCACACCCGTATCAAAAATAATTTTTTTAATACTTCAGAGATTATAATATCCGTGACTGATATCTAAACCAGTGTATTGAGAAACTGAACAATCTTGTTCGTCCACTTCAAATTCTTTTGTAATGAAAGAAAAGCATTCGAGAGCCGAATGCTAATCGCCCTCCAGAATATGCTTTTGGCCAAGTCCAAAACTTAGGCCATATCTTGATCCCCTGAAGGTTTCATGTTGATAGCTCAAGCCGTTCGTGAGACGTAATGGTGCTAAAGTCGGGCGATAAAAACTAGCTGACCTTTGGCAGCCATTTTGGTGACCTTGACCTTGACCCCGAGTGCCCATGTTTGAATTCGGGCAAGATTTTGGCCATATCTTGATACCTTGAAGATTTCATGTTGATACCTCAGGACATTCATGAGATATAATGGGAACACACACACACACACACACACACACACACACAATATAGGACGACAAAAACATTATCGCTCCGCCTTCTAAAGGCGGCCGATAATAAAAAAATTATATAAGAATTACTCCCTCGGGTTGAAGAGTTAAAAGCACGCTGAGCCTGCCAGTGTGTCTTTTTATGCTAAAATAATATCAGGGCTCAAATGACGAGCAGTCCACTTTGAGAAGCTTGAACGCATTTCACTTGGAAGGCTGAAGGTTGTTGGCAGGACGGCAAACTGACAAAAATAGGAGTATTCCAGACTCTACCGGCTTTTTCTTATAGTATGAAAACGATAATATAACTCTAGCATCAGTAAGCTGGGGAGAAAGGAGATAAGAGTGTGTGGATAAACGGGTGCTGCGTGCCAGCCTGTAAGAGGTAGGCATGGAAGCAGAAAGTGAGAAATCGGCTAGTGCATTGGTCAGAACATCCAGGCGACAACTGAATTTGATTCTAGGGCTCTCAGACTCATGGACAAGATCTGGTTCCTAGTTGTTACCCAGCAGCACAAGCGGGTAACTGGATAAAGTATTGACTGTTGTGACGCGTATTCTAGAGAAAGATTAGGAATTAGCAAAAACTTACTGCATTATGACCCTCGTGTCGTCGATAGGCATCAGTCTAAGAGGTCAGAGTAAGTGTCTAGTGTAAAAGTTATCACGGAGATAAACACAAGATAAATACAATATTGTGGAGAGAGAGAGAGAGAGAGAGAGAGAGAGAGAGAGAGAGAGAGAGAGAGAGAGAGAGAGAGAGAGAGAGAGTTTGTAGGTGTACGAGTACTGTGTGTGGGAATGCAGTTCCATTCGAGGGCACAAGTTATGACTGTGTGCATGACAGCATGTGTTTCCTCACACGCGTGTTTGCTTGTGTGTTTGGATTCTTCTGTTTGTTTGTCTGTCATTTATAGATACAACTCATTCATTCAGCATCATCTGAATTTTCCCCGCCTAGAACTGGGGTGAGGTATGAAAATTAAACAAATGAAGGGAAAGTACGGTAGTAGGAGAATTATCAACAGTATGGAAGTATGTGGCAAGACCCACCACCACCTTTTGTTGTATATACACTCTGTATACTTGTACAAAGCAAAAACATTTCAATCACTCAATACGCCCTGGAAAATGAGCCTCATTATCATTCACATCGTTCTATACTGAAATATTCACCACAGACTGTTCACATGGTGCTACATAGGCCTAACCAAAAATCTCATCACAAAATCTCCAGAAGAGAGAAGGTTATTGCAAGGAATATAATGATTTTGTTTGTATTTGTCTCTTTAGCTAATCCAAATACTTCTGAACAAGAAAAACATTAGCAAGATGTGCTCCTCTTCATATTAAAAATGTGTTTAGGTTCACCTACAACAGTAACGGGTTAATAATTAATTTGTTGGATCCTCTTTTTCGACCGCCTTCCTCCATCTCACGGACTTCTTTTTATCCTGGGCGGGATAATTTGATGCTGCAGGTTGTCGGAAACTTATTTTTAGATAGTAAATTAACCTAATCTGCCCTTCCATAAGAAACAGTAAAGATTTTATTTTTTATTTATTTATTTTTTTTTTTGAGGAATAGACTCCATTTGTGCACGGCGAAGTAATATTATCTGAACACTCTATAATCCCCTTTGGTTTGGTTAGGTAAGGTTACTTTAATATGTAAAAACACATTTCTAACGAACTGAAGCATCATACTCGTATTAGCTCACATAGGACAAAAATAAGCCGGTGAATAAGAATAACGTAACCGATTTAGCTTTAGCCATCTGAGACCAGGAAAACTAGTTTAGCCCGAGTGTAATCGTTGTCTGCGTAATTAATTCTACTGTACATGTTTCAGACGTGCAAGGAAACGGAATTCCAGTGTAAGGCCAGTGGGTTGTGCATCGACACTAAATGGAGGTGTGACGGTATTGCAGAGTGTGACGATGGCAGTGACGAGGCTGAGTGTATGGTAAGGAAGGGGATGTCACGCTTCCCCCACTCTTAACATGCATTACGAGTAACTGCTTCCACCAAGTTTCCCCTAAAAAATTTGGCATGAAACATATTTTCTTTGGTCAAAGGCTAGTTGCAGAAAACGAATAGCATTTTGGTAAACTCATATAACATTTTCATTCCTCACCATTTTTCGGTTATAATACACTATTTACATATTCCCATATAGAGACACAGCTGATATGAAATGAGCTCATATACATATTGGGTCGGTCCCGGAGCTTTTTTTTTTTTTTTTTTTTTGCTTAGGTCTTGTTTACTAGGCAGGGCTCTGAAGATCAAAGAAAATAGAGTGGAGGAATATGCTGTATATCTGTATCTAGCTAGTTTCATTAATCCCGGAGTCGTCTCCATGTTATTCTGTCCTCCGTCATGAGACAGCCCTCTCTCCTACTCATAACCTGCCCACTCATACTCCTATCCTCCCCATCCCTCCCATGTCGTCCCCAATCTTCCCTCCATTCGCATACACTCTGCCCGTCAATCTCTCATCTCCATTCACTCCACACGGTTGCACCATCCCAAGGTAGGCTACTGCTTTCCGCAGATCGACATAAACACTGCATCGCTTCTTCACATCATTAGCCTGTCTATCCACATAACTCCACTCTCAGTAATTGTTTCTTTCCAACAAAAATACATAGTATGAGGAGTTCATTTGATGAGTCTGTCATATACGGAATTTAGTATAAAAAATGAAACAAAAGCATTCGGAAACCGAATGCTAATCGCCTACCAAATATGTTGTTGGCTAAGATACAATCTACCTACAAAGTTTAAAGAAAATGCGCAAATCTCCACGGAATTCAGTCATTGCATGTCACCAAAACCTATCCATTTTTAACAATACAGTATATGACGGCTGGCATTCGGTCGTCTTTGATCAGTTCCTCACCAAACGTGATAGGCTTTTACACATCAACATAGCTATTTCCTGAAGGGTTGGTGAAAGTTCGTCCACAACTTTTCGAGATATTTTGGCAACCGATACACACACACACACACACACACACACACACACACACACACACACACACACACACTGACAAAAACTATATCGCCTCTCCATGCCGGAGGCAGACGATAACAAACCACAGTCTCATTAAAAAGTTCATGGCCTAACCTAAACTAACATTTAAAGTTACTTGGCGATATCAGTTTGGATCTTACATTCGTGGCCAGTGTAAAATTTGGCACAAACGGTAAAAGCACGATTTGGCAGTATATAATTGAACGGCAGTACGTCCCCCTCTATGCGTGGAATCACAGACCAGGAGCTTACTATTCCCTGCTTTATCACATCATTACTGGACAGTACTCAAAACAGTATGGGCCCCTTTATGTATCATTCTGAAACATGGACGAAACATTCAGATATATGGGGCACCCTGTGATTATTGATGCAGATACTGTCTTTAGTAATTATTAGGACACGAACTTGCATGAAACATCGCATACTGGATACTTTATTTCTGAGGCACAAGGTTAGTAGAATAATGTGTGTCTGCGGAACTCTCTCACGTTCACATCCGTCAGACATCATGGGGACGACATTTTGGGGGATGACTGTACAATGAGGAAAAAGAAAAAAAGTCCGGACTCCATGGCAATTATTAGGTTGATAGGTTGCCCTCCTTTAAGTTAAAAATGTAATAAATGCTGTTTATAACTGACACATTGGACAGGATTTGATTTTAGTATCTATAAAAATGTAAAAAAAAGAATAACGATGAACGCATTAATCTAAGTATTGAGTGAAGACTAACTGTAATTTATTGAAAGGAATTGTAATGCTATGTTTTTAAGGCGACTTCTCGTCGTAAAAACACGAGCACTGGAACGGGGTCCTTTTACTAGACCGGATGTAATGCACTAACAAAGGAACAGGGCATAAAAAGAGACAGTACACCGTATCACATCTATTGCTTAAGTTCTACTCGTTACAGTGTACATACAACAATATTTGGCACATAATAGAACAGAGATACAATATTACACTCGTTTACATAGCCTGATCCAATATATATTAATACGTGTCACAGGGCAGTCGTGGATATGCTTTACTGTTACTTAGATGGAATATCACTTCACTGTGGTTGTCAGTTTGGATTAATTATCGTGTCACTGGTGGATAATAATAAATGGGGGAGTCTCACTTTGGTTCACTGTGATCGGGAGTCTGTGGCGGAGATATTACTATAATAGAGGTAGGGTGCGGATGGCGACATTCGACACTGTCACCAAGTCGCGGGGGAACACTTCACTTGCCTTTCGGCTCACTCACGCACCTACCCCTAGTTCCACAGAAAACTCCCCGTTTCCTTCCTATAGAGGGGGACTGAACTGTTTAACGCTTGCACACGAATTTCTATGATACCACTGTTTAATATATCTTTTATTAGACACTGCCACTATTCATTGGATCACGGTCACTGTATTCAGGGTCACTGTCACTGTCACTGTTTTACCCTAGTTTCTTGGGTGGTTAAGTCACTGGTACTTACTGGCAGGGAGGCTCCCTTGTTTGGGGCCTCGACCTGAGGGGCGGCTCCTTCCTAGGGCCGCGCTGGTGGGGTGCAGGGAGGCCCTGTGGTCTGGGGGCCTCGACCTGATCGGGGGCCCTCGGGACTAGGGCCGAACAGCCGGAGGATTCGGGCCTGCTTCCTCTGCTTCCGGGGAGTGAGGGAGCCTGGGTCTCCGTCGTCGTGGACTGCGGTGGAAGGCCTGGGCGTCCTGGGACTGCGGGTGCTCAGGGGGAGAGGCGCCGTCAGGGCTGGGCTGCGGCAGCGTCTCCTGTAGGGCTCCGACAGGGCTAAGGAACGCCCGGGTGTGGGCGGTAAGTCCGCTATCGGGCCTTGCCACCACTCTAACGCCTCCTCTTGGCCAAGAAGCCTGGATGGCAACGAAGGGCTCCCCGAAGGGAAAGAGGCTAAAGGGAGACTCACGCTCTTCGTGGTTCCCTGAGCGTGTTCATAGGGCTGAGTTGGGGCTCTACTTCCCCTAGTGTGGACTTTGGCTGGAGCCGTGAACTTGCCCGGCGTGCGAGGGACACCTATAGGGTGATCGAGGTCGCCCTTTCGCCGAGGCAAGAGGCCGTCGACGTGGTGTTCCTCCCGCAGTAGGAGACAAGCCGGAGTGGGGGGCTCAAGAGCCGCACTCTCTCCAATACGGAGAGATCCTACCGTCAGGGAATTCTCCACCCTGGTACGTGCCCCAGCCGGAGCTGAGTGTCTGCCCGTACAGGAAACGACTAACGGAGAAACGGGATCACCCGTCTGCTCCGGCGAGAGGCCAGCCCCGAGTCGCCGCTTCCGTAATTGGGTAGCGCTACACGTACGGTAGCAGGGTCTCTCTACCCTGGACCGTATTCTGGCCGTAGCCAAAGTACAACTGGAGAGGGATGCACACAGGCAACTCTCTCTCCTCAGCGTGTTAAGGCCGGAGCCTGGGGTCACCTTCCCCTTTACACACTCTGTCAGGCCGTAGCCTGTGTCTATTTCTCTTTCTCTCTTATGGCCGTAGCCTTGGGCCTCTTCCTGCCCTTGGGCCTCTTCCTGCCCTAGAGGGTGTAACAAGACCGTCAAGACAGTGTTACCTGGGACTGACCTCTTTTCAGTCCCACCCCTGGTCTGACGATCACTACCCCGCCCGCACAGTAGTTCAGTTTCCCTGAACACCTGGGGTTGGGGCACTTGCGGGGAATAGGGGCTCAGGGCCGGGATGCCCCGATGAACCTCTTGCCCGGGGTCACTAACCTCACCGGTGTTTCCTCCCGGGGTAGTGGTGGGGTGGCGGCTCGGTGGTGGTGTGGGGGGTGGTGAGGTGGGAGGTCCTGCAGCGGGCACGGCGGGCATTTTAGGAATATTCAAATGCTATGACGAATTACTGAGCTCGCGTGCGCTCACATTAGACTGGAAACGGTAAAGAAAATTTCCCCAATATTTTTCATCATGGGGTGTGGAAGGTCACAGTGAGGCTGAGCGTAAGATTGGCTGAGCTAAGCTTGACACAGTTTAAATTCCCGATGTCACTAACCGAGGAAAAACTGCCACTCTTCACCAGATTATTTAATTCTCGACATCAAAGTCGGTCAACTAAACCCCATTCATTTTGTGTGCCCTCTGTGTCACTAAAAGGAAGAAAGAACTTATAACATTATTTTACTCACTGCTACAGGGAAGAGAGGCTGTAATATAGTCAAATAGAATCAAAAATTGGTGGGCTGAGTCTACCATCTCGGTTTTGGGACAGTTGCTATTCTTTCCTTCCTTAAATATCGATGAGCTTTATTTTACATCCATTTCATGTATTTGTCCATCAAAACAAAAATACATATGTTCTGAGAAAGATGTAACGATTTTCCTGTAAGAATTATTAGCTCGACACGGTTGAAGATCGTACGTTACGATCACAAACAATAACAAACTCTCATGTGTCTGCTGCCCCGGTGGACCTGCTGTACAAAGATCATGGAAAACCGTTGCACAAAAAAATGGACAGTGCCTAGAGTGAAGTTTTTCCTGAAGTCTAGAGGAATACCCTGTTCAGGGTACACCACCGGTGTGTTGTGTTGACTTTTTGTACGGTATTTTGGAGCCCTCGGCGTCGTCGGATTTCGGCCGGTGGTCTCGTCTCTGCACGTTTTCGGCCTTAAACATTTTATGATTTTCATATGAAAATCTGGGCAGATTTTCTTCAGCATTTTGGAGATGAAGCATTGTTCTTTTAGAAAACTAAATTATATGGGTTTCAAACAAAAGGTGCAGCTAGAGATTAGTAAATGTGTGATGAATGCTGTCATACCCGGTGTGCTTTCACGGCTTCTATAGTAACGTTTTCGTGCATTTATCGCATTAAAGCATATCTAGGAAATCAGTATAACAACTAAAGAATAATATCATGAAGAACTTACGTACAGTATATCAATAACTATCACGGGAGAGATTTTTAAAGATATTCGACTTCTGTGGTCTCTGCATGAGTAGCTCGATTTCCATATTGAACTAGCTGGCGATCAGTGGCAACTCTTGAGTTAGTGACGGTGGGAATTATGATGTTCTTTTTTTTGTAGCTCCAGCATTCTTATATCATCTGAGGCCATGGAAAACCACTTCTGCCTTTCCCTTTCATCAAATTCAGCTTGCCTTTCAGACGAATGAGACAGCTACTTCTACTAATACTTCATTTTTTTCCTTGATAAACAATGAACTAAATAAAATTTTTGCCTAGACTGCTCTAAAGGTTTTCTGGATCGTTAGACTTGCTGAACGCGCAAGCGCTCAGGCCGTCCACATGTACTGTAGATACCATTACCTGGTTACAGAACTAAGTCATTTATAAAATGATGTGACGAGAATGAGATGTCTGTCAATTATAGGAGTTGTAGTGCAGCTTTGTATAGAAGGTGTAGCAATGAGACCAAGAAAAATATAGGTAAATTTTGTTATACGTATTAAAAATTTGTGTTTAATCATTAACAGTGTACTCCCCACTTCGCAATATTCCTGAACCATTACACAGTGTGTTGAATGCCAGTGTCATTTTATATACTGAATTGCTAAAATGGCATAACGCATCCCTGTTCCCACGAAGGTGTCACTATGCACATGATCTGCTATGCTAATAAAAAGAATACATCTAGAGTAACTTTATTAATCCTTTCTAGATCGATTCACCATTAGACTTTCCAAACCCATGAATTCAACATCAAGCTCCTTCTTCTTTGTAATATATATATATATATATATATATATATATATATATATATATATATATATATATATATATATATATATATATTATAACGTCCAAACTTTAAATATCAGACATGTTAAATATCTGATATGTACTGTACTGAATACTCCTAGCCTCATTTGTGTGTGTGTGTGTGTGTGTGTGTGTGTGTGTGCAGTCCTAGTAACATTTAATCTTTTGACAGGGAACGTGTGGACTGCGACAGAAACAGTGTGCCTCGGGCCTGTGTGTGCCTGAAACCTTCTTCTGTGACGGTGATAAGGACTGTCCTGATGGGAGCGACGAGATTGGATGCCCTCCGGTTTGTCCTACCAGTTATCCTACCCATCTTGCATTAATTCCCTCACAGTCCTACCGTTCTTTCAACCTGTCTTACGTTAATACCATCCCATTCACTACTTATTCACTGATTCCTTAACTGGTATGATTTCTCTACTAAGGAAACTGCCTCACCATGGCAAAAATTCTTGCGTACCTTACTGACGAAAAATCACGGTACAGTACTACGAAGATTCAGTATTACGGATCAGATGAAAAGCGTCCCATTCAAATTACTATAAAACCAACCACTCCATATCCCCTAGTTCCCATCAGAGAAAATATTCACAAGGACTGCAGTCGTATCTCGGACAGGGTGCTGCTGTATTAAACAATTATTAGATAGACTTCTCAAGGTGTATATGCATCGAGCCGAGATCCTTAAAAATAGGTAGAATACATTTATTGCAGGTGGCACTGTATAAAGACAAAGGGTATGCCTGCTGAACATAAAAAGCGATGTGTACTCTCACTGAAGAGTAGGGAAGAATTATCTGAAGTGTGGCAGGACAGTGTATGGATCACGTGTTTACTCTGATGTGTAATTTATTTAGAGGATGGGAGAGAAATAAAGTTATTCCACTTCACAAGAAATTTGTTGGGATCAGTTTTAATCCGTGTAACGTTTTCAATGCAGTGTGAAAACATTTTTTACCTAACCGCCAGTTTAGCGATTTGCTTGACGTAGTTTTATTATTTATTATCCATCCATCTACTACCGATATATATCAGTTTTCTTTCCTACCTAGATACAGAGTCCTTAACCCTTTGTTGACAACTTACCAACCTGCCCGTTAGGTGGATCCTATTGCAGACCTACTTACATTACTTTCCTCTACCCTACTTTGTCATTTAACTTGGATGCCTTTCTCTCTGCAACCCATCTACCCATTTCTTCACATCTGTTATCATTCCACCAACCTACCCACTCAGTAATTTACCCATTAGCTATTATATATATATATTTTTTTTTCATTCTCTAATTATGTAGAAACGGTTTGGTATAGTCTTTGTAATATTTATTGTGAGGGAAGAGTACTGTACGTGCTTTATTATTCATGTGTTTATGTCACAGGGTTTTTGGGAATTTTATATTAAATAATATTTTAAATGTTAACTTGTCAATATAGACAAGGATGCTGACTGTGAAAATCAAGCAATGATTACTTTATTCCGGCTTACTTCGCTGATTCTCTAAGGACGAGAATTTACTTACTTTCTCAGCAGTACACAGCAGAGACTAATTACTCACAAATGCTGTTTGTTAGCAATGCTAGCCTCACGAGAAAGTGACTCCACCCCTGACAATCAATAACTAATGCTATTAATGATAAACAGGTTCTTGCTGGTGCATTAACTCCAAGTCAGCACAACGGATTTAAGTTAAATGCAAAAAGGGCTGGCCTAAGTACCAGTTGTGAATAATGCAAAGTGTTATGCAAACTAGGGGTGACAAGTGAAATAAGCTTAATGTGGAGAAATAAAACACGAGTTTACATTACATCAAGCTCAAAGGAAAGGAACTGTAAATTTATTAACCCGAGACATCCCGTCGACGTATGGGTATGTTGCAACATTTTGCATTTGCCAGTCCCGTCGACGTACTGGTACGTTTTGCAATTGCAAGGTCCCTAATTTGCACAATTTTCAATTTTTGCGCGTGATTTTTCGTACATATACATGGGACACCTTTCTCTATTCCTCTACAAGATGTCAAGCAGGGACAATGCCTTACACCATATAACCTCCCCCCCCCGCATGCCATTGTCTTGGCAATTCACCTGTCATCAGTGACCTGGCCAATAAAGACATTCAGGGCCAGAGTGATTCCCCAATCGATGACAATGTGGAGGGCAAAGTTTACATAGCATTAGAGGAAGAAACAGTCAGAAATGATGATCAGGTAATGTGGCAAAAGAAGATCAGGAATGGTGATGAGTTTGTGAGTGAAACAATGTTTATAATGCCTATATTACTGTTTGAAAACCAATATACTCTCATACTACATATAAATTCGTACCAAATAAATAAATAAATACCGATTAGGAGTGGTGTGGAAGAGTTATCCTCCCATAGAACTCGTTTTCTTTTGCAGCCAGCCTGATAGAAAACCCTGTAAGGTAAGGAGGTACTCCTACCTGTATCGAGTATTTCAAACCTCAGGTGAGAAATTTCTCTATGAATTCCCGATGTTTCTCACCAAAAGCGGAGGTTTTAGCCAAAAAAAAAAAAATTCCAAAAATGGTCGGGACTGGGGGATGTCGGAGGTGCGAAGGTGGTCGGGACGTGACGGGTTAATTACAATGAAATAAATTTACGTTACATGAGGCTCAAAATGACTTCAAATTAACAAGAATACACTCACTCGCTCATTCAAACACTAACACTTAAACATAGGAAAAACGAAAAGAAATACTGGTCAGAGAGTGGGCTAAGCGGGATGAACTGGGCGTCATTGCTGAGGAAGGACGTTGCCACACATGCTGAACCTCTCGCCGATTCACACTAGGTGGGGATTCAGGAACTCGCTGAAGAACGACCTGGTCTCACGGCGCTCTAACCCTGACTGAATTCAACAAGCGAGGCGAGGGCTGAGGCCAGCCACTAACTGCTAACGGCTAACAGAAAGAGAGTGAGCGAAACACGCCCATAATAAATCTCTCAGCAAAAGCACTAATGTCGCCCGCAAGGACGATCACTTATGAAACAATGAAAAATGTTCTGAAAACATTCCCAATTGGGTGAATATGTGGTGGTTGACTGAGTGATACTTATGGGAATTCACTAGAATTTGCGGTTTCCCACCAAAGTTCAATGTCACGAGTTTATTTAGACAGAATCGCACCAATTCGTGACATTACGCCCCATCAAAATCGAATTTTTTTTTTCCTTTCAGGAAATTTTTTTTTTTCAATATACATACATATAAATCTTAACTCAGTTACACAAGATTCACACTGTGGTGTGTGTGTGCTATCCTGCTACGGGAGAAAGTCACAGTCGCCAGTGAGTGAAAAAACCTTGTATTTACATTTATAGAAGCAAGCTTGAGGAAAAAACTCCGTGACGACGGTGAAAAATCCTGTACTCAGGTCAAACTGAGTGAAAAGTTTGCTACATTTACATTAACAACTAATTGTTATGTAGTGTGATGTATGTAATACACGGTGTAGGTGTGACAGTTGTGGTGTAACTGTACCTACGTGTAAAATCATGTAATACAAATTTATAGTAAATAATGATGACGAGGCAGAAGAGAAGTGGCGGCAGCATGCGTCAGGGATGATCAGCTGAACTGCACGACAATGCTGCACCCACCAGCTGCACCTGCAAAAGCAATCAAGGTGGAGCATCAAAAGTGTCATTTATCTCTCTCTGCCTAGCAATCAGTACTTATGTTATTATTAACCAGGAAACATAGTCTTTGGATTTACAAATCTCTCAGAACCCTTGTAGTTTACTGGTTAACCTAGCATTATTAACCAGGAAACATGCCAGTTCTTGAATTTACAAATCTCTGAGAACGGGCAGTTTACTAGTTAACCTAACTCTACACTTACGATTAATTACAGGAAGCTGAGAATCCCTATGCAATCTCGGGCAGGTGACATTTTAACACCCACCGTGGGTGTGAACACTCATGTGGATAATGTGCATTCTCCAGGAATCCACAGAGAGGCCCACAGCTCGAGACGTTCCACAAGGCAATTCATACACAGCCTCGGATTGTCCCTACGGGGTTCTCAAACTTTCCCTCTTAACTTACAGTACATATGTATGTACAGGCCCTGGACATGATGTGTCCTGTAGGGCCAACGGGTGAGACGTTATGTCTGCACCCACTTCACCACTGCCCTGTCTTTCAACTGCTTCAGAGATTATGGGTGTGGGTTCAAATGGTGCAGGAAGGACATGTCCCTGATTGGTGGTACGTGGACACACATTGCAGGAACGCACAAAACTATCTATTTCTCGTCCCATCCCTGGCCAGAAAAAGTCAGCACGGATACGGCCCTGGGTTTTCCTTTTGCCCACTTGACCTCCTGAGGCTGAACAATGACCCCATTCTAACACTGCTTCGCGGTACTTAGCGGGAACGACAAACTGCAGTCGAACCTCGCCCTCGGGTGTTCGTGACTCACGGTACAGCTGTCCTTGTTTGCGAAGGAACTTCGCCTGACCTCCCCGTGAATACTTTATCACTCTACCCTTTTGTTTCTTTCGCACGGCAGCAAGTGTCGGGTCAGAATGTTGTTCTTGAACAACAACTTGGCTACACATCAGATCTTGTGCGGCGATGCAATGGTCACAGGGGTGACACAATTTGGAGCCTCAGTGATGGCTCGTGTTACTGCAGCCGAAGTCTGAATAGCGTCATCTTCGGTGCAACTATATTTGGCACCGGGAATATTGCCTATGATAAGGTCAAATAAAGGTTCTGGCATGACAACTGCGACTGTCGTACCAGTGTAAAATGGAGATGTCACCTGGATACGTGCCTCAGGGAACAATCTCACTGATCCATCAATAAGGTTAGCTTGGATCTGTCGACCTGTATACTCCTCAGGCCGAACTAAACTGTGCTTGACGGAGCAACCTGAGGAACCATTGTCTCTCAGGACCTTCACAGGAATGCCTCCCACAAACCCTGGCCGAACAAGGAAGGCACTGTCACCTGTAGGAGGGCCTGTGGAGGAAGCAGCCAGCCACTGATGAGGCTGCTGAATAAATGATGCGGCAAACATGGTGCCCTGAGAATTTGATACTTGAGGGGTTGTACTTACTGTCTGAGGAGATGGAGCATTGACCTCCTGTGGAGGAGGGTTCACTGTCGCCGTGGGACTAGTGAACTGTGGAGAAGTACCCGTACTGCTAGGGACGACGCCACCGTGCTGCTGCTGAGGAACGAAAGCTGTGTTCGCCTCCTGCCTCCGAGGGGCTGGTGCTGAAAAGGACAGTCCCGACGGTCGGTTGCATGGCTGATACTGCTGCTGGTTAGGGTACTTGTTGTACCGCTTTCACTCAGGCTTCTGAGTGTTTTGCCCCTGGTCCTTCCTTTGCGGTTTGCTTGGACCTTGGCCATTATTCTGAGAACGGCCTTGTTGCTGGGGTTCAGTCTGAGACGGTTTCCCAGATTTATCAGCTTCCCTGTTCCAGGTATGCTGCTTACGAGTTTGATACCCATAGGCAGTGAAGAATGCATCAGCCTTCTCCACCATTTGGCTGGCATCCCTTACCTGGCAGATTTTAAGCTGAGCCATGAGTTGAGAAGGCCACGACTTTTCTAGCTGCGTGCCAGCACAAGGTCAATTATCCCCTCACGTGTGGAAAGAGTTTCATCTTTCTCCATCCACTCATCTAAGTAAGCAGTAAGCCGGTCAAGAAATTGAATGGCAGTCTCTTTTTCCTGTAAACGCACCCTCATGAACTGACTCTTGGCGTCGTCAACTGTGAGACTGTACAATTGATGAGTGCGGCCTTCATCATCTCACACGTGAGATTGTCTCCACGAATTCTGAGGAGAATATCGAGGGCAGGGCCCTCAAACAGGGTAAGAAACTGAAGCCGCTTAGCTGCGTCATCCAGCTGGTAAAGCTGAGCCATGTCTTCAAAACGAGCTATATATGGCTCGATTCACTCGCCTTCCTTGTATGGAGGAAGCTTGATGTGTGAGGTCGCCATAATATGTGCAGGGAGGACGCTCGTGGAGCTTGGGCCAGCTGCACCAGATGTGTCTGAAGCCAAGGAATCTCGCTTGAGCCTCAGCATCTCAAGTTCATGTTTTTCACGTGCCTCTCACTCGGCACGTTCGTGTTGTCGCTCTCTCTCTCGTTCCTCGCACTGTTCTCGCTCATGTTCTAACACGAGTTCGCGTTGTTTTCGCTCGTATTCACGCTCTTTTTCGCGTTCCTCATGCTGGATTTGATGCTCTTCACAAGAATAATTCTGCTCGTAACTAAACCGAGAGAGGACATAGTCCTTAATTTTATTGGGGTCAGTAAGCCCCATATCTTTAGCTTCCTGTACATAGACGTTGGTAGACATGATGGTAACTCAGTCTGAGTGAACCAAAGTCTAAGTACTGACTGCTATTTTGCAGAGAAAGATGCCAATAATCTAGAATAAAGAATATAGGCACAGGTTAGTGGTGACCAGTTTTATGTAGTTAGACTGGTAAAGAAATAAAAAAAATAAAAAACAACAACTGACTGTAAAAACTATTACGTAAATTAATAAAAAAAATAATTAATAATCACCAGTAAAATAGTGCCTATAGACTTTAATGATAAATACCTAAGTATGAGTGAGTGAGTATTATCTCATGAATAACTTTAGAACTACGAGTTATTATCCTGGAATGAGGTTGCCAGATGTCACGGAGTTTTTGTGAATTTTATACTAAATAATTCTTTAAATGTTAACTTGTCAATATAGACAAGGATGTTGACTGTGAAAATCAAGCAATGATTACTTTATGCGGGTTACTTCGCCGATTCTCTAAGGACGAGAATTTACTTACTTTCTCAGCAGTACACAGCAGAGACTAATTATTCACAAATGCTGTTTGTTAGTACTGCTAGCCTCACGAGAAAGTGACTCCACCCCTGACAATCAATAACTAATGCTATTAATGATAAGCAGGTTCTTGCTGGTGCATTAACTCCAAGTCAGCACAACGGATTTAAGCTAAATGCAAAAAGGGCTTGCCTAAGTACCAGTTGTGAATAATGCAAAGTGTTATGCAAACTAGGAGTGATAAGCTTAATGTGGAGAAATAAAACATGAGTTTACATTACATCAAGCTCAAAGGAAAGGAACTGTAAATTTATTAATTACAATGAAATAAACTTACATTACATGAGTCTCAAAATGACTTCAAAATAACAAGGAGAATACACTCACTCGCTCATTCAAACTTAAACCTAGGAAAAACGAAAAGAAATACTCGTCAGAGAGTGGGCTAAGCAGGAAGAACTGGGCTTCGTTGCTGAGGAAAGATGCTGCCACACACGCTGAACCTCTCACCGATTCACGTTAGGTGGAGATTCAGGAACTCGCTGAAGCACGACCTGGTCTCACAGCGCCCTAAGCCTGACTGAATTCAACAAGTGAGGCGAGGGCTGAGGCCAGCCGCTAACTGCTAACGGCTAATGGAAAGAGAGTGAGTGAAACACGACCATAATAAATCACTCAGCGAAAGCACTAATGTCGCGCGCAAGGACGATTACTTATGAAACAGTGAAAAATGTTCTGAAAACATTCCCGATTGGGTGAATACGTGGCGGTTGACTTTGTGATGCTTATGGGAATTCACTAGAATTCGCGGTTTCCCACCAAAGTTCAATGTCACGAGTTTATTTAGATAGAGAATCGCGCCAATTCGTGACAGTTTAGAAGGACGAATCTAAATAATCGAAGTCATTATCATCACTCTACAAACAGATCTGGACACTGAGACACAAACAAACATACGAATTAGTGGCCGTCGTGAATAGGGTTTACAGGGAGGGCGGAAAAAGAGTGTGATATTTTTTTCACTTTCTTTTGTTCTTCCTTTAAAAACAATAGTTACGAGAGAAAATTTATGGTAATGATACACCATGAAACTAACTTAAAATATATTTGTCCTTTTTTCCCCTTTTTTAACATGGACAATTTATACTAGAAGCAGCCTGATACGGATTCAGCATGGGTTTCATCACCTCTATTTTTCTCCCTCATTTTACTCTTTTCTGCTCCATTCCGTCTGCTTCCTCCTCCTCATCATCATCCGCAACCTTTTCATCTTCTTACTTTTTCGTATAGGAAATTCAATAGTCACTATGGTATGAACTTTAATGTATATACTAAATTGCTCCCCAGGTTCTATGTAAAGTGAGTGAGTTCAACTGTACTTCCGACAACACCTGCGTGCCACTCATCATGAGATGTGATGGGGATGAAGACTGTCCAGATGGCAGCGACGAATTGAACTGCCCTGAGGTGAGGTGGATTTTAAGAAAGTGACTTTGAGTGGAAATGGAGTGCCCTGAGGTGGGTAAGGAGAGTGACTGTGGTTAGGTGTGGAGTGCCCTGAGGTGAGTGAAGAGAGTCACTGAGGGTAGGAATGGGCAGCCCTGAGATGGGTGAAGAGTGACTTGGGATGGGAATCGACTGGATCTGAGGTAGGTGAAGAGAATAACAGGGTGGACTGCCCTTAGGTGGGTGAAGAGAGGCAGTGAGGGTTGGCGTGGAGTGCCCTGAGGTGGGTGAACAGAGTGACTGAAGGTAGGAGCGGAATATCCTAAGGCAGTTAAAGAAAATGACTGGGAGTAGGACTTGAGTGCTCTGGGGTGGGTGAGGGGAGTGAATCAGGGTAGAATCTGAGGTCCGTTGACTTGTAGGCTTTAGTACTCTTCCATAGCAATTCATACTTGCCAGTTTAGTTCAGTATATGGCAAGTTAATTGTTAAATCCTGGCAGAGCGAGGTATTTCTCCCTTTTTACTATATCACTGTTTGTAGGACTGATACCAGTTGGGTATTCATGGGGGAACCAAGTTTTGCCATACCTTCATTATAGTTGGTGGTCAGTGAAAGCCATCCTCAGTATCCCCAGGATCGAACCTTGGCCTAACCAACCATTTTTGTTAACTGAACGTCGTATTCTCCACCCCAGCAATCAATCAGGAATCACTGTGACTTGCGGTCGTATTCTAAGTGGCATGTGATATTTCGAAGTTCTTATTCCTTTACCCTAGAGTGCTAATGTCAGCTTTGAAACGTTACTGCAAACCATGGGAGAATTTTACCCAATTTTAGGAAATTTATTAAAAATACTTACACTCAACTTTTTTCGAGTCCGAAAACACGGCATGAAAACACAACCCTCACACTTCCTTTACATGCAAAAAAGAGCACACAGTATCAAAAAATAAAGTGACGTGATTTTACAACAAAAGTACAAAAAAAGGGGCCATTATTTTATCTTCAAATCTATAACACAGTAAATATTGTCTCAAAAGACATTAGCTTTGGTCAAGATTATTATTGGTCCCTGAAGATTCAAGCTGGGTGTGTCACTTCTCTTACATATCACCCTGACATTTGTCATAGAAAAAAAATATTGCCTGCATTGCTAACGTTGGGTAAAATTCCCTTCAATCCCCCAAAACGAGGGGAAATATGGGAAAGAGAAAAGGCACACTACCTATCATGGCAGGAGGCTAGGATGACCTGAGCACTTGCGGAAGGACAGCTGTGTTACGTACCCTTCCTTATCATGTGGTAAACACGGAGAAGATAAGGCGCTGGTGGAAATTTACCCGACGTTAGCATACTAGGGTTAAGCGATTTATTCTGCATATTGCTCCTAAATATCCACTTGTATGAAATTGATATAAACTCTAGTACGTCTGTATTAGAATTATGTAATTAAGATGGAAGAGAATATTAATGTGTAGTAGGCAAAATAAATCACTAAAGAAGAGGTGCTACGAAACTTCATAATATGGTACTTAGATTACAGACCTATGTCAGACACATTGCTTTTACCTGTCCAATCCGATAACGTATTTCTTATGCTATCTCCGAATTATTTCCACTCTGTTTAAGAGATTTTTTCGAACAGTAGGGATTAGACATAGCCCTTCATTGGAAGAGGTAATTTTCAAAGTCAGTATGATCGTCTGGGGGCAGCAACTTTACAATGAAAAAAAAAAAAGTCATGGTACTGAACTGGTTATTTTGCCAGTAAGTTGCCTGTGCAAATTATGATCACATTTGGGGAGACATAAATTAAAAGCACGAGAATATTAATACACCATTATCATCATAATCATTCCGACTCTTATTCCCACCTAGAGATGGGTTAGATGGGCTTAGCAAGGACAGAGGTAGTATGAAAGTGGGGGAAATATCGACTCAGTGTCCTGTGAAATGGGACAATCAGTTATTCACACAAGTTTGAAACTTTCTTAATTTTGCCTCCACGTCTTAAGTATTATCAGTTTCATACATGTTTTGTTTTGTGCAATGCGAGACAAATAATTAAGGAATAAGGAGCTAAAGAGACTCGTATGTCACTGATATAAAGCCTTGACAGTGAGTGACTTAGTTTAGATGTGGTTGGGAAGTGAGATGAACAGGAGAGATTGAGTGTTGATGAGAAATTATCAAATGAATAACTGGAAAATGTGTGAAGCTGGTTCTATGAAGCAGATAAGTGACAAAGTTTGGGAAGGGGAGCTTCTTTGCTTTACTATCCTTATCTTTACCTCAAAGAATTTATCATTGTCATATTCATCTCCGTAACAAACATCCTAGTAGGGACTATTAGTTTTGTTACTGTTTGCTTTCCTCTGTGGTCCTTTAAATTATTGGGACTGGAAAGTGTTTGAGTGAGGAGCTGGATTTGGAGCTGAGAGGAGCTGGATTTGGATGCGAGTTCAGAAATAAGATGCATATTTATGAAGTGAATATGTAAGCAACAATGTTTCCAAAGTGAGTGAGTGACTAAATAAGTGAGTGAACGAGTGGAAATGCTTGGGGAGTTAGTGAGTGAATGTGCTTGGGGTGTAAGTGAATTGATGTTTGCAGAAGTGTGTTAGTGAGTGGAAGTGTCTAGGAAGTAAGTTAATGTTTTGGGGGAGTGAGTGAGTGAATGACCGTGTCTGGGGAGTGTGTGAGTGGATATGTTTGGAGAGTGAATGGGGGTATGAATGTTTTTAAACTGTGAGCTAATAACTGGATTTCTTTGGGGAATGAGTGAATATGTTTGGAGACTGAATGAGTGACTAATGTGTTAACAATGTGAGTAAGGGAATGTATTCATTTGGGGAGTGATGAAAGAATGTGTTCATCGCGCGAGTGAGTGAGCAGATGGGTTGGGGAGTGAGTGAAAGTTGTGGTTAAAACTGAGTGAGGAATAGAAGTTGGAAACGAATACAGAGCAGACACTGAAAAACGATTGAATACTGGTTGCAAAGTGACTGGCAAGGATTCAAAAACACATGCCTAAAAAGAAAAATTAGGGAAGCGAAAAAGCAGTTAATTGGGGGGGGGGGAGTGATGTGGCAGTGATTTGTAAGCGAGTTAGTAAAAGGATTTATGATGTGACTGGGTGTCTGCAACTGAGACATGAGGCGTATACTTTCATGGGTGTTGTTGGGCGTCCAAAATTACATAGGAAAAGACAAAATTATTCATTGTTAGTAAAGCACAATTAAACCTTCAATCGCGAACTGACTATAAATTTCCATTTTTTAATTCATTACATTAATGCCTGAAACACGGGGTGAATGTGGAACGTGTCTGGTCGTCCTATGTCATTGCTGATTGCGCTCTCCAAGGTGGGAAGCAGGCTTATATTACGTACTGTATTATCCCTAGGCATTCCATAACTGACCGTCAGTAAACAGGGCTAGCAGTCCACTCCGCAATTTAAGGCTTAAGTATGCGACCTTAATATATACATGAGAAGTTGTGTTGCATAAAACCGATCACCTGCTGGGGGACCAATCTTGCAACATTTCAATTGGCTTCTCATGGTGGTGACGGTAATGGTAGTGCCATCTTCAGTACCATCCATGCAACACCTCACCACCACTCAAACACCACCATCACTACCACGCAGACACCATCATCATCACCGCACAGACACCAACACCATCAACATCATCACACAGACTCCACCATCGCCATCACATAAATCCCATCACCACCACCACTACACAGACACCAACACCATCAATATCATCACACAGATTCCACCATCGCCACCACATAAATCCCATCACCACCACCACCACCACACAGACACCACCACCATCACCACCACACAGACACCACCACCATCACCACCACACAAACACCACCACACTCACACTGACTTACCATCACCACTACTCCCACCACCTTTCCGACACCTTGAATCCCTATCCGTTGTCAATGTTGGACTTGACCAGAGATATTTTCTTCTTTTTTGGTGTGTTTCATTAGCGCTTTTACCACTGATAATTCCCACGTAAGTTTTAAGGGCGGACACTTATGGTATACATTTAGTGGCCTTAATGTAACATGCATATCTGTCCTGCTCGTCACGGTATTTCTTGTGCATGAAACGAAATCTTTTCAACACATGGATTCATTCAGGCACAGACGTTCATACAACTTCCTGAAGCTATATATATGTGATTATATGACTGGGTGGATGTTCACGAACTATTATGGTAGTATCACATCCCTCTATATAGCAATACACACTAACAAGTTAACTACAGGAACGAATCGCAGACACTCTGTTCTGGAATATACTACAACTTTTACATTAAAAACTGATGTCATAATACTGAGTGAGTGATTTTATAACGAATTAATCAGCATCGTTCAAAAGTAGTAATGTGTAGTGTTATGATGTTCAGATCCTCAAGCAGCTCTGTCGATCATCTGGAAGTGAGTCTGCGTCCTTGGAAGTTACAGTCCGCTCTGTTAACAAGTCCATTCCATGCCCATCAAGAAATTTGACTGTATTTGTTTATTTTATACATAATTCGATAATAGTCCCTTAGTAACTTCATTCTCCACTGTTGATTTCGTCCGTCATTATTTAATTGTTGGGATTTCTTCTGGACAATTTTCAATCGGCCTGCATTTGTGTTATCCATCTGGAAACCACTGAAGATTATAAGGATGCTTTTCTTTATTAAATATGTTTATACTGTGTTACTTGACCGCAGTTTCAAATTATATTCCAGCAGAGTTCTGTCTATTTGTGGAAGTCAGAGTGATCAGATGGTTACATTTCATCACAATTTTCCTCATATCCTACACTGTTCTCAGAGTAATAGAATAAATACAATTCAAGTAAATGGTTAATGTTTGATAATAAAAAATCATTAAGTATTAGCGCACGAGAAAAATGTGCCCTAACTGAATTCTAGAAAATATAATTTGTGTGTGTGTGTGTGTGTGTGTGTGTGTGTGTGAGAGAGAGAGAGAGAGAGAGAGAGAGAGAGAGAGAGAGAGAGAGAATATCTGATGAGCCCTCTGGATTCCCATCTTCCAGACGACCTAACATCTATATTAATGCGAAGACTTGCTGCAACCTATTACCTTCCAGTCCCACAGGACATCCCTCAGTTCTAATATACAGCACCTTCGTCCTTTTCAGTCCATCTGCACATCCACCCAGTTCCAGTGCAGGTCTGACGGGTCATGCGTGCCATTGTTCCAGCGATGTGATGGGACTGACCACTGTCCTGACGGCAGTGATGAGATGGACTGTGGACTGGTGGGTACCTAATAACTACATGACACTCTCAGTATACAGAATTTCTTGAAAAACTCGGTAATTAAAATTCATAGCTCTTCTCTATAATTTAAATCTCTGAGAGAGGAAAATTAGTTCAGCTAAATCTATTTTCCAAATTCTCCTGGCGAGTGCATCTTGTTGGTTGCATGTGTTCTCTTGATAATGGTACAACCACTAAAAATGTGAGTAGCAAGGATATAGCCAAGATGATCCAGATTTCTTTTTCATACACATACGACCGTCTCTGGAGTGTTCTGCTCATTTGTACTATGGGTCACCAAAGTAGCGGTGCACAATATACGTGAAACATTTCGGAGCACAGAACGAAGGTCACTGAATTATTAGTGTCGGACCTACCACACACTGGTAACCCTGATGTCGGGAGGTGTCATATTTCGTCAACGAGCAATATCCTCTTGCAAACATGTAGCAGATATTATGTTTATGTAAACGGACATTGTTCATACACAATGAGACGTTAGTAATGTTTCATGGGACACAAATATATAGTGGGTAACGTGGTTCACATTAGGTGGTTATACCCATCAACCCTCCCTCAACATCAGCAATTGTTCGAATGTTCTAGGCATGCATCTGACCCCCTGTGCACTGATACGTTTGTGACTCATAGTATGCCCTGTGTCCATCAAAATATCTGTTAGCTGAAACTGTACTCCGGTTTGGCGGATCAGCAATTGCCCAGACTAGAAGTTCCTAAATGACAGTTGCACATGCGCGGCTTATGACGTCACAATGTCACTGACGCGTCCCCTATGTTGGCCCTTTGTACAGACGCAAGGTTAGGCTAGACTGATAAGGTTGGGGTGTCCTGGGAGGAGGGCTAAGTCACCCATTTAGGGTTGGATATTAAAGTTATTAATTTAACCTAAATTAGCGTCTGTAGACTATACAGTACAAAGGCCTAACATAGGATGAGGACACTGGAGAATCAGTGACGTATGTACACTTGGCATTTAGGAACTTTTCATATGAAGGAACTTCTGGTCTGCTGCATCGGTAGCACATCTAGAGTGACAGCTACAGAAAGATCACTACAACTTCTTACCATCCCAAGCCTTGTTCTCTCATCTTGCCGGTGGACCGAGTCTTCTCCCATCCGCCATACCACAACACGCCCACTGTTTCTCCCAACCTAAAAATGATCTGTGTGACAAAACTAGCAAGATATACACTTAACATTTGTCACTTGCAGACATAAACACTGATTCACTTCAGTGCGATAAAATATTAGTAATTCGGTATTTGGAGCCTAGTACATCTAAGGGATTCATAACTGTTCGCTTATACAGAGAGAAGCCATATTACTGTTCACAGCTTATGCCAGCTCTTTCAACCATGTCGTGTCTCCAGCCGCTCATTTGAAGAAGCTGTAAGAAGTAATGTGTATTTATGTGTTATGATTGTTTACGTAACAGTATCATACAATACATAATTTGTCTGTACTCATAACACATTCCATAATAATAATAATAATAATAATAATAATAATAATTCATTTAGTTTCGTTTCTCTTATAATGGCCCAAAAATGCTTTCTTGCGTCGGCCTTGATCATTTAATGGTGGCTCTCCACGCCGATCGATCTCTAGCAGCCTCTCTGTTCAGCGCCTTAACCCAGGTAATAATAATTCACACCGATATTCTTAATTATTTTCAGGTTCACTGTACTACCGGAGAGTTCCAGTGCACTAACGCCAAGCAGTGTATAGCCGGATCTCTAGTTTGTGACGGCACCGCACAGTGTAATGACTCCAGTGATGAGACTTTTTGTCCCACTACGGCAACTGCAACTACAACAACTACAGCAACAACAACAACTACGACAACAACTGCAACTACACCTATGGTCACTCCAGAAGTAGTTAGTGAGGTATAGTATTGAGAGAATCAGATACTGCACAAAGATATCCATTCCGTCATCTATAATCATCATTATTTTTTTTCTGTATCCGACTCTGGGCATAGGTTTCACAGTCTGTTCTCATGGCCCAGTACTCCTCAAACATAGTACAACAGATTTTGATGGAGTGCGAAGGAGATGGAGTGAGTGGTATGTAAAGCTTTAAAGTGTAAGGTATGACCGGATCGAAATGATAGAAAGCTTAGTAGGCTTGAATTTATAATGTGAGTAAGGTCAGTGGGTGTAATAGGGTACAGGAAAAGAAGCAGAGATAGTGTTAAAGATAATGGTTTGTGGAAAAACATGAATGGATAAGAGTGCATCAGAATGCCCCCAAATGGGGGTTGGGGAATGGTAATGTGGACTGGAAAAAGGTAAATTACTTGAAGACAGAATGTATGTGTTATGCCATTGTAGGAAGAGAAGCGGCAAAGGGCAATGCTCATATTTTAGGAAAAAGACTCGGCTGGGCATAGTGAAGAAAGGTGTATAAGGGAAAGGAAAGTGGAAGAGTTACTGTAGTGTACCATACAAAACACCACAGTAGGGAAGAACAGGGGACGCTTGCTTAGGACAGGGTGTGGGTCTATTAATCTGGTGTTTACCATGAGAAAAAGAACAGTCAGCCTGTACCTTTTATGGGTCTGAAGTAGGTAAATGGCAGAGCTGGTAGAGAGGCTATGTAGCAAGCGTTACAGATGTGCTGCGGGGAGGAGGAGTCTTTCATATACTGAAAATTTTTATTAACTGGACAAGGTAGAAGTGCAATTAGGAAGGGAGGAAAATTATTAGTTTGACTGTACAAATGAGATTGTGTCAGCAATATTTCCATTGCTGTTGTACCTCTTTAAATGGGCTGGTGAAGATGACGGTACAGGTGTGGCTGAGTTAAATGATGTAGGAATAGATGAAAACCGGGAAGTAAAGCAGTAACAGAATATCAACAGACGTCCTTGGGGTAAAGGAATTAATGAAATAACCACGTAAAATATATTAAACAATGGGTTTACTTTGACCAGGCTCATGCGATTTTATGTAACTAACGAAAACATGCTGCACCAAGAGATTAAGGGCAATCTCCTACATTGCTTATTACGAACTTTGCACAGTAATTTAGCTGACTCTAGGAGGCCTAATTCGTCTCAAGAAAACCAGTCGCAGCCCAGACGGTTAATATCTACGCCACCCCCAGAGTTCGTGTGCCAACGACGAGTACATGTGCTCGGACACCGGCCGCTGCATCCCAACCACCTGGCAGTGTGACGGCCACCTCGACTGTCTCAATGGGGCAGATGAGGAGGGTTGCTCCCAGGTCAGTTCCCTCCTTTTTCCATCTTTCCACTTCCCTACTAATTCCACTTTTATCAGTTCGGGTGTTTCAGTCATTCAAAAGGTGTGTGAACAGATGCATAGTGATGGCTTTATTGGTGTAGAAAAGACAGTGCCAAAAGCTGAGAGCCTGTGAGAGAGTCTTAAGTCTCATTCAAAGGATGTAAAGGATGTAACTAATGTTATATATATATATATATATATATATATATATATATATATATATATATATATATATATATATATATATATATATATATATATATATACTTTGTTACCGCGGATGATTACCCTCACCTTAGTACCGCTCCAGTAACGTTCCAACCTTACCTTAGTACCGTCCCAATAATGTTCTACCCTCATTATATATATATATATATATATATATATATATATATATATATATATATATATATATATATATATATATATATATACTTTTTACTGCAGGTAACTGAGTGCAAGAGCCAGCGGGGTATGTTCAGATGTGGTGACAACTCAGACTGCCTGCCCCAGTCCCAGGTGTGTGATGGCAGGATGGACTGCAAGGATGGCAGTGATGAGGGACCTGGATGTGGTCAGTACTCGAGCCTCATAACAGTAGTTGACATTAGTTTTGTATGTACAGAATTTCTCGGTGACTCTGATCATTAGTCTCCACTTATTGCACAGGTGGAGACTATTGTTTTTGCTGGCATTATTATTATTCCGGCCTCGGAGTCTCACGACGATCCCAGGAGAACCGGAAACTGCGTTTGGAATCTGATGGGCCCAGGTTATGTGTTCTGGCATGGGCCATTGCTGGTGGGGGAAAAAAAAAAATCCTTCATGTGCAAAAGGAAGTGCATGTACGAAGTGTCATATCAGTATAATGTTGTGAACGAGAAAAGTTGGTCGTGTCTACTAGAGATATCAGTGGGACCTGCACAAGGAATCTGAATTGCCCATGTTATGTGTCCTTGTATGGGACATTGCTGATAGAGAAATATTCAAAATCTCCCCATTGTGGTCAAGGCCATTATAAGAAACAGTAGGTGGAGACTAGTGACTGTCCTGGCATGGGCCATTGCTGATAGAAAAACAATCCAAATCCTTTATGCGCAGTGGAAGGACATGTCAGATAGCGTTATATCAGTATTATGCTGTGAATGAGATAAATTGGTCGTGTCTACTGGATTTCAATGAGACATGCACAAGGATTCTGAATTGCCCAGGTTATGTGTCCTGATGTGGGCCATTGCTGATAGAAAAAAGTTCAAAATCTCCCCAGTGGGGTTAAGGTCATGGTAAGAAACAGTAGGTGAAGACTAGTGACTGTCTGCAGGACAGTTACAGAGTTCTAGATATCATTCCCACTTAACTGATGTGTACCACCTACATGAAGCAAGAGAGACTTTTTTTTTTTTTTTCTTGCGTGCTTCAATCTTCACAACATCAAGCTACTAAACTGGATGTGATAATACTTTCGCCATCAAAATCAGCCAGACATATTAATTTATTAAAACAGTCAGTTTAGTCTGTATTAATTCCACCATTATATTGGTAAACGCCAAAGCATACGCCGGCAAATGCCTATCGTCCACCATCACTAAAAAACTAGATCAGTAATCCTCTGGCAGTCGGAGGCATATTGTCACAGCATTACCAAAACCGAAAATTCTTAGGATTTTGCTGCTTACTACCGAATTAAATATCACTAACATTCAGAAGACTGAAGTCAGTGGTATTATGTTGAAGGTAATTGAGTATAATAGGCCTTTGAAGAACTTCTAATAGTTGCACTTTAAATAGCCATTCTCTTCATTGAGATTATGATAGAAAATGGTGAATAATGGCAAGCCAAAAGAAGAAGTTAGAGTTTTTATCTTGCAAAATCCTCAAACAAATGGAGGCATATCATCACAGTTTCTCTTAAATTATTAACAAACAAGCCAGTAGGCAACAATGGCCAGCTCTAAGCAGATTTAGTTCTGTCAGCAACAAGAAGAGAGTTTTGGTATGAAAAGTCACTCCTGTATGGCTGTACCAAAGGACAACATCCCACCCAAGAATCATAGCTGTGGGTCAATAACCTTTGGATCCTTAGCATTTCATGCGAGCCTAGTCGTGATTTTAGCGATTGTCTGCTGAAGTGTTTTTGATGGTATTTGACCCCTGACATGACGGATATATGTCATGCATGTACGAAGCACACTTTCAGTAGTCATTAACGTCTATAAGCATGCATAGTGGAGCTAGGGAACTTGAAATTAGAGGAATGGCCTATCAGAAGTACAAGTTCTAGGTGGTGCTGCCGACGACTGGAGTGAGTTTCGACACTAAATGTAATTTTTTATGGAGGTACTAAAGTCCAACATTCCACCCAAGAATTATGGCCTTGACTTAATAATATTCAGATCCTTAACATTTTGTGCGAACATAGTCGTGATTTTAGCTGTTGTCAATGCTGTAGCATTTGCTGACGTTTGACACCTGACCTGGCTAATATAGCACATAGGTGTAAATAGAAAGTTGTAGTACTAGCTATGCAAACTCTCATTCAATTCCATTGAGCCACTGGGGATCTAGGGGGGCATTATTGAAAAGGGGTAATGGTTGCTAGGGACACTGAGACCAGTCTTCGCAGGGTTTCCACTCAAAAGCTAGAGAGAGAGGAAAATGGATGGCACACTTCCAATACGGAATGACCTCAAGATTACGCCTAAAGAAGTCAGAGATTTTGATAACCATTAACAATGCTTCTACAGCTCAAAACGCGAAAAGTACGAAAAAAGGGGATTTTCTGCCGTTGCTAGGCAACGAGTAGTTGCCTAGCAATCAAAATCTTGCCGACACAACTAGGTCAGAGGCTGGTCATTGTATCCAGGTTTGGTCAGAATCGGTTCATTCTGAAGGGCAGAAGTGCCTGCCACAATTAAGCAAGAAAGATTCCAAGCAAGAAAACGCGACTAACAATATGAGCTGGCCAACAAGCCATATATTTCGGAATACTGCCCACGAGGTTTGGTTTACTTCCTTGATTTTGAGATATTTTGGGAACTGCCACACACACACACACACACACACACACACACACACACACACACACACACACACACACACACACACACACACAGGCAATTACATTGTTCCCTCCCTACGCGGGCAATAATTAGTAGCTAACTCGTAACATATCCCACTAGGTTTTTTTCTGCTATGATATGCTTTATGATATACCTGTACGACAGTCCTTCACATCGTCACCTTGTATTAATCTTATTTGGTTTATTGAACATTATAGGTGGTCACGTACATATTAAGTCCTGATTAATGTTTATATGAACACTGGTACTGGTCTTGACAGTCCATAAATTATGAAATTTATTATTTTGTAAATTTTACTGCCCTCAGCATCTTAGAAGATATACAGTGATAACGCTTGTGTATTACAGACAGTCCAGAATAGTTTTCTTACAAAAAGTAGCCACTTCTTAAGTACGAGGGGACTCCTGTTCGTCTGTCATTAGACAGAATTGTTTAGGAAAGTAACTCTTACTGCAGGGTTGAATACGACAAGTTAAGCCTAAAATCTCTTAAATCAATTAAACATTTGTCCACTCTTCTTTACTATCCATGTCTTATTTGCTCATACAGGAGCTGCCTATCAAGGATCATACGGTCGGCCTGCTGAGGTGTTCTTCATATGTTCTTGTGACCCTAACCAACAATTTGACCCCGGTGATAGAAGAGAAGAGAATTCTGACATGTAGAAATGTAAAGAAAATATACTTAAGTTTCGTCATCTTACCTGTTCCTAATTTCGAGACAAATAAATGTAAGGTGACAGAAATTAGTGTATAGTACAAGATTTAGAGAATTCCTACAACTAACACTTACAGTACAATAGGCCGTTTTATAGGTATCGTAAGAGGCTTCATAGCATCTCTTCCTTTGGCAGTAGAGTTTGCAAGCATCACCTTAATATTTTCCTGTGTGTTTGCCGTTTTAATAAAGACACATTGGCATCAGTGAACGTAGAATACAAGAAGACCTTTTTGATTAACGGACGAAGCAGGTCTTTTTGGAAGAATTGGTACCCTTCCATCAGTCAGTTTTTCTATGAGGTACTAAAATGCGCTATCGGAAATTACAGAGCATATAGCAAATGAAAATCAGGTACGACCCTAACTGTTCCTTTGAGCTTGGTGATGTAGACTCACTCACAACACGGGCCAGTGAAATCAAAGCTGTATCATGCCTTAGACTGAGGTCGGTCGCTTACGAATTCGGGAAGAAAATTTTAAGTGGCAACATCTGATAAACATTAAATTTCAGACTACTAGGCCCATGACAAGTATTACTACAGTATTACTTGTGCACAGAAATACGATACAATTCGAATAATTTTGTGATCACCAACTCCACTGAACTCATTAACAATATAACGAGCAGTTGATGTTAATGGGACTTACGGGAGACTAAATTTCGGGAGCGTAAAATAGCCACTCATTAGTACTCAGCATATGTTATATTTTTCATTAACAACTGTTATAGTGATTCTTATGGTCTGTGTTCTTACAAAATTTCCTAAGTTTACCCAGACGTATATGATATTCAAGGGAGTTACGGTAGTTTTGAGTTTTTTACCAGTTATGAGGTGGAATGTTAGTTACCAGCTAAATGGACGAGTGTCATGTAGCAATCAGGAAGATTATTACAGTTGTCAGTTGTAAGGACGACTCTTACAGTTAACAGAACAAATTTTACACTTTATAAGAAGAATTTTGCTTAACAGGAAGAATGTTAAAGTAAATAGGACGAATTTTACTGTTAATAAGACGATTTTCAGTTAACTGGACGAATGATTCAGGTAACAGGACGAATGATAGTAATAAGACGAATGTTACAGATGATAGGGCGAATGTTTAAAAATAGACGAATGTTACAGTTGACAGGACAAATGTTTAAGTTAGACGAATGTTACAGGTGATAGGGCGATGTTTATAATTAGACGAATATTACAGCTGATTGGACGGTATGCTATAATTACCAGTTACTATAACGAATGCTATTTACTAATCATTATTCCAGGTAAGAATTGCAACAACAGCAGCTGTAGCCACGGCTGCTTCGCCACCCCATACGGCTACGAGTGCACCTGTCCTCCCAGCTTCTCCCTAGACCACTTCCACTCAACCTGCCTCAGTAAGATCCCACACTGTACAGTACTCAGTATTTACGTATTGTACAGGAATATGAGCCGTTTCAGCACAACGCTTTATTTCCATTAACCCTAACCCAACTTCGCGTGGCTTAATCTAACCTAATCTGATGTAACTTTAACTAAACAAATCTAACCAAAAAATAGGACTGACCTGACCTAACCTACTGTAATGTTAACCTAACCCTAACAGACTACTCTGAATTAATCCAACCTAACCTTAGTAGAAGTACCTAAAAACAAACTAACCTACTCTAGTCCAACCTAACAGACGAATCAGACTAACCAAATCTTAAGAGACTAATCTTACATAATATAACCCTAACACTACTAATCCAACCTAATCCACAGACATAACCTATCTAATCAAGCCTAACCTAGACCTTTCTGGAAAAGGAAAAAAATCTTCAAGAATCACTGAGATTCATACTGTGCTGTATATTTTGATTTACAGGACGGAGACTTGAAATTCGATATTGTACGTCTTCCTTCAATAACGGTATGACTTGCCTCAGTTCGTTTCACTTCTGTAAAGGCACGGGCCCACACTCTCGTCGGGTAAGGAGGCTCCCTAACATCTTTTTCTAGCCGATTTATTTTGCCTAGTTCACCTTATTATTATTTTCCGTGTCTTATAAATCCATCCAATATCGCCAAACTCTGCATAAATAACGTAGAAAAGGATATTAAACAGTCATATCCAATAACAAATAGCTAAGGAAGAGCTGCTAGAGAGCTTACATTTTGGGCATGTCCGTTACTTTTCTCCCTGGCTCTTCATATCAAAGACAAAGAAATATGGGCATAGAAATATAACATGCCTCTCTCAACACAGAAACATTAGCCATTAGAGGAAACTGAGGGGTGCATCAGCTGAAATATTAGATGAGCTTTTATCCCCGACATTACATTCAAGAAAAAAGCAAGCATTTATAAAAAACAGAACGAAAGCATTTAACCCTTTCAATCAAGTGACTTTTCTTTATACTAGCTACCTTAACACATTTTCTTTAATTTTCGTAAGCACTCTTGTAATGAACAGCAAATTGATTACTATATTTACCCCTCCGGTGCTTCGTTCAGGATCGCAAATGAAAAAGAAAACAGAAAGAAAAAGAAAGAATGAGCACTCAAAGGCCCACACCCTCCAACTGCTCTAAGGGCTAAACATTTGACTTTCCCCTGAAACCTTAGACCTTCGACACACTGCTTTCAAAACTGAATTATCTCTGAGCATAACCCCTCCGCCATATTGATGAAAATCTCATAATAAATGCTTGAGCTGACCTTGTTCTGTGACTTTGCTTCCCCCGCTTTCCTTATGGCCTTTGCCTCTCAGTGATTGTTCTCAAAATCGGATCCATTTACCTTTGCCTTTCCCTGAAACCTTTCATATAGTTTAGTTTAAGTCTGATAAAAACATTTGGTTGACCTTAAGATGTTGCCTTGACCTTTGACTTATTTTTCTCAAAAACAGTAGTTCAATTCCTCAGCTATTCCTCAACTCGTCCAACAAACTTGGTACAGATAACGTCAATACTGTTTTGTTTATTTTGTCCACACAGACACACATGGGTCTGCTAACTTTTACCTTACTTAGTTGCCCTGACCTCTGAGTAATTGTTTTCAAAATAGAGCCCTTTCGTTTTGGATTACTCTAAATTAGTGGTTCTTATCCTTTTTTCCCGTGTTACCCCTTGGCACACTGAGACAGGCTGTTACTACTCAGTCCTGCTTAAATCGGCAGAAAGAGTAGAGAAACATTTTGTGCTGGTATTGGTGATGTATATTCCAAGTGATTATGTAAGCTACAGAAAGAAGTCAGTATATGGTTTTCAACTACATTAAATTGTTTTCATTAGAACATCCACTAGGTTAGATTATTGGTGTGATGGGTGAAACATTTATGTTTTTAATAATTTTTTTTCTGTGCGAGCTCAGAGGCAAAACGCATCCCATGTCACGGTCAATATGCATCCCGTTTTGTCCTTTTTTTTTTTTTTTTTTTTTTTTTACATAGCAGAAAAGCCCACTTCATGATGGTATGTAGAAGCAAAAGGATCTTGTGTGCCCACTATGACCGAATGGTGTATTCTTTGACAAGCTTTAACCAGAAAGTAGCCAGGTCCTGCTCCTGATAAGCTTTTTTATTGTCTTATAACAAAAAGAAAAAGGAGAAATCATCAACCAATGTTTTATCGATATCTCCCCCTTGAAAAAAAAAAAAAAATCCTCTTTGGGGCTAATTACCGACAGGTTAAGAACCACTGTTCTAAATCCTAACACCAAGTTTGGTCTAAATAGGACAAAACTGTTTAAGCTGATATTGGCAGGCCAGTCTTTGATAGCCCTGTGACTTTGATCTTTGACCTATTGACTAAAAAAAAAAAAAAAAAAAAAATGGTTAACCCCCTGATTGTCTCTCGACACCTCAGCTAAATCTGATTAAAATTGGATGAATACTATGTTATTTTCTTCACACACACACACACACACACACACACACACACACACACACACACCCACCCACACACACACACACACACACACACACACACACCCACCCACACACACACACACACACACACACACACACACACGTCGAATAAAACATATGAGAGCGGGTATAATGAAATCCTTCACTCTGGGAATTTTTTCACATCATGTTATTCCAGCAACCCCGAGACGATTTGATATAGTTTTGATCTGACGCTTTACTATGAAGAGGTCAGAGCAGGCAACTCGTGCATTTAATCCCTTCATTTCGAAAAGTCTCCACAGCTTAAAAAAAAAAAAAAAAATCCTCGGGAAATGGCAAAACTACAGAAAGAAATATACCTCCTCAAAATCAAATGGTCAATAAATACAGTTGCAAAGGTTGCAGCCTGACGCGATTCCATTCCTATATTTAACCTCTTCAGTGACTGGACGGATGCTGGCGAGGAGCGTCTTCGTGTGGTGGCACTGATATGATTGGGGGGATCCATTGCCTGGTTGTACCATTAAAAGACGAGTTTTCCCACACAACGAGCGAACGAACTAATTAATTTCCATTTTGCACAGTGTTGTGGTGCGATAATCGTTTCTGGGAATAATAGAATATAAAACTAAAGTGATCGACCAAGCATCTAGAGAACAATATCACCGCTCTAGCTCTATCTGGGAAGAAGTTATAAGCCTTGGACAATCGTGATGGTCGGATGGGGTCGGACCGCTCATTGTAATTTTCCGCCCATAAACCGGCAGTAAACTCCGCTCCTTTGCTTCGCTCACTCGCTTGTAGAAAACGTCCCTCATCCCTCCCCCTCGCTCCCGAAAGAAGAATCGTGAGCTGCAGGAGGAATGCAACTTCAGCCTGCAGTCCGCTAGGTTCACGCTCAAATGATCTGGGACTGTAACTGCTGCTACTACTACTACTACTTGTACAGTAGTAATAGTAGTAGTAGTAGTAGTAGTAGCAGTAGACAAATGGTAGTAGTAGTAGTAGTAGTAGCAGTAGACAAATGGTAGTAGTAGTAGTAGTAGTAGCAGTAGACAAATGGTAGTAGTAGTAGTAGTAGTAGTAGTAGTAATAGTAGCAGAATCGCAGCAGCAACAACTGAACGATGCATTTATTTCACATTTGCTGTCTCCTTAAGATGATATTCAGCTAAGGATAAATTTTCAAAATAGGAGAGGTTACAAACGTCCTTCATCAAGCATTACGCTACTGAGGGGTTCTCTTAAGCTGGCCAAAATCGCCTGTCAACAACAAGAATACACAGCAAAATGATATCATCGTAGTGAAAGAGTTAACAGTAATATCGCAAATTTCTGCTCATCAGTAAGCCGACGCAGATGTATGTTAATTCACCGTCACATATTCAAATTACCTAACATATCAGCACAGTCCATTCATAAATCGCTGTTAATCTTTATCAGATAAATTATAGTCCACGTAAAAAAAAAAAAGTGCTGCACAAGCTTATTTATGAACTTTGTGTGTCAATTTATCTATAAATCTAATACCAGTGCGGAGTGGCCTTGATAAACAGACCTCCAGATATTTGTATCCCTACTCAGTAAGGACCCCTTATGTAACAACACACCATGCCTTGTCATGCACATCTAGGAACAAAGGTTCACCTACTCTTCCACTGTACTTACCTTAAAATTAGGGTATGTCCGCCACAAAAGATAATCAACCAATGGCAGGGAAACATACCTAGCCCCCCTCCTCAGTTTAAGAATCCAGCAGAGGAAAGTAAGAAGCATATGTGAAATATTATGAGAACTTTTGTCCTCAGCTGTACTTGTCTAAACTATTCCTCCACATTTTCCCCTCTTTGCCTCTTCTCTCTCTCTCTCTCTCTCTCTCTCTCTCTCTCTGTACCTCTCTAAACTGTTCCTTCACATTTTCCCCTCTTTGCCTCTTCTCTCTCTCTCTCTCTCTCTCTCTCTCTCTCTCTCTCTCTCTCTCTCTCTAGGCTATTCACCTTATCATTATACCTTTCAACCAGTCTCTCACTTTCAGTTCATTCCCTATTGTAAACACATTTCAAGACATCGCTACTTCTGCTTCCCACCACGTTAGCATCATGCCTCAAATAGCCTTAAAATATCGATGTGTTTCAGAGGAGATAATACCAGCACTTCCCTCATTCTTTACTAATGGATCTCAACCATAATCTACTGTTTCCCTCTGTATACTGACCATTTTTATACCTACACATACATTCTTCTTTGCTTTTATTACAATGCCTAGATAAATTTCCAGTCAATAATTCTGGGTCAAGTAATAGCTTGTTTGAAGTCCTGCATAGAAATGTGTGACGAAACTGTAAGGTATGTGTAAATATCATCAATACTGTACACCTGCACTTTTATACTTTGTGTTGAAAATAAGTATTTAGATTTTTCTTTTATTTTTGCCTCATAACAGCTGAAATCAGAGTGAGAAGTGATGGTTAGGCACATACGCTCAGGGAATATTATTAATGTAAATTGTTTTTGTGCAACAGGCGGCCTGCCCTCGTCGTACGTGCTGGTGGGTATGAAGAACTCCCTGGAGGCGTACGCTACTGACGGCAGCCAGATGGGCTTCACGGTGTTCCCTGGCAAAAAGCCTCGCTCAGGGGTCAGTATGTCCATTTGACTCTGGGATAGTGGTCATCTAATTAAAGCCTATATTGAACGATGCCCTGGTAGCCCGGAGACGTCGCTTTCATTTTATTCTTCCCATTGGCTGAAAATTTTATTCCTCCTCAGACAGATCACTTGAACTAGACGTAATAGTTATAGCCTTTATCAACTCCTCAATAAAAGGACGGTCCTAAGTTGAATAGGAATTGCCTGGTGGCAGACTGGCAGTAGGAACAGAGAGAAAAAGGACATCATGTGAATTCAAGAAGTTCATACTCACTTTCGAATTAATGGAAAAATCTGACTGTCAGACCTTCAGCACGATGACATTTTTTTTTTTTATGCGTTTTTGGTACTCCATATTGCAATTTTTTCCATTAAATGTAATGGTGTGATTTTTTTTTCTGAAAGTGTTTAATTCTAGGAAGCACGGCGAATGAAAGTACTGGTGATGCTTAAGTCCTGACAAACTATTTCTTTTTTTTTTCTTTTACTTCCTTTTTTCAAACAATTCAGTCTACAAAATTTTACTGATTTTGGAATTCTAGGAAATGTTGAATATTTGAGTTTTTTTCCCCCTTCACGCATTTCCATAACATTATTACAGATGATAATAGATATAATTACTAATTAACGCGAAACAGGATTCATAATGGAAGTTGCCAGGGAACTGCATGAAGGACTGTGATATGGCATGAGTACGAAAGTCATGGGTAAGAGCAGTGGAAATGAGCATGTAAAGATATGTATGCAGTATGAGTAGGGTGACCAGGCTGATAAGCACTGTAAACTGTGATAAGATGTTTAAAAGGGAAAAATACTGACAACAGGATTGAAGAATATGATGCGGCTAGATTGTATGCTCATATGGAAAGAATGGATTATACAGAGGATAATGAAACGAGTATAAGTGAATAAGCTTAGGGATTGGAGAAGACGTTAAACGGCAGGCCAAGAAAGGGTTATATGAGTATGATTGACGAGTGTGTGAAAAATACGTATAAAGGTTAAAGTAAGAAGTTAGCAAGGGACCGAAGTGGTTGGATGTATTTTAGTGTCCACAAAAGGATAATCTCTACAACATCAAAAATCTGTTGTATATAGATGAAAAAATATTTTTATTACATAGGCTGTTTTGTGCACTTCAGAGTGAGCAACATTAGTAGTGCAAATTAGGCCGTCTTCCAATCCATCGGTTAGGAAATTTCATGTTTAGTAACCCATGAACAGCTACACCACAGAAAGGTGGTGAACTATCCTGCATGAAAAAGATGGTTCAAAGTCTTCCACCTGTGATAGCACAGATTCACTAAAGACAGTTTTAGTGCCGTCAAAATATCTGAACACCCATGTATGTTTAGAGAAATGTATAAAAAGTGTCAGGCACTTCATTTTTAGGTAGATAATCAAAGGAATAACTGCCTGATAAGTGAAGACAAAACGCATCGATAATGGAAATATAACAGGACGTGCTGATGTCATGCAAGTATGGTGAAACCAGAATTCTGAAAGCCTGAATAGATCGTGAATACATATATTTCCAGATCATTAAGAAGGCTACTGACAGTTCTCCCACTTTTGTGCTTTCTCATTTCCTTGTTACTTGATACTGCTTTAATACATTTACAGGTTGGAATTACAGTTGAGGTTATATATATATATATATATATATATATATATATATATATATATATATATATATATATATATATACTGTATATACAGAGAGAGAGAGAGAGAGGTGTGTGTGTGTGTGTGTGTGTGTGTGTGTGTGTGTGTGTGTGTATTGCTTGAATTGTAGCTGAGCTTTTTGTTACCTTCGTCAAGGAGGCTATGTTTTAGCCCGCGTTGGTTTGATTGTTTGCTCGTCTGTCTGTTAGCAGGATTACTAAAAAAGTTATGAACGGATTTTGATGAAATTTTGTGGAAGAGTGGGCCATAGGCGAAGGAAGAAATGATTAAATTTTGGGGCGGCTCCGGATCCAGGGTATCCTGTACAATATTTCCAAAAATTCTCAGCGACTATCAATGAAATTTTGTGGAAAGGTGGGCCATGGACCAAGAAAGAATTGCTTAAATTATGTGGCGGATCCGGATACTATATCCACGGATTCGGATCCAGGATTACTCAAAAAAGTTATGAATGGATTTTTATGAAATTTTGTGGAAGGGTGTGCCACGGGCCAAGGAGGAAATTATTAAATTTTGGGAGGATCTACACAATATCTCCAAAAGCTCTCAATGAATTTCTAGGAAATTTTGTGGAAAGGTGGGCCATGGACCAAAAAAGAATTGATTAAATTTTGGGGCGGATCCGCATCCGGATCCGGATCCTTTTTAATGACAATGGCATTGGCGGAGGTATGCGCTTTCTGAGTGCTTTCTAATTTGTTTTTGTTATTAGGCTTTTTGATGTTTCTTATCTCATAAACAAGTTTCTCTAGTAAAACTTATTGGAATGGTCCAGTGGGATGTATATTGTGCACTTCGGTGGGTTGCAGGTGATCAGCGTGGCGTACGATCCAGTAGAGGACACTGTGTACTGGAGCATGATGAAAGGTGGCGGCGTATACCGACAGGACCTCCACGCTGCTCGCAAACCTCACATCTTTATTGAGACAGGTCAGTGGTAGAGGCATTCTGTATTGTGCATTATGTGAAAGAGTGTAAATTTATGCATTTCATTAGTATTATTATTATTATTATTATTATTTATTATTATCATTATCATTATTTATTATTATTACTGAGACAACAGCGATGGAGTCATTCGGTACTGTGTACTTGATGATTTATGCATTTTTTTTCTTATTCTTACTGTTTTTACTATTATTATTATTATTATTTAACGATTATTTTCTCTCTGTATTAAAGTATGTGATCCTGTGCACTGCTTGTCCTCAAGAACTGTGCTTCCATGCTGACACTGTGCCTAATTGAACACTTTCGTTTGTCTACCAACCTGCATGTTTCTTTCTCATTTGATGTTTGTTTTCTTTTAGCTTGTTCCAAGGAACTGAGGCCTTTCTCAGCACCCGACTATTGTTCCAACATCTTGCAATTCCAACGTCTTTCAGTCTTAATTGAAAAGCACGACTGGAAACACCATTCTTACATTAACCTTCATTGTGGCGGTTAGTTTTGCTTCCAGCATGGACGGTCCACTACTGATCTTTTTACATTCCTTTTTGACTCCTGCTTATAGTCGCATCATGACGTCAGAAAAATCTAGTTTACACTAATCCACTCTTTGATGAACCTGTCTTTAATCACTGTTCACCTAAATCAACAAAACCAAATCTACCCTTAACCAGTGTACCCTTACATAAATGATGCTGCCTCTCGGAGCATTACCTTACTTTACGGTTGTCTAATCATCAACTCCCTATCCCACCGTTCCATTCTCCTGCCCTAGATGGCCAGGAGGTGCTGGAGACCCTGGCAGTGGACTGGCTGGGACGGAACCTGTACATAGTGGAAGGTAAACAGCATCGAATACAAGCATGTTCCCTGGTGACCCGTACCTGCGCCGTGCTCATCCCACGTATTCCCTCACCTGCACACCCACGCGGCCTTAAACTCGACCTCCTCAACAGGTAGTATGTCCTCTGTCTTCGGGTATAGAAGTGTTGTAATTGGAAGCACCATTTGCCAGCAACCGAATAGTCCCGGGTTCAGTTTGTGGACCGGCCATGAGGGCTTTTAGGCGAGATCTTTGGCCTGTACGTATCATAGATTTGAAATAGGAACATGGGTAGTGAATTCGACAATAGCTTATCGTAATCTGTGTGAAAACTAGGGCTTAACAAAACGTGTCTACCTGAATGACTAGCATTAATCTAAGCCCTCTTCATCTTCTGCTTCTTCTTCTTCTTTTTTCTCTTCTTCTTCATCGTCATCATCATCATCATCATCATCATCATCATCATCATCATCATCATCATCATCATCATCATCATCTTCTTCTTCTTCTTCTTCTTCTCCTTGTGTTTAATCTTTTAACCACCACATCACCAGGTGCCAAAATGCAATCTTACTACTCATTGCATTTTCCCCCTTTCCACCTTCATGATAATGGTGATGATTTGTTTGCCTTTATAATGTTAATACTTTTCTAGGACATATTTCCGTCGAGACAAGTATAATATTATTGTCCATCACATCGGGTACTGTAACTTCTTTTTTATGTCTGATACTATAGCATTAATCTAGATATGATTTCTATATTCTCTAACCTTTAACCACTTCACTGTGATGACGTATTATAAAGTATATTATTGCTATCCCAAATAAATTTTATTCAAGTTGGGACAGAGATGGAAGAATTTGATATAGCTTTCATCAACCTCTTTCCTCACTAGAGGTCTTCCTAACTTGAATAACATAGTCTCGAAGCAACAAAAATAGAATATGAAGACCATGTGAGGTGAATTGCATTTTACCATCATAAGAAGGAGGATAATGAAATAGGCGTGATGAGGAATGGGTGGGGAGGGCTGGAATTTTGGTAGACAGTGGGGCCGCGGCAGGAAGGTGTACTAGGATATAATGGTTTGAATACAGTGAAGGTTTCATTTCCGAGTTTTCTTCAGTAACAACAACAACAAGATAAGCTCGCATTGCGCAGCAGGTTAAATACGTCATTGGACTCGAGGGGCATGAAGATAATTTTGTTGACGTCAAGGGCTGATCATCTATACTTTGCATCCTACTTTCCTAGACAAACTCTTAAATACGTTCCCTCATAATGTGCCGGGCTTCATATTGTCTGTCCACTACAGCAACTCATATTCCTCTGGCCCCAAGATAATCAAACTCCTCAATCTTTTCCAATCTGCTAGACAATCTTCACAATCCTACTTTCTTACACTTCTGAAGTTTAACTTTCTTATGCTAATGTAGATTTGGAAGGGGCAGTTATTACAGACTCTCAGTCTTTTGTTTTACCTACGTGAAAAAAAAAATGCAGCCCTACTCTTGCATGAACTCCTAACGACTTCAGCCCTATGGCTTTATTTTTGCAATCTCCAAGTGATAATACTTGGCAGAAGAGAAAAATTTCGAATTGCTAGAGTTAGATAAAGACTTCATTAACCCTTTCACTACTAGAGGTCCTCCCTTAGGAGAATAAATCGTATGGAGGAAGCAAAAATAATAATTAAAAGTACGTCACGGGACTGAAGACGTTAATCTTTACCATCCTGCTCATAGAAGCTCCTTACTTTTATTTTTCTCCGTTATATACTCGCATGTGACCTCATTAAGTATTGCCCAACTCTAAATTATTGTCCACCTTTCTTGGGCCAGCTCTGCCACCTTTGCTTGTACCCATTTCAGAAAGATGTTCTGGTGTGACTGGCGGCAAGGCTCCATAGACAGATGTGACCTGGATGGCGTGGATCCATTTAGAGTGAAGGACGGTCTGGGCTGGCCTAATAGTGTGGCGCTCGACCAACCTGTCCACCAACTCTACTGGATGGACGCCTTTAATGACACCATCAGCTACATGCCATATGAAGGATCAGACTACCCGGTAAGCCTACCATATCAACACTATTTTGTACATTAGCCCCTTGGACCCGATTATGTATTCTTCTTTTTCATTATTCTTGCAACCTTCAGACGATTTTATTCATCATCTGGAGTAGTTTGATTTATCCTTCATTACCCTGTTTAGAGCAAGATTTTTTTTTTCTTTATCGTCAGTTCTTCATCCAGAATAAATGGAAAAATACTCCATTTGTGTAATGTAGTTTAAAAGATGGGACTATTTTCAGTTTAGGTATGGGCAACTCTTAAGGACCATCATGCTCAAGTCTGTGGCTAATGTCCATCATTTACGAGAATTATTCATAACTTACTGTACTCCGTGTGTGTGTGTGTGTGTGTGTGTGTGTGTGTGTGTGTGTGTGTGTGTGTGTGTGTGTGTCCAACACATTAGTTTTAAAGAAGAGATAACATATCATACAATATCAGTATTAACTTCTTAGCCAAGGGTCATACTCACGGTTTGGGAAAGCGTCAGGTTAATATATTGAACAATCACAACATCCCAACATGACTTCCACAAAGAGTTGGAGAAAATTCTACTTCCCATGACGTCATCATTTGCATCCCTGCCCTCACCCTGAGAACAGTACAAGCCCTCTCATCAGACCATCAGACCACAGTTATACCCTTGGTGCTCAACGGAGTCTAAACCAAATACAGAAAAACTGGGCACAGTGCACACAATACAGAACAAGCACTTGAAACATTTAGTATTGTCTTTGTCTTAGCCACTGACAAGGCTATTGCCATCGTCAGAAAAATCTGTTACAACGGCCAACAAATCTCGCATTCCTAGTGGGAGTATCAAAAATGAATAACATCAATCTCGCAAAACAGAGAAGTAGGCTAGGAAAAAAAAAAAATGCAGCTAAATTCGGCTGAAACATAAAGACGTAACACACCAAACATTATCACTGAACTAATAGAAACTAGTTAATAAAGGCTAATGAAAAATAGTTGTGGATGGTTTAGACAGCAAAACAAACCACAACAAATATGAAAGGTACTGAAAGACATTCGTACAGAAAAATTTTCTCTCCTTGCCCCCTACTCACACTCCATGACGTAATGTTAGTATATAATATTCTTACATCCCATGAACATGGAACAAACACTGTTACAAATTACCAAGCATCTGTTAGCCAGAAAAATACAGCGTCACTAAATACAGTAATCAAAATAAGAGAAACGATGATTAAAAAATTGAAGGACACACAGACACATCTCCATATGCCTCACAATATGCTCTACATTATATATATATATATATATATACATATATATTTATATATATATATATATATATATATATATATATATATATATATATATATAGATAGATAGATAGATAGATAGATAGATAGATATAGATAGATAGATAGATAGATAGATAGATATAGATATATATAGATATATATATATATAGAGAGAGAGAGAGAGAGAGAGAGAGAGAGAGAGAGAGAGAGAGAGAGAGAGAGAGAGAGGATTTCCAAAAGAGCAGGGTCCAACCAAATTACAGATATTCAGTTAAGTCATCTAGGCACCATGGCCATGAGCGTCTTTATTGAAATTTCAAAATATTTTTGATTCATAACCTAAGCAGTCATTTGGAGGACCATTATCATCCCAGTAATAAAACTTAGGAAACCACTCAACAACTATCATTATATAATGTCTAATAAAAGGGTATCCGACCATACTTTCTTCCTCGTAAACCAGTAGGAACAAGGGGATGCGACTCAGTGAAGCGTGTCCTTGAATCGTTGTTCTCATGCTTGAAATTGTTCAACCCAGTCGCTGCCGAGCAGACTGTGTCTGAGGATGTGTTCTTTTTGCACGATGCATTTTTGTTCTGTACTGTGATGACCGAGTGAATCGAGCAACGTTCTTGCATCAAATTTTATTTAAAAAAAAAAAAAAAACTTGATGACATGCAATCTCAGACCATCAGGGAGATTTAGACGGTTTTTAGCAATTAAGCTATGAGTGTTGCGCAAAATAAGGCTCGGAGGAAGGTGAAGTGCAGGCCGACATTTTTCTCGACTACCAGGCTGCTGTTCATTACGTGTACGCTCAAGAAGGCCAAACAGTCAGTAAAGAGTAGCCTATTACCTGAGAGTTCTCCATTGCCTATGGAATGAAATGTGTCGCAGGAGACAAGAGTTATAGGAGGCAGAGGACTGGCAGCTCCACCATGACAATGCTCCATCCCACTCATCCCATCTCATCCAGGATTTTTTTTTTTTCTGGTGGGGGGTGGGGGGGCAAACGCAGGATCACACAGGTCCAGCAGGCCCCCTGCGCACTGATACGGTTCCCTTTGACTTTTGGCTATTTCCTAAACTATAGTAAAGATACTCATGAAGGGTTCAAAATTTGAGGATACAAATGAGATAAAGACAAATGCAACAAAGTTCTTAATGGCGGTCCTAAAATCTGACTTTACAAAATGTCTCCAGCAAATGAAAGACCGTTGGGTTGGGTTGAGTTCCAAGGGGCATACTTTGAAAGGGATTAAAGTCTGAACTCAGTAAGATTTTTCGTTCACCAGCTAAATGTTGGATACTTTTCAGTCAGACCTCATGCAGACCAGTATCAGAGCCCTGAATGCCATCCAGTACAAGGGAAAGACTTGTTCATGAGAATATCTTCCCAAACATCGATCTTTTCAAATCTCAGTATGAATTTCGACCAAAACACTCAACCACCATACACCTTTCTAAATTGACGTATCTTATATTAGACGGTCTCAGTAGAATTTGACCTCAGATAAGAACCACACCTCCAGCATTATACACCAGTAACACTCCAGACACAGTACCAAAACAAACTGTCGTAGGTCCTACAGTGTTCAGTTCTTTCACTCACACTTTTCAACCTATTTCATTGTGACTTAAGCACAACACATAAGAAAAAAAAAATCATACGGAAAACCTTCTCCCACACTACATACACCCACTGCAGCAATGGCTAACACAAACAGAACCAGATACAAATGCAACCTCGCCAGTAACCTTGACTTTGTTCGATGTGCATCAACTTCGATTCTTTTTTTACACACAAATTATATATACTCTATACTAAGTTTAATCCACATATATTGTAAACATGCGTGTGTAGATATATTTATACATACATAAATTGATTCAGTCACAATTGCTATGACCAGCGTCGCTAGTAACTGATTCATCAACAAATTCTCCAGACAAATAAGAAATTGAAACAAACCATTGTCATCCCCTTTAACTAATTTAGTTCTCCCTGTACAATGGCATCCCAAATTCCTTGTATTCGCATTGCATACACATCTAACCAACACACATCGCACACATAACTTCAGTGTTAAGGTCTCCCATAAATTCAGTGGTCTAGGACAGGGTTCTTCAAACTTTTTCAGTCGTGACCCAGTTTTTACTATGACATCATTCTCGCGACCCATACAGAAAGATCTTGTACAAATGACCAGAATTATCAATGTCAAAGAATACAAGGCCAAAAACTGAAGCACAATAATTATGATAAAAAGGCATTCTAACCAGAATTATAACCATGTAATGTTAATAATTGTATATATATATATATATATATAGATATATACATATATATATATATATATATATATATATATATATATGTACATAAAATGTGTGTGTGTGTATGCTTTCAATAAAGTGTGGCAAGCATAAAATAATTTCCACTTAATTTGCACTTAGTCTTACCTATTCAGTGACTTGGGTGGGCTTGCTTATTGGCTGTTATCCTGGACCAGTTTGGTTTGCAGAAAGATAGGGCCACACGCATATCAATGTTGGCATCAAGGTGATTTCTTTCCTTGGACTTCAACTTCGTTAAGACTGAGAAACCAGCCTCACACATGTACGTGGTTGTAAAAGGTAGCGAGAGAGTGACACTTTCTTTACTTAAATTGGGATAGTCCTTGGATAGGCTTAACCAGAAAGATGACAATGATGATGTCTTGTGCCTCATTCTTGATGAATTATCACTAGTTAGGCGGACTAACTCTTCTTCCTTACTGGGTGTAAAGTTTAATTCAACAACTGAATCTGGGGTTTCAAATAGAAATGGATCTTTTACCCAGTGTTTTTCTTTCAAATGAGTCATTTTTTCTTCTGGAAAATACCGTTCAAAGCTGGCTGACAGAGACTGAAGGTGTATGTCTATATCCTTTTTTATTTTCTGCAAACATTCTTCATTGACATGGTTTTCCTCAATGTGTTGCAAAAGTGTGGGGAACATATAGTAAACAGGCTGGTCTGCTTTAACTCTTGCTTGCCAAATCTTTAGTGATTTCTTAAATGTTTGTACTTCCTCCATGTGTTTGAATATATCATTCTCCTTTCCTTGTAGTTTTAGATTAAGTTCATTGAGCTTTGAGAAAATTTCTGCTAAATATGATAGCTGTGCAAGCCACTCATTCCTGACAAATAGTTCTGCCATTGGAGATTTCTTTTCTAGAAGGAATATATTTATCTCCATCCTTAGTTCATATATCCTGGTTAAAACTCTTCCTCGGGAAAGCCACCTGACTTCAGTATGGTACAACAAGTGTGACTGGTCAGCTCCCATTTCACAGCAAAGTTGTTCAAACAAACGGCTATTCAATGAACTTCCTTTGATAAGATTGACAAGTTTTACAGCTTCATTTAGAACATTTTTCAAGCTGGCAGGGATTCCTTTTGCAGCCAAAGCTTCACGATGAATGAAACAATGATTCCAAGTTACAATATTACCCGCAGCCTCTGATATTTTGCTCACAACACCACTATTTTTTCCTGTCATATTTGCTGCTCCATCTGTGGTGACGCCCTTGCAGTTTGCCCAGTTCAGTTAGATTTTCCAGTTACACAGTCATTCAACACTCTGAAGACCTCTGACCCTGTTGTGTGTGTAGGTAAGGTCAAGCAGCACAATATATCCTCCAAGAAGTCATCTTCCCATGGATATCTCACATAAACCAGGAGTGTTGCACAATTAGCTATGTCGGTACTTTCATCCAGCTGGATAGCATACCCTTCACCTTCAGCAGCCTGGAGGCGTGAAACCAAATGAAATTCCAAATCTTCTGCAATATCACTAATCCTCCGAGATACTGTTGTGTCACTGACAGGGACACATTTAACTTTCTCTGCCGATTTCTCATCAAGCACTGTAGTCACTATATCTAATGTGGCTGGAAGGATAAGTTTTTCACCAAAAGTATATGGCACTTTCTCTTTTGCTATTCGATAAGCAACTAGATAAGAAGCCAGTTGCACTTTATCATTGTGAGTGGTTGATTTACTAAGGATTTTCACTGATAAATTCAATTGTTCCTTTTTTCTTTGAAAAAATTCTACTGATTTTCCTACTAGTTCAACATGTTTCGATTCAAGGTGCCTCTTTAATTTTGAAGGCTTCAAACTTTCATTTGCAAGAACTTCATTGCAAATAACACACTGTGGCCTGGGTTCTTGTTTATCTTTATCATACTTAATAAATCCATACTTCAAGAATTCTTCACTATATTGCCTTAGCCATGATTTCTTCTTCTTGGCAAGAGGCTCAGAAGAGGGCACAGGCGATGATGCCTCACCCATACGAGACATAGCAGGCTTCTCTGCCACTGACTTTGTCTGTTTGTCTTTCTCACTTGAACAAGAAGGCTTTGGTGCCTGAGTAGCAATGGCACCCTTTCTAATAACAAATCGATCCATTTGATATGAGTGTGGGTGTATGAACTGTTATATACCTAAAGGAGACTTCTGCACACTCTTAAAACTCAAATGTAACTAAACCCGTTTTCGTTTCAAAGCTGGAAGTACTCGTCGCAGCTTACGCGTTCGATTCACGTTTGCCACCCCCACCACCACTGCCTCACTCTCACCCACCTCTCTCTCTCTCTCAAGAAGGCTAATATTTGTGCTATGATTTTGTTTTATTGATAATTAAATATATGAATATTCGAGTATAAAACTGTGTTAGGTGGGTTCATGTATGAACTTCATATTTATTTTATTGTCACGAACATTATTATTTTATTTTATTCATGTATTTATTTTTGTCAGCCTGCGACCCAGTTTGGAGGACTTGGCGACCCAGTAATGGGTCGGGACCCGTAGTTTGAAGAACCCTGGTCTAGGAAACACTCACAGCCACCGTTTTCAGAGAGCAAAATTTCTGAGAACCTTTGAAAGATGGTTCATCTACTGTGCACACCATTAAATCACCTGAGTCCAAACTTTGTCTCCAGCATAAATCCACAAATATGGTGAATGAAAACACAAGTGGACAAGGAGCACCAAGAAAGTGCAATATCCACTTCTACATTTGGTCAAAGGGCCGAACTTTCGATTTTGACGTGTGACCCTTGACCGATTGCTCTCAAAACCGAATTACTTCAAACTTGCCTGGCCCTCAGTCCATCTTTCTATCAATACTGGTACAGATCAAAACTGTTCTAGCTAAACTTGCCCTGTGACCCTTACCTTTGATCATTCTCTTGACCTTGAGCTTTCATTGGTTATTCTTGCTGCTGAATCCCCTCAACCTTACCTTAACCAGAACTCTTACCGATTTTTTTGGTCTACGAGTAAGTGAAGAAAAAAAAATGTTTATGTTCATCCGTCCATGTGACCTTCGCATTTGGTTCCTTGTTCTCAAAAGGACTAAATCGGATAAAAGCTGTTTAAGTGACCTTCCTTTTGAGACACTGACCTTTGACCTATTGTTTTAAAAAATAGTTAGTCATAACACCTTGACTCAACCCCCCACGAAGTTCGGTAAAAATCTGATAAAAACTGTATTTCCTTTACACACACACACACACACACACACACACACACACACACACACACGGTAACGTTCTCGCTTGCTATCTGGTAGACGGGAGTTCGAGCCTCGCTCAGGTTACGAAAAGTTTCACTGACGAAGTGGGTGGTTACTGTCCCCCTTGAGCAAGGAGATGGGTGTGTGCGTGTGTGAAGGCCACAGCCTTGCCCTTAGATCGGACTATATGAGCTCTCAGCTCCCTTCCGGGAGGGTAAGAGCTGACGATCACGACCATCAAGTGATCCTGACCGACTCGGTGAATTACACACACACACACATGTCGACCAAAGCACTTCGCAAATGTGGGTATAGCAATATACTTCACTGGTAAAACATGAAAAAGCACACACACATGAAGTGAAGTGCGTTTGGTATTTGTGGGTGGACGTACCAGCAGAAAGAACTCAAAAACCTGAAAAGAGTCATAAGGTAGAGAGGGAGAAAGAAGAAGAAAGCTTGCAAAGTGTTAGGGCACTGAGAAGTTTGCAGAATGAGGAATCGGGATCTATTAAGAAAAAGATGAATGTGAATATTAAGATAAAGTGGTACAAAATGGATACTAGGCATGGACTGTGAATGCTGTGAGAGGAAATGTAAAAGGGTCGAAGTGTTGGAAATAAGGTTAAGTGCGTGGCGAGATGGCTTTACCGGATGAGAGTTAACACTCTTGAAAGAAAGGTATGGATAGCATGGTGGAAAGTTCAGACTAGGGTGTTATAGTGGTACGGTCATAAGGACAGAACAGGCGAAGACAAGCGCTTCACGGCCCTGTCGGGCTGCTCAGCACTTGCTCAAATCAGAGCCACTTCAGGAAATCTCTTCGCTTTGCTTGAAACCAACGATTAATGCCTCGTTGCAGGAGTAAGTTCTTTGCTGCCATAATGGGCCATTCAGCTGTGAAACCAATGGGAATAATTAGGGGTCAAAGCACCTCTACAGAAGATTTCAATTGACATGAAACTGAAACAGGCTCATCTGTCACCCAACTGCAGCCATCCTGCCAAGTTTCATAGAAATCCTTCTACCAGGTTTGGCTACACTACACACACACACACACACACACACACACACACACACACACACACACACACACACACACACACACACACACACACACACACATGCACGCACGCACGCACGCACGCACGCGCGCGGGGTATATAAGATATAAAGGTTAGATATAGATTAGGTGGGAGGAAGAGAGAGGCCAAGGGGAAGGTGAGAGGATGGTATGAAAGAGACTACTCACTGCATAAAGGTCGATGTAGTCGCCACTGTCGAAACATCAGCTGTCTTGTACAGGTCAGAGGTGGTTGAGGATTTTGACACCAGCAGTGTAGTGGCCATCATCTGCTTGGATTCCTTTTTAATGTAAGGAAGAAGGAACCAAAGGCTAAAAGCCCGCAAGATTGTTCTCCCCAAGAAAAGCTAAAAAGATAACAGAGAGCCAAATTCATGATCTGCTCATTTCGATATACTTAGATACACTGCATTTGAAAGACTGGAGGTAATAGACAGTAGGAAATAGACAGAAGAAGACACTTCCAGAGCTGAGTTTACCGGTTCCTTACATGAAAGACTGGGAGTACGGTCAACTCTCGCAATAGATAGTCAGACAGAAAATGAATGAGTTTCTTTTCTTTTTTATGCAATGAAGGAGGAACCAAAGGCCAGGAGCCCGCAAACCATTTCCTTTAGCGGTGGAGGGATGCAAACAGACATTTCAAAGGAACAGTGACCATTGAAGTAGCGATAGAAGGAGATAAAGATGCAACAGCACAGCGAAGAGATAGAGGTTGAAGGGAGCCAGTAAAAAGAGGAGAGTTAATGAGACGAAAAGCCTTTGACTCCATCTTGTTGAGAAAAGCTGTATGTGAGAAGCCTCCTCACACATGAAAGTTATACGCTACACAGAAGGCGAATAAAACCCATGTATAAAGTCAACAACTGTGCAGAGGTAAAGAAGGCACGGAGTCCGCTTAGCACACCTAATCTCTTGGAAGCAGATTCTACAAGAGAGGTAATATGGTCTTTCTAAGATAAATCCCGAGAAAATGAATCCCCAAGTTTGTTCAAAGATGATAGAGGATTTAGTTGGGAACTGTTAAAATGCAGAAGATACTCCTACGGAAGATTTTGACGGGTCAAAAGATGTAAGAACTGAGTTTTTGATGCATTAAAAACGACAAGATTACTACTACCCCAAACAGAGATATGAGCCAAGTCAGACATTAGGTGTGCCATAGTCTTATCCCTTGTTTGTTGAAGTAACTGCTGAGATGGACGCTGCAAGAAGCATATGAAAGGTGAAGGATGGAGACATCAGCATATGGGTGAATAGGGTTAGATGTACAGCTTAGAAGGTCATTGATGAATAGAAGGAAGAGAGTTGGTGATAGGACAGAGCCCTGAGGAACACCACTGTTGATAGCTCTAGGAGAAGAAGAGTGACTATCTACAACAGCAGCTAAAGAACAACCAGAAAGGAAGCTAGAGATGAAGGTACAGATAGAAGGGTAGAAACTGTGAGAGAGCAGTTTGGAAATTAACTCTTAATGTCAGACTCGATCGAAAGCTTTTGATATGTTAAGAGCAGCTGCAAAGCTTTTGCCAAAGCCCCAAAAGGAGGATGACCTGCAGTCTGAAAGGAAGGTGAGATTACCAGTGGAGCGTCCCTGGTTGAACCCATACTAATGATCGGAAAGAAGGTTATGATAGGATAGGCGCTTTAAAAAAAAAAAAAAAAAAAAATGTTAAGAATAGATTCAACAATATATATATTTTTTTTTGGTTATGAATAGATTCAAAAACTTTAGAATTACAGGATGTAAAAGCAGTTGGGCGGTAGTTAGAGGGCTAGAAATGGTCACCGTTCCTTGGGACAGGCTAAATGGGAGCAAACTTTCAGCAAGTAGGAAAAGTACAAGTTGACATGCACAGGCAAGAAAGCTAACCTAGGCAGAGTGTAAGCACAGAAGCACAGCTCATGAAGACACCAGGAGGGACCCCATCAGGCTCATATGCCTTGTTAGTATTGAGGCCAGTGATGGCAGAGAATACATCAATTGAAGAAAATTTAATGTCAGCCATGAGGAAGTCAGAGGGGGGAAGTGAGGGGGAAACAGCACCGGAATTATCGAAGGTGGGATTGGAGGAGATAGTCTGAGCATAGAGTTCTGCTTTATCAGTAGAAGAAACAGCTACAGAGTCATCGGAGCATAAAAGAGGAGGGAAGGTTTATGAAGTAAAATTGCTAAAAATGTGTTTGGCAAGGTGCCAGAAGGAGTGGGAAGAATCTGAGTTGGAGATTTTATATTTGTGTATTTTTTTTTTTTTTTTTTTAGCAGAGCTAAGGACGCACGATTCCAAGCCGAAACATAAGAGGTTAAATTCAGGGGTGGGTTGGTTCTAGTACCTTTTGAAGGACCTCTCCTTGTTGTGGACAACATTAGAACAAACGTGATTAAACCAGAGATGGACTGCAATGTCTACTGAAGCTAATGTGGATAGAGATATGGGGGTACAGTGCTGGTATCTGGTAGCTGTCAGGGTCAGTGCTGCCACAGTGAGGGATGAACTCGGAGGTCTAAAAAAATATCCTTGTGAGTGACTTGTAGCATCATGCACGATGGTGTTGAGGTTTTGTCAAATAAAAGCCAGGATGGTCTTGCAGAGATCAGGGCTTCCCTTTAATTGGTTAGACTGGTGGTGTGAGAGCAGTGACTCCTTTCAGAAACATCATTTCCTTTAGTTCAGGCAAGCTAAGTGTGGGTGATTCGATAAACAGTGATTTAGCCCAGCTTTTCCCAAAGGTGACTGATGTATTAATGACACTGTTGCAGTGTAGGACATCGGGGAGGCCGTAGTGGAAGAGTACATCACAGAATGTCTGTGTGTAGGTCATGCAGTATCCCATAGGATACATGATCGGGCAGATGGAGAATGTATAAACAAATATTAATATTTCTGAAGAGAGTGCCCATGACATTGACAGGGAGTCTCCAATTGGCAGTTGGTGGTGGCAAGGTGATGTTGGTATGATATTTCTCAACCATGCAACTGACATAAATGTTGGTGTCCTCAGACAGGTTGTCTGTTAAGGAGCTGAAATAATGATGTCAGAACTTTTGTGGAAATTTACTTTGCCTGTGACGAGAACCGAATCCATCATGGAGGATCTATAGCATCTGATTTGCGATATTCCGTCTTAGAAATATGCCCCGTCGTCGTCTGTAACCTGCACAGAGTTTTTGTGAAATTTCTTAAGCATAACTTTAAATGCTCATAACAGTTCCTGCCTTAGGGGTAGTGTGAGAGGAGTCAGTGAGTCGTAGACATAAGAAGAGAATCTTGCTATACCCATGCAATATACCGATGCTGGAACTGATAAGAGCTAACAATTTAAAACTATGTCCAACTTAAAGAAATATTTGGCCACACAAGAGAAGCTGACAGTGCAAGAAGAAACGAGTAGTTTAGCTACAGAAACTGAGCCAGAAAAGATGTTGAGTCTGGACTGAAATTGATGACTTGTTGGATGTTTGTGATTCCTCAAATGAAACGTGTAGAAATTTACACGTAGTTGTAAATATTCTCTAAATTGTAGTTTTATATATTTTAGCGACACTAAATGTTTGAGTGTAACAAAATAACGTTATCAAATGTAGATCACTCACTGACTCCATGCATACCAGCACTGAGTTACACCGCTCCATGATCATTTAAATTTTACACATTAGAAAATGCTCTGAAACACTTAACTTGGATACCTACAAAAACTATGTAGTTCATGTACATTATGTCACTTCACTTTGCGGGTTCATTAAAAGCAGTGATAATAAATGGGGAGGTGAGTATGGAAGTAAAAAAAGTCGCTGCATGACAATATTGTGATCACCACTTGAGCCTTGCCGGAAGGACACATGTCAAGAGTAAGAACAGTGGAAATGAGTTATTTAAGAAGACCATGTGGAGTTACATGGAGAGACAGATTGGTAAATGGGGAAGTGAAAGAGCATTGTGGTGTTGATGTTAAGCGCTAGGAGAAAATACTATGAGGTGGTTTGGCCATGTGGAGATGATGCAGAATGAGAGACTAATTAGGAGAGCTTATGTGAGTGAGGCGGAGGGGAGGAGAGCGAGGATGAGATGGGGTAGAGAGGTATATGAGATAGCAGTGTGTGAGCTGGGGGGAAGGCAGCAAAAGGGCAAGGAACAAGGTGACATGGAGGCGATTCATTTATGGTCACCTCTTACAGGATTAAGGCGTCTGGCCATAGATAGACATGTAGATCAATAGATAGATAGATAGATAGACTTTTTCCAGCAACTATATTAATTTTTTTGTTGGAACATCATATATACGGTCTTCCAATTTTTAGAATGGATTCATATGTAAGAACTAAATCACATAATCCCCTATTTTCCTCCCTCTCCCACCAGGTGGTCTACAAAATAAAAGAGAAACATGTATATTCCTTGGACCTGTTTCGCAATGAGCTCTACTACAGTGACTGGTCCAGCAGACAGGTAAGTTGATTTTTTTTTTTCATATCATTTTTTTTTTTTATCCCCATCATTACAAAAAAGTTGACTGATATGAAAGCAAATAAACTCAACTATGAACTTGTTTTGATTGAGATATTTCACATCTCATAACATTTCAAAATGAATGATTTCAAAATATGATTAGCATTCATTTGTAATGTAAAGTTCTATCTTAAAAGAAATGGAAGAGTTGTTTACTAAGAGTATATAAAGGTTTCGGCCTAATTTAAAACTTGTTTGTAAATGCATGTTAAAGAATCTCATCTACTCTCCGTGGCAGGTGTTTGCTTGCATCAAGAAAGAGTGCACCACCCGTAGGAACGTCACAGGCAGGCTGGACAGTGTTCCCTTCGGCATCACCGTCATCCACTCCGACCTATTAGCGGGGGTAAGTACTGGTGGTAGTGGTCATGGCGGAAAATTACTAAGGAATTATTTGAATATTTATTGTTATATTTTGCAATTGCCATTATCAACATTGTCAGCATTTCAAGCAACAAATAGATTTTTTCCCTACTTTCTTCGTCAGTATTAAAATTTTTTGATCATGCTTTAAATCAGCAATCGAACTTTTCACTGGGGCTTGTGATAGTCATGAAACTTTTTGATGGATGTTGGCGTCACTTGTGATGATACTGAGAGGTGCATCCTCATGTAATCTGCGCCCATTAAAGTTCTATATTTGCTATTGACAACGGTGTTGCTATAGCCTCATTTGAGTTCCAATTATTGATACACAGAAAATTACACCACAAACGTTCATCAGAAAACTTACATCATCAACAAAGGCTAAGTTCCGTCTTAGCATTGGTGATGTTCAGAGGTGTATTAAGACTGCTCCAAGTCCCACAGGCTGGTAAAGACACTCCTTGGCCTGCCACCTGACTGATTCAGAGACAGTTCTTTGAAGGTATACAGGAGATGTTTACACTGCTATCAGTTTTGAGTAGGTGTGCTGTGGATGGGCACATGCATGTTTCAGGATAATCATTTACAGATGCAGGGACATTTCTATAGGCCTCTCGCTAATGATTCTCAGACACAAGATGTTTCACTTCAAGAGTTTCGCAACTCTAGTGAAGCCACACTACACCCCACAAAAGTACCCTCCCACACCACACCACACCAAGGACATTAACTGCAGGAATCTGAAGCTCATGCATCTATTACATACTTGTATGTACTGGACTTTGTTCTTACCAGTACCTAAGTTCCTTCGCAAGGAGGATTTGGATGTATCACACAGGAAGTCTATACAACAAATCAGAATATACTGTTTATGCACTTTCTTCTGTATTGACTAAAAGGGTTGGCGGAGGGTTAGTGCCCCTCCCCGGAAAACAAATAACTAAAAAGACAAACAATAAGCCTCGGACATGTACTGACCAAAAGATGACGACCAAGGACCTGACAAAGGAAATGGCAATCGGAACGTGGAATGTAAGGGGAGCGAATGATGAGGTGAAAGAGAGAGAGATTGTCCAGGTGCTTGAGGGTGCAAAAGTTGATGTATGCGGAATAACTGAAACGGAATGGAGAGGTGAGAGTGTGAGAGAATGGGAGTATGGATGGGGTATATGTGCAGGAGTAGGTGAGAATGAGAGAGCAAAAGAAGGAGTATGTATAGTTGTGAGTAAAAGATGGAAGAAGAGCATAAGAGAGTATGGATCAGTTGGGTCAAGGATTGTGTGGGTAAGATGGAAAGTTGGAATACAAATGTGGGCGATTGTGTGTGTGTATGCGCCAACGCAAGATCGTACAAGCAGAGTGAGAGAAGAGTTCTGGACAAATGTGGAAGTGTGCATGGAAAAGTTTGGAAGGAATGAGAGAGTGTTTTTGATCGGTGATATGAATGGTAAAGTAGGGAATGTGAAGGTGGATGGAATAGTTGGTGAGTGGGGTGTGCCTGCTGAGATAGATGAGAATGGCAGTGCGTTTCTGGACATTTGTGCTGGGAGGGGGTTGATGATAGCCAATACCCTCTTCAGGCACAAAATGATCCACAGGTATAGATGGCGAGTGATGAGAAGGGTGGATGGTGAACTGAATGAAAGGAAGGCAATGATTGATTATGTGTGTGTGGATGAAAGGATGCGAAAATGTGTAATGGATGCAAGAGCTTATAGAGGTTGGGGGAGTGGACTTTCTGACCACTACTTGGTGGTGGCCAGAATTAGGATACAAGGAAGATGGAGGAATAGAAGAAGGGAAAGACGAGAGGAAGGAGTATTTGTAAGGAGAGTGGAAAGGTTACAAGAGGATGAGAAAAAGGCAGAGTATAAGAGAGAAGTGGAGGAACGATTGGGCAAATATGAATTGGAACAGATGGGAGACGTGGAAGGTGTGTGCAGGATATTTACAGAAGAAATATGTGCAGCATGTGATGTGGTGTGTGGGATGAAGAGAAGATGGAGGGGGTGCAAGGAACAGCGTGGTGGAATGAAGAGGTGAGACAGGCTGTGGCACAAAAGAAGAAAGCATACAATGAATGGATAAGAAATAGGAGCGTGGAAGAAGTTGAGAGGTGGAAGAGAGAGTTATATGTCGAAAGAAAGAGAGAGGTGAAAAGATTAGTAAGAGAGAGTAAGAAGAGAGCAGATGAGGAATTTGGAAGGAACTTGAGTGTAAAGTGGAGGGACTGTAAGAAAATGTTCTGGAAAGAGGTGAAGAGAGTAAAACAGGGTGGAAGTGAAGTTAGCATGGGAGTGAAAGATAAAAATGGTAGATTACTAGTGGAGAAGGGAGAAAAAGTGAGCAGATGGAGAGAACACTTCAAAGGAATTGTTGAACTTTGAGGATGGAAGTAATGTGAGTATAAGTGGCTGGGGAATGGCTGGGAGGAGGAGGGAGGTGAGAAGACAGGAAGAAATCAGTAGGATAGAAGTTGTGGAAGCAATGAAGAAAGTTAAATTGGGGAAAGCCTCAGGAATTGATGGAGTGTGTGGTGAAATGCTGAAGTATGGGGGAGAGATAGTAGTAGAATGGATGTGGAAAATATGCAGATTGGCCTGGGATGAAGGTAGAGTCCCGGAGGATTGGAAGTCAGGTATAATTATTCCCTTGTATAAAGGAAAAGGGGAAAAAGAAGTGTGTGGTAATCATAGGGGCATCTGTCTTCTTAGTATAATAGGAAAAGTGTATGGTAGGATACTTATTGACAGAGTTAGAGAAAGAACAGAGGAATTAGTTGGAGAAGAACAGGGAGGCTTTAGGAAGGGAAGAGGTTGTGTAGATCAGATATTCATTCTTAGATCTTCAGTGGAAAAGTTTCTAGAGAAGAGAAAAAAGTTATATGCGGCTTTCATGGATTTGGAGAAAGCATATGACAGGGTGGATAGACAAGGATTGTGGAAAGTATTAAGAATATATGGAGTAGATGGGAAGTTGTTGAATGCTGTGAAGAGTATGTATGATAGTGCTAAGGCTGCAGTGCATGTGGATGGTGAACTGAGTGAATTTTTTTCTTTGAAGGTTGGGTTGAAACAGGGATGTGTCATGTCTCCATGGTTGTTCAGTCTGTACATGGATGGGGTAATAAAAGAGGTACAAGGTAGGGTAGTGGATGTTGGAGTGGCCCTGGTGAGAGAGGGTAGTGTTTGGAAACTCCCTGTACTGTTGTTTGCAGATGATACTGTGTTGTTGAGTGAAGACGAAGGAGAGCTGCAAGGTTTGGTGGATGAGTTTGGGAGAGTGTGTAAGAAACGGAATCTAAAGGTAAATGTAGGGAAGATTAAAGTCATGGTCTTTGAGAGAGGTGAAGTCAGTGAATGTACAGCGAGGTTGGATGGTGAGGAATTGGAAAATGTGAGTACGTTTAAGTACTTGGGTAGTGTGATGAGTAAGGATGGAGGTTTGGAGGGTGAAGTGAAAGGGTACAGCAGGGAAGAAAGGTTGCTGGTTTCTTGAAAGCAGTGATAAGAAGCAGGGAAGTGAGCATGGAAGTGAAAAAGTTACTACATGACAGTATTGTGATACCATCTCTAATGTATCGAAGTGAAGCTTGGACGTTGCTGGAAGGACACAAGTCAAGAGTGAGAGCAGTGGAAATGAGTTATTTGAGAGGAGCCTGTGGAGTCACATGGAGAGACAGGCTGACAAACGAGGATGTCAAGGAGCGTTGTGGTGTGGATGTGGATGTGATAGGAAGCGTTAGGAGGAATTCACTTAGGTGGTTTGGCCATGTGAAGAGGATGAAGGGTGAAAGACTGACGAAAAGAGTGTATGTGAGAGGTGGAGGGGGGAAGAGGGAGGGGAAGGCCGAGGATGAGATGGAGGGATGGGGTGGAGAGGTATATGAGAGAGGGGGGTGTGAGTTGGGAGTGGGGCAGTGAAATGGCGGGGGACAGGGCGACGTGGAAGCGATTTGTTTGTGGCCACCCTGAACGGGATTGAGGCGTCTGGCAATAGATAGATAGATAGATTCTGTATTGACCCCTTACTTATAAAATGCATGTTTAAAAGTCTAATATCGCATGACATTTTATTTATTAGAAGTTGTGAATCTGGAAATCAGGTGGTCTGTCTAAGCTACAAAAGTCAGTGTCACCTGAATTAGTACTCTGAGCCAGATCAGAGGCAATAGAAATTATTTGCAAAACCATCCAATTTTGGCACTGATATATATTTTTTTTTTTAAAGAGGAGCCTTCATGTGGAAAGAGAGGATTTATAATCCAGGTGAAGAACCAGATTTAGTTTCTGCTGAAAAATGTTACACTACTTTGACATTGTTTAGTAACAGTAGTTTGAAGTAGAATAACTAATTCGTAACTGTTAATGCAGAAAGGACACATGTTAAATGGCGATTTATTTGTTTTGAGCTTTCTAGAAACCCCAAATAGGTATCATGATTTTAAAACTTTATTGTATATATATATATATATATATATATATATATATATATATATATATATATATATATATATATATATATATATATATATATATCTGGGAAAAATTACTAGGATGAATTTGCTGGGTGAATTCGAGAGGAGGGATATTATCGTTGTCGTCGTCCTCGTCGTCGTCACTTGAATGATAACTATTAGTGTTGCTGTCGATCTTGTTTCCTTTTGAATCTTTATTTTGAGTTTCCCCTTTTTTTTCTTTTCTTGTTGGAGAAGGAGAAGGAAGTTTATTACGCTGGGAGGTAGAACATATATATATACATATATATATATATATATATGTATGTATGTATGTATTCTAGCCTTCAACCCTAAAATGATTCCACGATAACAAACGTCTTTGTAATGAGCATCCACCTTATTCTCCAGATGAAAAACTCTCGTGGATGCTATTGTAGTACACACCTTATTTACCAGATGAAGATACCAACGTCTTTATAATGAGCACCCTAGTTATCCACCCTTGCAGACGCCTTTCTAATGTGCACCATCCTTATCCACCCTTGCAGACGCCTTTCTAATGAGCACCATACTTATCCATCCTTACAGACACCTCTCTAATGAGCACTTACTTTATCCCCCAGTTGAAGAACCCGTGCTCCACCACCCCCTGCAGCCACGTATGTGTTCTCTCCAACGTATCCCACAGGGGTTACAAGTGCCTCTGCCCTCCTGACGCCATCGCCAAGGGCAACAACTGCATTGCGAAAACACCTGCGTAAGATAGCAAGGGGACGGTACTGAAATTTTGCGCAGGAACTTACAGAAAAGCGGTGTTTGCATTAGGCATCGAAGGATAGTGTCATAAGGTCTGGTGCTCCAAATTTACAAGAGAAATGAAGGAAGTGCGTAAAACATCAGTGCCAAGAATGATGAAGTCTAGTGCACCAACGTAGAAGGAAAAAAAAAAAAAAAGGTGGTTGGGTATCATAACATTTCCGTAAGATATCAAGGAATGATTTGGTGGAAACTGGCACACCAAATTTCCGAAAGAAACGGAGGAAATTTATCATGACAATAGACAACAAAGATGGAACTGTAATGAGAAAAGTTGTGACTATACCGTGCCAATGCTTCTAAAAGACATGGGAGGATGGTAGGATAAAGTCTGGCGCACCAAGCAGACAAGAGTAAAGTAAGGACTCTCCTAACAAGGCCTAATTAAGACATTAAGAAATAGGGATAGGGCTTTGAGTAGGGTTAAGTCTTTTTGTTTCACTTTGTCAGGAAGGTTATTTGTCTGCTGCAAGTCTTCAGAAGTATCGCCCTAGATAACTGCTCTACTGCTGGTGAAGATGAAGTGATAAATAACCTTCTTAGTACGATGACACCATTTATTTCATTCTTACTATACCCTGACGGTTTTGGTATTCCATGGAGACAAAAAAAAAAAAAAGTAAACTGTATAGCCTCCATGAACTCCTCTACCTCGAGGGAAGTTCTCAACCTTAGATTATAAAGAACAGCATAAACGTAGACCATCGCTGTGAAAGGGTAAAACTGATTTCCTTCCCTTCTTGTATGCGTTTCTCTTCTTATGGAGCATGTAATGAAAACTGGGTGTTTTTAGATGGGCATTACTCAGATTCTCAGTTTACGTCACTCATGTAATCACTGCACTGCTTCTCATGTTGCACTCAGGTCTTCGGTAGTACTGCAGAAACCTCAGTCGCTGCTTAGGGATATCTTCGCACAGTACCTGCTCTCTTCTATGTTAACATGTAAAGTCGCTGATGTAACGGTGGCAAGGAATAAGCTTAAAAACTAGATATTAAAGTTGTTTCAAGGCTTCTAAGCTAGTAATTTTCTGTTTCATCTTTTTCTAATCTTTAGGGTGCTGGAGAGGGGCGTCATCATGCGGTGGCACCGATATAACCATGCGGCTTCACTTTCTGGTTTACAAACGTCCCTCAGTTCCTTATCCCCCAACAGGAGGACGGTGGACTGCACGAGGAGGGCAACTACAGCCTGCAGTTCACTGGATTTTCATTACAGATGAACCTGGGACTACTACTGCTACAGCTACTACTACTACTACTACCACTACTACTGCTACTATTACTACTACTACTACTTCTCCTACTCCTACTACTACTACTACTACTACTACTAATACTACTCTGCTACGACTTAGGCTAGATCAACACTTAATGCTTTAATCTACATTGCTGAAGCATTATGGCATGGATCAAACAAACTGTAGACACTCAGCATTTTTTTTTTTTGTTAATATCGTGCCCTAGAATTCAATAGAGTAAGATTATGTATCATGATTTCATAATGCCGTGAAGTGTTCAAATGGAAGAAATATAGCCACAGATGGAGATGTAGTTTACTGGGAAATGAAAAGTGTCAGACCATAAGGGTGCTGAAGTGGGATGCCTTCGTGTAGTGGCATCGATATAATCGGGAACCTCTACTGCCCGGCCACACAATATTTCTTAACGACTTTCATAATCCCTGAAAGGAGAGTAGTGGATTGCAGGAGGAGAGCAACTTCAGTTTGCAGTCCACTGGATTCACGTCCAAATGAGGTTGGGCCACAACAGCAGCAACGGCGGCGATGACAGCGACAACAACAATAATAACACTACAAGTATTGTATCTTCTCAATAAACAACAAATTTGTCATTGATCATAGTGCTTGCAGGCGAAGATACTGTTTTGGCAAGGCCTGTTGCCGAATATAACTTCGATCAATAACTCGGATTCTGGGCTTTCTTCTCTTCATTTCCGCGGCCTCGCTTTGACCTGTGACTTGCACGTTAGCTTGGGATCACTCTGTTATTAAATTTTACAAGCTTTTACAATTTCTTCAGAGATTTCGTTACACAGTAAATCCCTGAACAATTTGAATAGTTTTCTTTTGTTGTAAAGAAAACGATACTTTTATTTGTGCTTGTTTCATTTTCCTTTAATATAATCTTACAGTCAGCGAAACTATATCTTTAATAAGAAGGTACTTTACATAGTATCTTATCTAAGAGAGAGAGAGAGAGAGAGAGAGAGAGAGAGAGAAAAGGGAGTCAGTGAAAGCAGTGGGGAGGGGAGCTGATGAAACGAAAAGCCTTTGACTCCACCCTGCGTCAATGACCTTTGCTGTTACGCTGACAGGATCAGTTTATTTAACCAATCAATCTAAAAGTGCTCTATACAGCAAGTACCCCAACAGATGAGAGACGGAAGATTTTCGGACATGGGACACTGAAATCACTATGCAGTCAGTAACCAATTCTTGTGTTCAGTATGTTATTCTATTGTGTTTGCTCACTGCTTCTCATTTCCTATATAATCTGCCACCTCACTGTGTTCATGGCTGACTCCAGTATGATAACCTTTGCACCACGTATGAACAACGATATTCCTATTCTGCTAGCCTATACACCTTCCCGCTTGGCCTTCAGTGACAGCGTGCGTGAGTTTTGGGGCTTGTGCTAAATGATAAATAAGTTTAAATAATAACAAGTAACTATGTAGGGATGAAAAAGGTTTCAAGTCACGAGCAGACAGCATATTTCAACTGTGTGGTACCTGAAACATTAAAATACGAGGCAATAAAATTATCATCACCTGATTAATGTTAGTCTTCACACACACACATACACACACACACACACACACACACACACACACAAAATAATTATGACATTACCACTTCTTACTACATTAAGATTTCAGAGGCAATGATTGTCAGAGCCGCTCCCCTCACCTCCCAGCCCGGGGAAAGCCACAGTAAAGCAGTAACACGCAGATTTATTTACCGAAACTGGAGCTTTATGTTGTTAGCTCGCGTCCTCACCTCCCACTGCCAGCCACACACCAGCACTATCGCCCTCCCACATCCCTGCCAAATGGCCTCAGGGACACTCACTGTTTTACTTGTTTTTCCACTTTTCATCTGCTATGTTTCCAGGGGAGCTCAGTCGTTCATATGGATGGCAGGATAATGACTAGACGAGGGTGTGCGTAAGTGACATAGGAGTGAGAAACCAAGTTCTGGCTAATGTGAGAGAATACCAGTATTTAACGGAGGGTGGTGCGTTATGAGAAGAGGAACTTATACTGACCTGTACCGGACTGCCTTGTGGAAGCACCATACATTTCAAAACATGTTGGTAGGGGCAGGGACAATGAGCCCCTTAACGACGGTGCTTATCTCAGTAACTTAGGGTTTTAAACCAGTGTTGGGTTATTTATTCATTGTCCTGAGACACAAGACCACTGCATCATCCAAGTCACCCTTGTTACCTCCCCTTGGTGCTGCCTGAGGTACTTATTTTACTTAACAATCCACGAAGAGTTGATGGAGATCCGAATCGTGAGACGCAAATTACACCAGGATTAGAACCCTAGCCATGCTAATCTGCCGGCCATGAAAATGTCAGTCCTCTCAAAAATGTGTTCGTACTAGATGTAACTTACCAGCAGGTTGCCATCTTTGGCAACCGTGGCTTCACAGCATACATCAGCTGCAGAGGTGCCATATGACCGAGTTGTTGCGGCGCCAAAATTATTATTTCAAAATTAAATAATTAAGTTGTAGAATAATAATGCATGTAAGCTAAGATACAGACCACTTTCCCTACAAATTTGAATTTGTGTGATATTCCGAGTAGTACTCTCAACATCCGGGTTCGTTTAATCTAGCCTAATATGAATAATATAATCTTGCAGCAGCCAGAATGAAACATTAAGGACGTAGCCGGTCTGTAGTGATTAAATAATGACTGAAACTGGAATACTACCAAAAGCCCTAGTTCCACCAGTCAGTAGCAATCACTTGCAGTTCGGCCGCAGTGGCCGAGTGGTCAGCATCGCTGACTGTGAAGCTCCCTCCCCGTTAGCGCTAAGGTTAAAATCCTGTGCTGGCAGCTGGCGTCACTCGCCTCAGGTGACCATTCACCCTTTATGGGTTGGTAAGTAAAATGAGTACCTAGGGTAACACCTAGGAAAAGTAGCTATGGTAACCTGAATGATGTAGTGGCCTTGTATCCCAAGATATTGGGTGAAAAACCCTTCATAGGGTCAAAGGCCTATATTACAGAGATGTTCACCACGACTTAGGGCCTCATGGAGTCTGCTCCCCACTTTAACCATTTATATTATATATATATATATATATATATATATATATATATATATATATATATATATATATATATATATATATATATATATATATAGATATAGATATATAGATATATATATACACCGGCCTGTCTCTAGGGGTGATATATTTTCTTTCTACCATTTGGTTACAGAATTCAGCACTGCAATACATATCAGACATCTCTACCTATCTAAAACCAGATATTATAATCTTAGAAGAGATGGCCACAACAAATCACCTCCATGTCAGCCTGTCCTCCGTCATCAGGCAGTCCTACCTCCAACACACACCACCACCCTCATTCCTTGCATGAAACTAATTGTTTCGCGGCTAGTCTCGGCATAAAATACTTTCCTGTATGTTTGTTAAATCTTGAATTGCTATAGCTCTTTAGCACTGGGTCTTAATGATAATTCCCGTAAAGTCCCTCAGTTGTCGGAGTTCGTCGTTGTTGTTAAGCTTTCTCCCTTTGTCAACAATGGAATATTATATGATCCAGTTATTCATATCTGTGCTTGATACAGAGCGTCTAAGCGCAATTGAAACTTCTCTACTGTATCTGAAATCGGAAATCTACCTGATCTGCGATAGCAGGGTTCAATTTGTAGGAAACGAGGATATAGTAATGTAGAAGCCACTAAAACAACAATCATAGAGAAATGCAGCCCTACACTGCAGGCTGAAAAATAAAGTTAACCAAAAGAATTCTTAAGCAAGGCAAAAGCTTCATGCCAACCTTTCATGTGAGGTGAGGGCCTAGGAGTCATTGCTGACCTAATGCAGGCCCGATCACCACGTTCACAATCTACGGGTTAAATTCTTGGGGAAACATAAAACACAACCTCAAAGGTTAAGCGACACCTGTAATGAACGTCTGGTGAAGCGAGTGCCTGAAGACTTCTGGCATCTTACGCTGTGGCCATTCTTCTTATTTACTTCCGATTATTCAGCAACATCCTATGATATAAGTATACAGCTAGATGGAATGAAATATTCAAGTCTAGGAAAATCGTCGCGAGGTGATACTTAACAGATGTGCTGGGGTGACGAACAAGGATCTCCCCTGAAATATATAGGTTTGTTTTGTCGCTACTCACTACTCAGCTCAGCCACCACGAACCAGTGCGCTTTGAGCAGGTGAGAGGGGAGGTTGTGTCGCTCTGCTCCTCCGCGCCTCGTTTGTGGCCAGCATCTGCGACATTTTATTCTTCATTCCAAGTGTCCTGAAAGTTTCTACGAGACATTCATAATGTTTTTCCTATGTGCACATGTAAGAATTAGTAAACAGGAGTGAGAAAATCGTCCTTAGTGGAAAGTTGACGACAGAAATAAACTTGGTGTGGAGTTCGCTGGGCATCTCTTGAGTTTACCTGGGGCGTAGGAGCGGCGTTGCCCATGACCACTATTTCCAGGCCTTCATCATCACCGTCATTCCTCTAGATATGCCCAGAGTCGTACGTGGCACAAGTTCGAGCAGCGTGTGGCAGGACTTGGCGGTGCGATATGCCCCCTCCGTGCCCCCATGAAGCAAGCAGTGTCGCACTGGTAGATATACCTGTCAGAATCAGAAAATCTCGGTCGTCATATGATCATCACAGGTGTGAGGTCACTTATGCTGGTGCGTGTGAGGTTGCGTGAGGTGTTGTGCTTAGATGTGGGAGGTCTGAGGCACACGAATTAAGAAAATATTAGGTAGCATAGAATATGTAAAACAGTAACAGAGTACCATTGGGTATCATACTGATACAGGTGTAGGGGTCACTTATGTCTGTGTGTGTAAAGTTGGGGAATTTGTGTGATGACGAGGGAGGGAGGCGTTGATACAATAAAAGGGAAATACAGTCAGCATAACACACTATACTGCTACCAAGAAGATACCAGGTACTATCGCATAATACGTACAGCAAACGGAGAAAACACCTATCAGTTACACAGTACCACAAATGAAGAAAATGCCAGTGAGCATAATCGATCTCAAACGAGAAAATACTGAGTAGATTCGTAAAAAAAAAATAAATAAATAAAACCAAGAAGTCGACCAGCAAAAAATTTAATTCAACGCCTCAGTCCAAGAGAATACCAACTAGGGTAACTAAAAAAACTGGCTATGTCAGACCAATGAAGAAGCAGTAGATTTGGTCCAATAAGCTAGCCAAAAAAAAAAAAAAAAAAAGGAATTTGAATAATAATCAAATAATAAATGAACAGTGGGAATTCGTCAGTGGGAATTGTAAAATATATCAAAGCAAGATATTATAGTCTGGAATATTTTCGAACAGGCTACTTCACCTTAATATAAGATCTGTTACTCAGTAAAAAATAGAATAAAAAACTGTTACGTAAAACAAATAACTTAATTTTTTTTTAATTAACAAAATTTACATCAATAAAAATTAATCACTGGAATACGAAAATAACGCTATAAATCAAGCCCTCCCCCTCAAAAAAAAAAAAAAAAAAAAAAAAAAATACCGGGTTGAATCACAGTATATTACCTCAAGAAAATACCAGCTGAAATATACCGTCAAGAGGCTACCATAAGTCGACTATACTGTACATAATAAGTGAAGCCAAGAAATACCAGTCGCAGGCTACGTCAAACCAGGAAAATACCAATTCGAATGTGATCAGTGGAGGTGGTGTTACCTATGCTCGTGTGCGTGGTGTGGTGTGGGCTGGTGTGAGCGGGTGTGTGAAGGAGGCAGAGACCCGTGAGAGGAATTATGAACGGGTTTCGCCATGGTCGTCTTCTGCGATGGACCGCCGCCGCTGCCTGTCTGCTCCTGGTGAGTACAGAGAGAAAGAGAGAGAGAGAGAGAGAGAGAGAGAGAGAGAGAGATTGCATAAAGTCCCAAATTATATTTCGCTTGAAAGAGAACAAATGTAATGCCTTAAACAAAATTGAGAGAGAGAGAGAGAGAGAGAGAGAGAGAGAGAGAGCAAACGTAAGCATTCAAATGACTGTGTAAGTGCAAACGTAGTTCCAAATGAATGTGTGTGTGTGTGTGTGTGTGTGTGTGTGAGAGAGAGAGAGAGAGAGAGAGAGAGAGAGAGAGAGAAATCGTAAAGCCCGTAACACACACACACACACACACACAGGGGAAAAAGAGCATTCCTTTGTCTCCCCTTATCAAGTGTAAATCTTGTGGCAAAGCGTGTAAAGCGGCAGGCACAGAACACAGAGCCACTCCCAGCCTTCCCTCCAGTCACACTCACCCATTCACCCCGAGGACGTGCCTCTTTTTACTACACCCTCCCCCCCTCCCGACATCACTCATCTGAAGCATCTTTCATCCCTTTCAGTCCTGTGAGTTTATTATTATTATTATTATTATTATTATTATTATTATTATTACTCATGCTTCCTCAAGATCACTTTCTACAGCTTGGGGGAGACTGTTCATACTGGAGGGGTTAGTTATGGCCCCCTCTAACCTCTTTGCTACAAAATATCCATGCAAAGTAAAAAGAAAAAAAAATCCGGAACAGTACGTGTAAACTAAAGGATTACATTAGTGAAGTGAAGGGGTGAACGATGGCATGACTGATTTCTCCAGGCAGTACCGTAGATCTGAGTTTGATGGAATCATAAAAAAAACACACACATGCCCGTCTTGTAGAATAGGCCCAGGCAACATAACACACTATGAAGCCCTGTACACACTTGTCATACTAAAACACAGGCGGAGCATCAACGGTATAAGGAACCTACGGGAGGATTCCACTGGGACAGTAGCTTAGATGTGGCCGACAGGACTGCTGGCCTAGGCATGACGGGTCGAGCATCATCGTCTTTCTCCCTATATTCTTGCTGCTACCAGACGATTTTATTCGGCGTAGGAAAGCCACCTGATAGGGTAGGAATTAATGGTGGTTATATGCACCGTAGTCCTTCCATGGAGCTTATATAAGTCTCTCATATTTCGAAAAATATGGACTGGAGATTAATAGAAAGTTATCACACTGAGTTGGTTAAGGTTGTGACTTTCGCTGTGTGTGTATGTGTGTGTGTGTGTGTGTGTGTGTGTGTGTGTGTGTGTGTGTGTGTGTGTGTGTGTGTGTGTCTTCAATGAGGCGACGTCTTCCGTATTTTTCTCATACTGCTGCTAGACAACGTTATTATGTTTATGACAAACGTTTGGAAAGAGGATAGAGCCAAACGCCATTTAACTCCATTATAGTCATATAACGGGATGACATGGAACCTATACGGTGCCCCTGTTAACTTGGTGGAAAGACACAAATGCGGCGTCCATCCATGAACCAAAGCTCCACACTAATCCCCTGGCATCGCTGTGGCGAGACGCTATCAGCTGCATGTCAACATCAGTTCACTGCACGGGACGGTCCTACAGGGGCGGTTGCTTGCCTGTGGTTGATGGGTATGCTCGATCAGAGAAACTAGGGTAGCACAACAACATGAGGTCTGCAGATGTTTGTTGAAGACCGTCGGGCACTGGCAGGGATTAAGCACAAAATACCTTTCCAATTGAAGAGGTTCATTTTGCGTCTTCTGCCTATCATGACATTCCATTAAGGATGCCGTATACTGGGTTTTTGCGGTATGTTTCGAGGGCATTGGGCTGAGCGAGACGAGAGTTTTACGTCCATCCGTCCGTCCATCCGTTCATTGACGCTTTGCAGGCGTCCAGTATGGATCAGTTTTGACGATTTAGGTGTCAAATGAATCCTCTCGATCTGATGGTGTTCGCTCATCTTAGTGGTCAACGTCACAGTGACCATAAAAGTCATGGCCACAAAGCAAGCTTTTTTATTTACTGAATTATAGCTGTTAAACTGGCATAACTGGAAGAAGTGTTCATGCTGCAGTAACATACGCCCTCATCACATTTTTATACAACCCCCGGGAAATCGGCAAGTAAAGGAAAAAAAATCGATCCTGTGTCTGGTAATTGGTTAGTTCAGGAAGGCAAGGAGACAGTCCTGAAGGTTGGTGGATAGGCATGCATGGGAGCAGATAAAGAGATAGGCTAGGAAGGCAACAAAGTAGGTACAGGGAAGGTAGGTCGGAAGGGGACAGGTAGGCAAGTAGTTAGGTAGGTAGACAGGTAAGTGTACATAGGCAGGTAGAAAAATAGGTAGGTAGGTAGATCAGTAGGCAGGGAGGTACGGTAGGTAAGAAGGTAATTTGCATGGCGTTAGGTAAGTAGGTAGGTAGGTTCGTATAGCTAGGTACGGAAAAGTGACAAGACTAAGTACAAGTTAATCCTTTATTTGCTCAAGGAATACGGCAACCTGTCTATCTATTGCCAGCTGCCTCAATCCAGTAAGGGGTGGCCACAAACAAATCGCCTCCACGTCGCCCTGCCCGATGCCACTTCAATGCTTTGCGCCCAGTTCACCCTCCACTCTCATTTACCTCTCAACTCCATCCCTCCATCTCATCCTTGGCCTGCCCCTTCCTCTCCCAACTCTGCCTCACTCGCATACACTCTCCTCGTTAATTTCTCGCTCTCTATTCTCTCCACATGGCCAAACCACCTCAATGTATTTTTCCTAACGTTTTCTATCACATCCACATCCACATCACAGCGCTCCTTCACTTCCTTATGTGTCAGAGTGCCTTTCCATGTAACTCCACCTGCTCCCCTCAAATAACTCATTTCCACTGCACGCACTCTTTATTTGTGTCCTTCCAACAAGAGAGTTAAAGTTGGTATCAGAATACTGTCATGTGGTAACTTTTTCACTTCCATGTCCAGTTCCCTGTTCCTCATCACTGCTTTCAAAGAACCAGCAACCTTTCTTCCTTGTATCCTTCCAAGCACTTCATCCTCTAATCTTCCATCCTTACTCATCACGCTACCCAAGTACTTAAACGCACTCACATTTTCCTTTTCCTCCTCATCCAACTTCACTGTACATTCAGTAACTTCACTTCTCTCAAAGACCACAACTTTACTCTTCCCTACATTCACCTTTAGCTTCCGTTTCTTACACACACTCCCAAACTCATTCACCAAGCCTTGCAGTTCCCTTTCGTCTTCACTTAACAGTACAGTATCATCTGCAAACAACAGTACAATACGTCAACCATATCGTAAAGTCACCCTCTGATAAGATGACACAGTTAAACAGAGTGGTTGCAAAGCCTTAGATCAGCGCATGACAAAGAATCCTCTGCACACGACAGGAAGCATACGCGATTTTGTCTTCGGGGTGCTAGGGCGGAAACACCCGACTTATATTTTACCCATCGTGAAACTGTCTTGGTCACTGTCTGTTAGATAAATTACTCTTGTCTGGTTAAACCCTTTCATGGTCGGGAGAGCTCCAGTATCGTATTCTAGCAGGCGCCAGACGAGTTTATATATCTGAGGGTGACTTAGAGGGACCTAGGAAAGCATATACACACCATTAAGTTAGCCCTGTCATTTTCGGGGGTCGGAACAACTTTAGCATCCACATTCAGCTAATTCTTGGCCATTATATTCAAATGAGAGTTGTAGAAGCTAAGAAGAGTTGATGTAGTTTATCTTGCTTTTCCAGAAATGATCCATGTAACTGTATGCCTGATGTAGTGAGTGAGTGTGTGATTAAAAGAGGTACCGGTATGAAGGCTAATGATGCTACAAGGGAAATGACTAGGGATCGGTCTGTATTGAATGAATTTTGTGAGGAAGAGTGCATGACAATCGTTTGGCATCGCCCTTTTAAGTTGCCACTCGACGGACTCACTCTATTGATTGGGTAATTATGAAGCTGTGTGTGGAAAGTGTACCTATGAGGTGGAGTCAGGATTCCGGAGACTTGAATGGTGAGCGAATGGATGTGTCCAGTTTGTTTTGTGTCTGTTAACATTATTATAAAAGAAATATTAGATGGAATTCACCAAAATAATTTAGGATCTTCAGAGGCACAGGTGATTATGTTTTTGCCAAAAAGGTCGTAGGTAATGATGCAAGAGCTAGGTCAACCCAAACACTTTTGATTCTATTTTGACCGAACTTGGTGGATGGGTTGAGGGACAGGGAAGGACGAAACAATTCAGTTTTCTGAACAGCTGATCAGAAGTAGAGATAACAGGGTAAGGTCAAAGCTTCGTCCCTCTAAGTCAGTTAAGTCGGATTCTGTTTGGATTATGCTGCTGGAAGAGCTTAAGGTTAGCCGAGGAAGACATTTTGTATTTTAGATGAACAGGTCATAGGTCAAGGTCACACGGTAAGGTCAGCTTAAACACTTTTTATTCGGTTTGAAACAAACTGGATGGGGTTGGGTTTGGGTAAGGATAAATCGATTCGATATTTAGAGCCATTAGTCAAAGGTCAAGGGCACAGGACAGGGTCAAGGCTTGGCCCTAATGTCTTTCCTTATAAGTGGGCGAGTGTCGTGTCCCAGCACGTTGCTCATCAGTCCTGAAGCATGATGACGAATCGCAGTACAAACAGTAGATCAAGAGCGGGAGAAGTGCTTGGGTTCATCGTGTCAACACAGCTATTTTTCAAGAAATTCATTGCCGGTACCAACTTTCAAATCGCAGGTGCCCATTGGTTGCGTGGATGGATCTTACTGATTGCGTGGCGCGGATGCTGCACTGTCTCGGTGCTTCTGCTTGTATCTTATGTTGTTTGTATATTAGTAACTACACAGTTTGTCTTGGTAACGTAGATGGGGATGAAAACTGTGTAATACAGTGTATCATGTAAATAGTTTGCTGAGGAGCTGACGCTTTGAAGTGTCCTTTTCATTCTTGAAGATGGCAGAGTTAACTTGCTCACTGTGGAGTCCTCTTAACTCACCACGTGAAATGTGGCAAACTCGAGGAAAGGACAGAAATCGAATCTTACTCTTCTATGTCATCTGGAAGGGTGTTTGATGTTAGACAGTAGGACTGAGTGACTGAATATATACCGGTGACACGAAATTATGAGGAGTCAAGAGACAGGAATATGGTAATGGTGGGGATGTAGACGATATATGCAGTCATTAGCATCCCTGTTGCATTGAACTTTATATTCGCTGTCAGATGTCAAAAGCTTATTACAGATGGCAGATGTCGGTATTAGAGTTGAAGATGCGCTCAGTATTTGTTTTTCTTGTTAGGCACGACAGCATTAAGCCTGCAGACAAAAGCACTGTATCATGCTTTATAATTATTGTAGTTAAGTCCCGCCTCCTGGTGTGCAAAATATTGACATGGGAATCTTAACTGAGTGGGTGGTGGTTGGGTGCGTGGGTCTTCTTGCTGGAAAATATAAAACACCCCTTAATTAGATGTCAAGCATAGGCTACCTGTATATACAAGGTGGGCTGTAGTACCTTTTGTGGTGCGGGGAAAGTTCAGTCTGCTGGAGTGGGTGCGAACGTGACAGTAGAAGTAGGAAATGAGTCAGTGATGCAGGCTAGCCATTGATACTGATGGCCGAGCCGTCCCTGCAACACACAAAATCGCCCAGCGGAGATCAGGAGGGTATTTATGGATCACGGTGTAGACATAGACATTACGGCGTGACATAACATAGCTACCGATACGTGACATTTTCTCTCCGCATTTTCATTTCCGGTTCGTAACTACCTAAACACCAAGACATTTTATCTGAGGTAAACAAATATGAGCCAATCTAACTTGCGTCTCTCTCTCTCTCTCTCTCTCTCTCTCTCTCTTGAAGCTGCTGTTTCTGATTCATAACTTTATTTGCTACTTGTGTTTTCTGTATCAGTGCTTTGTTGTTTAAATTTAGAGTTTTTCGTAATGTGAGGGAAATTACCGTATCTCCGATTTTTTTTCTTTTCTGTTCTCTGTGCGGTGGAGTTCCTTAGTGTAGTTGCGCCGGCACATGAAAGAACATTACTGGAAACTTTCTCTGCAGGTCAACTATTAATGCATCGTCACTGGTTATGTTGTAATAGGTGATATCAACCTCAATACATAGGTCTGTTATGTGACTGCAGTGAATGGACGAGAATCTTTATTTTTATGCATTATAATAGCCTACTGAGTCTCTGGCCAAGGTATACCGTAATAAAATGACAGGCGTATCATATAGACGCTATTTCAGGTTATTCACTGAAAGATCTGCAGCCGCAGGAAGTCTTGGAAAAGTATAGTAATCTGTAGAGGAAAACTTATTCAAGGAAGCTTTAACGTTATTTTAATTCAGGTGCGGATCACCTCCAGTCGCAATTAGCCCATGGTAATTTATTCTGCAGTATATGAACAGTTTCCTTCCATACAGGTAAGACTAGGTGTTGTATGTCAGACTGTAGATTGCTTTAATTTGTTAGTTTTCTTGTGTGCTGGTGAAACTGCAAGAACGCGGCATTATGTAAACTGAAGCCCACCTCGTTGTTGATAATTTACAGCTGACGGTTTTATGGTCCCGTGAGGTAATTAATATTGTGTAACGTGCAATTTTCCTGTAAGATATTTATATTTATGTTCATGGTTATCGTTAGGTGCGTGCACCAACCATCCACTCACTTGATGTGGTACTACCATCAGGTGACTGCTCTGAACTACAAGCCAAATAGCTTCCAGTAACCATTTACTAGGCTGGTAATCCTATAACCAAATAGACACCTAATGATCTGAGTTTTGGCACTTCAACCGCATGTGGCCTATATGGGTTTAGGACCAAAGGATTACTGGAGCTTACTGCCCACATAATGGCACTTGGGGGAGGACGACTCTTCACTGTGCTTAAATATTCAAGCTAAATGGCCTTGTTTCTGACCCTTACAGTTATGATGGAGGAGTAAAAGAGTAGACGATAGATGGAGGGGTGGTTATCGTTTGAAGTAAGGTAAGTAGAGTAGCCTATGCGCTATCTAGGTCTACATAGGCTAATTAAATTTTTCCGGGCTTTTTCCGGGCTGCCTATCAGGCTTTCGAGTAGTGTAATTTTTTTCCCTCCTAGATGCGCTGTTGTTGAATGGTATGCAAGGGTTTGGTATACAGATAGGATAGGCCTTCATAATTCTAAATGGATGTGGATATTTCTAACTATTGCAAGAGTTTCGACTTGGTATTTGTCGATGAAGCGCATCAAGGGAGGAGTATGGAAGAAAAAATGCTGATTTACCTATAGCACTGAAAAGGAATAGGGAGAGTCAAGGGAACATAGAAGTTAAAAAGTTGCTCCATGACAGTTTTGCGATACCCACTAACTTATGGAAGCGAAGCATGGACCAAGCTGGAAGGACATAAACTCAAGAGTGAGAGGAGGAAGTGAGTTATCTATGATGAGCACTTGGAGTTACGAGGAGAGATAAACAAACAAATGAGGAAATGAAGGAGCGTTATGGTACTGATGTGGATGTACAGGTAATTGTAATCGTTGAGAAATACTCTGCACTGGTTTGTTCATGTGGAGAGGATGGAGCATGAGCGACTGACTTGAAGAGTGTACGGTAGCCTAGGTAAGAGAGGTGGAGAGGAAAGGGAGAGGGGGAGACCGAGGATGGGATTGAGGGATAGAGTAGAGAGATATATATATGAGATTCGGACGTGAGTTGGAAAAAGGACAGCCAAATGGCAGAGGACAGGGCGATGGGGAGGCGATTTGTTTGTGGCTACTCCTTGCGGGATGAAGGCGTCTCGCTGTGCAAGAATTTCGGAATATTAAAACCTTTAAATTTATACACCTTGGCATAAAATTCTTTTCCTCAAAATCAGTAACGGTACATTATGTAATTCTGGCCTTTTGTTTTGCTCATTAGTAACTAGTAATCCCGTAAGTAAAATTAAGTCTGTACAATTTTTAGACTAAACAAGTTGCCATCAAATTATTTACTTACCGTAGTTTAGACTGAATCCTAATAGTGATGAGGTTAGTGGAAACTCAAATCCTTAGGTGAGTTTCCCCTTTGCTAACAGCACACAATATCAACGATTACATCCAGTTTAGAAGAAACGTCTGGCAATGACGGGGTTACTGGATGCAATAACTAGAATTCCCAAAGTCTACCTTAAGCTGAATCAAATCTCCTGGTGGCGCCAAGAATAAAATAAGCGATATTCGGCGTGCACACACTCCAAAAATATATATTTACACCTTCTGCGCGATACAAACTAATACGACGAATGAAACTTTTGAAAACAGCCTTCCTCCAACCTTACCGAGACAGCTGGATTGTTCTGAACTGTGCTTCTGTGCTTACACCCTGCCTAGGCAAACTCTTTCGCCTTTGTCTATCAACTTGTACCTTTCCTTCTTGCTGGAAGTTTGCTCTCATTCAGCCAGTCCCAAAGAAGAGTGACCATTCCCAACCCTCTAACTATCGTCCAATTGCTTTAACATCCTGTATCTCAAAAGTTTTCTAATCAATTCTTAATAGAAAAATTTTAAAGCATCTTTCCTATCACAACCTTCTTTCTGATCGTCAGTATGGGTTCCGTCAGGGACGCTCCACTGGCGATCTTCTCACCTACCTTTCAGACTCCTGATCATCCTCGTTTCGGGACTCTGGCGAAAGCTTTGCCATTGCACTTGGCATCTCAAAGGCTTTTGATCGAGTCTGGCATAAATCTTTAATTTCCAAACTGCCCTCTTACGGTTTCTATCCTTCTGTCTGTACCTTCATCTCTAGCTTCTTTTCTGGTCGTTCTATAGCCGCTGTTGTAGACGGCCATCGTTCTTCTCCTAGATCTATCAACAGTGGTGTTCCTCAGGGCTCTGTCCTAACTCCAACTCTCTTCCTTTTATTCATTAATGACCTTCTAAGCTGTACATCTAACCCTGTCCACTCATACGCTGATGACTCCATCCTTCATCTTACCATTCGGTTCCCGCAACGTCCACCTCAGCAGTTACTTCAACAAACAAGGGATGAGGCTATGGCACACCTAATGTCTGACTTGGCTCGTATCTCTGACTGGGGTAATAATAATCTGGTTGTTTTTAATACATCAAAGACTCAGTTTTTACACCTATCAACTCAACACAATCTTCCACAGGTATACCCACTAATGTAAAATAACATTCAGCTTAATCCTGCATCATTCTTGAACATGCTTGGGGTTTCATGTACTCGGGACTTATCTTGGAAAGATCATATTACATATCTTGTAAAATCTGCTTCCAAGAGGTTAGGTGTGCTAAGCGGACTCCATTCTTTCTTTACCCCTGCACAATTGTTGACTCTATACAGGGGTTTTATCCGCCCCTGTGTGGAGTTCAACTCTCATGTGTGGGGAGGCTGTCCACATACAGCTCTTCTCAATAGGGTGGAGTCAAAGGCTTTTCGTCTCATTAACTCTCCTCCTCTTACTGACTCCCTTCAACCTCTGTCTCTTCATCGCACTGTTGCATCTTTATCGCTTTTCTATCGCTACTTCAATGGTCAGTGCTCTTCTGAACTGTCTGCATGCATTCCTCCACCTCTATAACGGGCGCGTAGTACCCGCCTAGCAGCAAACTCTCATCCCTTTTCTGTCCAACTCTCTAATGCAAGAGTTAACCGTTACTCCCAGTCTTTCATTTATGCAACAGGTCAACTCTGCAACAGTCTTCCTCTGTCTGTATTTCCTGCTTCCTATGATTTCCAGTCTTTCAAACGCAGTGTGTCCAGGCATCTCGAAATGAATGGATCTTGAATTTGGCTCTCTCTTGTATTTTGTTTTTCTCTTGGAAGGAACAATAATTGCGGGGTCGCGGTCTTTGGTTCCTTCTTCTTGGCATAAAAAAAACAGTATAATACTCAACGGACCCCCCTGTAACAATAATTTTTTGAGTGTCTGTACCTGAAGCGAAGAGTCCCCTCACTGCTTTCGTTTCTTTACGTCTGATTATGACGAAGGTACCGGTAATGAGATGAACTCCGATTATTTTCTTAAATGCTTCTTTTAGGTACTTTAGATTAATAAGTTCATTTTGTGGGAAGAGGAAGGTGGTTGCGATAGACTGTAAGGGTTAGTATTTTATTGATGTTATCGAAGGTGTGATAATTATTCAATCAAAACTGAGGCGTCTGCTTTATTGATACCAAATATACAGACGATAGGGCAAAACAATAGCTTTTACTTAGAACAACAGTTATTTTGACCCAGCTCAACACTTCCTCACCAATGATTTCTTGACGCACATAATAGTAGGCCTAACGGTATCTGATTCCATTTTAATTGTAGTGGATTCTTACAAACAGGTAAAACGCTAATAGATAATAGCCAGTCCCATGTCATCACCTTCAGGGCACAACACAGGCTCCCGAGACAAGGTTACCGTTCCATAGAACACTGAAGTTTAGGCAACAGATCCACGCCCCTGGTTGCATAATCGCAGAACCTCCAGTCACAACGACTCCGGGAGATTCGAACAGTTTCGCTCAAGGCAAAGACGTCAGTCTAACTGGTGTGTTCTACTCAGCTATCCCATAGGCCTAGTTAACCTGACACAAACCTGATAATTATCTGCCCATTTAATTTCTTTACCACCCAATCCTTTTTTGTCCCATCAAGAGCGTAGGAATCCTGGGTTACGTTACTCATTCCTGACATTTAAGGCAGGGTGACCAACATCTCTTTTCCCCAGAGTGGCATTAGGCCTACCTGAGCAAGAAACCCCACCCACCTCTCAGATGAAAACCTTTACGGATTCCATCATATTTGAACGTCTTAATCCACTAGTCCACTAGACGTCCATTTGTTTTATATGATTTCCATTCAACCTGGTAAATGGTTTCCTAGCTTACAGGAAACCATTTTCGTTTGCCAGTAGAGTCATGTGAACGTTGCTTTACACTGAGTAGATGGTGGGCGCCCCCACCTTCGACTGTTGAAGAGAGAGAGAGAGAGAGAGAACGGACGTCATCAAAGTGCAGCAAGAAAAATATCACTGCTTTCACAAGTATAGCCAGAAAGCGTACTAGACTTCCTACACGATCTTCCAAAAACAGTACGGTACGATGTGGTTCTAGGTATTTGCAGATCAGCGATTTTTACTGAGAAGGTTTCGATTCTGTGTTCTTGTATTTCCATTTCTATTTAAACTCTCTCTCTCTCTCTCTCTCTCTCTCTCTCTCTCTCTCTCTCTCTCTAACGCCAATCATGACGTACCAAAGTAGTCATGCGGGAAGCCTGTATCTGATTATTATTCTTTCTTTTTCTTTAGGTCAGTACGGGTAGTACTTGTAAAATTTACTTGGTAAGTATCTGCTACTTCCTGAACACCTGTTTCCCACATGAAATATTTAACGAGGGCCTAATTATTACAGTACAATCGAGTTTACAGAAAAAATGCACGTATTTTGTAACATGGACTATGCGTCTTTTGCCAGACGTCATAATCCCTTTAGGAGTGGTCGTTTGTCATTGAGTAAGTGGTTTTATGGGGTGGGGCACTAACCCTCCGCCAACCCACTAGTTCACACGTAGGGAACACGTATAGTTTGTTTATATGGTTACCACCCAGCGTTGTAAATGGTTTCCTAGCTTATAGGAAACCATTAGGCTTGTCACTCATTGTAAAGCCACCTGAAAAGGAAAGAAGAGTAATATAAAGTGACAGGAAAGATGGGAGAACTAGGAAGAGAGCAGGGGAGACACAGAGACATGAATTGATATTTGTATTTGTCCTGAGTTTTACTGTTCAGTATTATCAGATTCTGAAAAATGATGGCCACTTCTAAGATATATTAAAGTTTCCAGTCAAGTTAAGTTTAGGCTAGGCTGTACTGACTGATTTATGGATACCGGAATTGTAGGCCTCCCCTTGGGTGGTTTCCAATAGTCCAGTACTCTCAGGGCCTCCCAGTGTGGGAAGTTACCGTGCTTGGTTTCTAATTAGAAGTGTGTACCGTATTAGATGAGGCTACCATGTGGGGTTTGAAAAGCTCATCTTTTGTTAATTGGAATTTATAATGAAATGGGTACTGAAACTTATTTTATGAAGGCTGAATAACTTTTCCGGAGCACCTTTTAGAAATTTAAGCTTTCCTGACGGTGACTTATTTTATCACAGTGATGTGATAATGAGACAACAAAGGACCTGGATTGCATCCCCTTTTTAACCTGGCAGTCTACAGAATGCTTTCCATTCCACAGGCATCATGCGGCATGTTACTGTGGCGATTGTGTCCCTGTAAGATGGAATGCGAACATGGGAAATCTTCAGTAATGAGTGAATAAGTGTGTGGCATATTTACAGGGCGTTGTTGATGGTCCTCATTCTGCTGCCGTTTATACTTTGCCTGTCTGTGGATCCTGGTAGCCCCAGGTATTAGGCAAAATTATGGTTGGGATAATCGAGTAAGGTGTTTATAAAGCTTATTAGATTGGGGTTTGAGTCTTATTGATGGGGATCATAGTTTATTGGGAGGGAGTTTGCCCTTACCCGACGTAGCTTCATTTCAGAAGCCGACAGGCTGTAAGCTATGAGACAAGCATTACCGGTACCTGGAGGCAGACCAAAAAAAACACAGAATCTCTTGGCTTTTCCTTGGTATCGCAGCCATATTGCGTGGGTATCACAGCTTAAGCCCAGATTTACGTACAACATAAACCACGCCCCAACGCCGCTAAATATTGTCGTAAAAGCGAAAATACTTGCACGTTAATTGAGCATCGTTTTAATCAGGACTGTGTTTAATAGGGTGCGGGTTGAGGTCGGATGTAGCGGGTCCGGCCTGATGGTATGGTGACTTGGCACGCAAAGGGGACCCTCACTCCGCGCCTACCTGTTTTTTTCACGGCCTTCCTGCTTGTATTAATAATGCTCTGATCGTGTTTGGCTATTGCGTGTGTAGAGGAGGTGCGTGGGTTAGGATTGAGAGAGAGAGAGAGAGAGAGAGAGAGAGAGACAGACAGACAGACAGACAGACAGACAGACAGAACATAGGCCAAGCTAGTGTGT
>NC_137050.1:44969545-44977045 GCF_032717465.1 Coenobita brevimanus | reverse complement strand
TGCGATGGTTTGGGCATTTGGAGAGAATGGATAATGAGCGATTGGTGAAAAAGATAACTAGATCTGATGTGAGAGGTGTAAGGCTGAGTGGGAGGCGACGAATAGGATGGATGGACAGTGTGAAGAGAGCACTGGATGTGAGAGGGATGTCTGTTGAGCAAGGAAGAGTGGCTGTGCGTGACAGAAATAAATGGAGAGAAATTGTGAATGAATGAATGATGACGCAGCCCTGAGGGGATATTCTCCCGCATTTGGTCTGATCAGCTAGTCAGGTCAGGTGCGGGTAAGGGGATGGGTCTATTGTGATGTGGCAGGGGTAAACCAGCTCTGCTGTCGGACCCTGCTGCGGATGTCACTGATTGCACTGCGCAATTGACCCTTGTGCGGTGTGGTGCTGTGAGGATCTGACCTTTCTCCCCTTTGGGGCTAAGATGCGAATGAATGTGTTTGAATGGATGAGTAAATGGGGAGTGTTTCGTCCTGTCTCGGCTACCTCCCTTTCCTTGGGGGAAGCAGCCTAGGTATATACTGTAGATAGATAGAAAAAAAAATGACTGTACATAGCCTAATGGCTTTGGCTAAGACCCTGGGGCCTCGGGAGGTCTACATGGCCTAAAACTTGGTTCGAGTGAAGTTCTACCAGTATGGGAAAGTTCGTGTCCCACTCTGGCTGCCAGGATTAAGGTCAGCCTCGGTGCAGAATTTCCTCTTCCTAACACCTCCCTTCCCCTTCGTAAGGCTTGGACTCCGGTTTTAAAAAACGTACCATAGTGAGAAACTGACACTTTTATGGCCAAGGACTGTAACTGACCGACCCTATGCGTGCGGCAGAAAGAAATTACAAAATCTGTTTTTATCTAGCCTACTGGTATCTAAGAACCACACTTTGTATCTTTTTGTCAGTCTAGCTCGCTGTCTGTTTGTCTGCCTACCTACCTATGTATGTGTCTCCCTATCTATCTATCTATCTATCTATATTTACCGAGACCACATGTCTATCTCTCTCTCTACCTACCTACTTATCTATCTGTTTATGTCTGTCTATCTATCTGGCTATAGCCAAATGCCTTAATGCCTGTGGGGGTGTCAACGAACCCTGTCCTCCGTCATCACTGACCTCCCTCCAACTCACGCCACCGTCATTTGTATACCTACCATGCCTCTCCATCACATCCTATCTTGTACTTTCTCCCTCTCTGTCTAAATGATACCCTGTGACATTTACTCTGAGGCATAGCTTAGGATTCGTTGACTAGGTTTATCTAGATATTGTTTGCATTTGAGAGAGTTTGCGAACAGGATGGGTTAGATAGTTATACAGTACTGTACATATCTCTTCAACAAGCTCTTCACTACCACACTTTTCTGCAGAGAAAAGTCTGCAGGTAGCAAGAACTGTATAAAAAAGATAAAGTCCGAATGAATGAGTTATGTAAGCCTCCTTAAAAGGGAACATTCTCTCTGTCTCTGTCTCTGTCTGTCTGTCTGTCTGTCTGTCTGTCTCTCTCTCTCTCTCTCTCTCTCTCTCTCTCTCTCTCTCTCAGTTAATCTAATTGCCTGACTAACTACTAAACTCGCGTAACCTCGGCTAGTTACAAAGTAGTATGAGATTTTCGAAAACCCATTTTATCGCGTCTCATTTGACATTGATCATAACAATAAGCTATTTTATTTTTCGTGATAATAAGAGTACCAGTAAATGTATAGAAATGCTTCTGGGCACTAGGTAGGGTAGCGTGGGTGGGTGGGTGGGTTTGGCGGTTCATGTGGGCAGGGTGGGTTCATGATTAGTTTTTTCTTTCTTTTTTTTATGCTAGGAAGAACGAACCAAAGACCGCGAGCCCGCAATTATTGTTCCTTACAAGAGAAAACAAAATACAAAAGAGAGCCAAATTCAAGATCCGATCATTTCGAGATGCCTGGACACACTGCGTTTGAAAAACTGGATATCATAGGAAGCAGGAAATACAGACAGAGGGAGACAGTTCCAGAGTTGACCTGTTGCATAAATGAAAGACTGGGAGTAACGGTTAACTCTTGCATTAGAGAGTTGGACAGAAAAAGGATGAGAGTTTGCTGCTAGATGGGTGCTACGTGCCCGTCGTAGAGGTGGAGGAATGCATGCAGACAGTTCAGAGGAGCAGTGACCATTGAAGTAGAGATAGAAAAGAGATAAAGATGAAACAGTGCGACGAAGAGACAGAGGTTGAAGGGAGTCAGTAAGAGGAGAGTTAATGAGACGAAAAGCCCCCGACTCCACCCCATTGAGAAGAGCTTTATGTGGAAAGCCTCCCCACACAGGAGAGTTGCACTCCACACAGGGGCGGACAAAACCCCTGTACAGAGTCAACAACTGTGCAGGGGCAAAGAAGGAACGGAGGCGGCCCAGCACACCCAATCTCTTGGAAGCAGATCCCACAAGAGATGCAACATGATCCCTTCAAGACAAGTCCCGAGTAAATGAAACCCCAAGCATGTTCAAGGATGATGCAGGACCAAGCTGAATACTATCAAACACTAGTGGGCACACCTGCGGAATACTTTGTCGGGTTGAGAGGCGCAAAAACTGAGTCTTTGATGCATTAAAAACAACCTGATTATTTTTACCCCAGTCAGAGATATAAGCCAAGTCAGACATTAGGTGTGCCATAGCCTCGTCCCTTGTTTGTTGAAGTAACTGCTGAGATGGACGTTGCGGGAACCGAATGGATAGGTGAAGGGTGGAGTCATCAGCATATGAGTGGATAGGGTTAGATGTACAGCTTAGAAGGTCATTGATGAGTAAAAGGAAGAGAGTTGGTGATAGGACTGAGCCCTGAGGAACACCACTGTTGATAGATCTAGGAGAAGAACGATGGCCGTCTACAACAACGGCTATAGAACGACCAGAAAGGAAACTAGAGATGAAGGCACAGATAGAAGGATAGAAACCGTAAGAGGGCAGTTTGAAATTAAAGATTTATGTCAGACTCGATCGAAAGCCTTTGAGATGTCAAGTGCAATGGCAAAGCTTTCGCCAAAGTCCCGAAAGGAGGATGACCAGGAATCTGAAAGATAAGTGAGTAGATCGCCAGCGGAGCGTCCCTGACGGAACCCATATTGACGATCAGAAAGAAGGTTGTGATAGGAAAGATGCTTTAAAATTTTTCTATTAAGAATTGATTCGAAAACTTTTGAGATACAGGATGTAAAAGCAATTGGACGATAGTTAGAGGGTTGGAAATGATCACCCTTCTTTGGGACTGGCTGAATGAGAGCAAACTTCCAGCAAGAAGGAAAGGTACAGGTTGATAGACAAAGGCGAAAGAGTTTGCCTAGGCAGGGTGTAAGCGCAGAAGCACAGATCTTGAGGACAACAGGAGGGACTGCATCAGGCCCATATACCTTGCTAGTATTGAGGTCAGTGATGGCAGAAAATACATCAGCTGAAGAAATTTTAATGTCAGCCATGAGGAAGTCAGAGGGGGCAAGTGATGGAGGAACAGCACCGGAATCGTCTAAGGTGGAATTGGAGGAGAAAGTCAGAGCGAAGAGATCTGCTTTATCAGTAGAAGAAATAGTACAGAGCCATCAGAGTAGGAAAGAGGAGGGAAGGATGATGAGGTAAAGTTGTTAGAAAGGTTTTGGTAAGGTGCCAGAAGGAGCGTGAAGAATTCGAGTTGGAGAGTTGAAAGCATTTAATACGGATGAAATTATTTTTAGCAGAGCGAAGAACAGACTTAGCACGATTCCGGGCAGAAACGTAAAGATGATGTGATTCAGGGGTAGGTTGGCTCCGGTACCTTTTATAGGCCCTCTCCTTGTTGCGGACAGCATTAGAACAAGCATTGGGTCTGGTTAGTACTTGGATGGGTGACCGCCTGGGAACACCAGATGCTGTTGGCATCCCTACGTGTCAAGTGGGGTTGGTGGAGGATTAGTGCCCCTCCCTGTAAAAACAATTAACTCTAAGCCCTTGGCCACCCCGTGTGGGATACATGGCGTCTGGCAATGAATGAATGAATGAATGATTAAACCAAGGCTTTCTTGCATTAGTCAGAGAATATGAGAAAGGAATGTATGCTTCCATGCCCGAGAGAATAACCTCCGTAATGCGCAAGGCACACCCAGATGGCTCCCAGCCATGGAAGCAATAATCATTCCAGGGCAAATCAAAGAAGTACTGCCTTAGGGCCTCCCAATCCACAGCTCCAAAGTGCCACAGACGTCGTTTCTTTGGAGGTCCACAGGCCGTACCGGAGCGATAGGACAGGTTAAGGTGATAAGGTGGAGTGGGTTCATAAGTGGGTGGATGGGTTCTTGAGTAGGCGGAGTGGGTTCATATAGGTGGGCGGGGTTTGTGGATATTGCTACCCAGAGGACGAGGCGGGAGATAGGCTTATGTTGCTAATAGTATTAATGATGATGATGATGATCATGAATAATAATAATAATAATAATAATAATAATGATGATGATGATCATGAATAATAATAATAATAATAATAATGATGATGATGATGATGATAATGATGTGCGCTGAATCTCTGCGTCAGTAGAGCAAATGGATTTTCTCTAAACTGAGGTCACAGACTCACACTGTATTCTTGTCTTGTATTAAATATTATTTTTTCCCCTAATATTTTAGGCCTAAATGGTGTAGCCTGTTGTTTGAATATTAACATAATTTACATAAAAAACATAAGATTTTACTGAAGTGTTATATGCGATGTAGTTATTTGTATGTTACACCTAGGCGTTCTCAATTATGTTATTTATCCTCTGTTGTTTGAGTATCAACATACCCTTGCATAAAACATGCAAGATGGGAATGAAGTGAAATAAAAAATAAATCGCTAAGGAGAACGTGTTACGTAATCTCCAGAGCCACATATAATACGACCCTTAGATCTGCGACGACGTTTTGGCTGTGGTGGATGGTGTGGTTGCGTACCGGTGTTATTTGCATTTTACTAGGTCATTGAGGTGGGATAGAAGGATTGGTTCTGGAGTGGAACACTTTCACGTGACGATACTAACAGACAAACTGGCACAGTTATACTAACGTTCCTCAACCCTCTCTATAACTGGTCCAATTATACAAACGTCCCACACCTCTCTCACTATAATTGGCTCAATTATGCAAACATCCCTCACCTCTCACATTGTAACTGGGACGGTTATATACGTCCAAATGTCCCTCACCTCTCTTACTGTAACTGGCATAGTTATACATGTACAGACGTCCCTCACCTCTCGCACTATAACTGGCACAGTTACCGGTATACACGTCCAAACGCCCCTCACCTCTCTCACTATAACTGGCACAGTTCAACACGTACAGACGTCCCTCACAACTCTCATTATAACTGGCACTGTTATACACTTACAAACGTCCCTCACCTCTCTCACTATAACTGGCACAGTTATACTAACGTCCCTCACCTCTCTCTGTGGTTGGTCCAATTATACGAACGACCCTCGCCTCTCTCACTATAACCGACACAATTATGCAAACGTCCCTCACCTCTCTCACTATAACAGACACAATTATGCAAACGTCCCTCACCTCTCTCACTATAACCGACACAATTATACGAACGTCCCTCACCACTCTCACTATAACCGACACAATTATACGAACGACCCTCACCTCTCTCACTATAACCGACACAATTATACGAACGACCCTCGCCTCTCTCACTATAACCGACACAATTATACGAACGACCCTCACCTCTCTCACTATAACCGACACAATTATACAAACGTCCCTCACCTCTCTCACTATAACCGACACAATTATACAATTATACAAACGTCCCTCACCTCTCTCACATTCTCCCTACAATTGACTGGTGAACTATGTTACATGGGAAACTTACTTGCAGTCCACCGGGTTCACGTTCAGATGTGCCTGGTGCCAGCACAACAATAACTTAGCCAGACCTGCTTAATGGGGTGAAGGTTGAGCTGCCATTTCAGCTCATCTTTTTGTGTTAATTACTGGCAAAAATTACAGTAGCTATAAAATGTATGAGAGTTTGCCGAATAAAATAATGAATTTAGAAGTCACATCCTACACAGTGCGTTAAACCATTTATCAACCAACCGTTCCAAGCCTTAGCGTTCGCCCTAAAATCCACCATACCCAGCAGAGATTTATTTTTTCCCCTGTGTCGCTGTACTGGCAGGAATAGCGTGAGTACGGGAGGATCGTTCACAGAGATTGGTTATGCGTTGGCGTACGGTACGGTGCGTGGGGGCGTTCATACTCTTAAGTATTTTGTGCATGTGTATAGGAATTGCGTGTAGTGGTATATCGAGTGTAGGATGTATACTGGGTGTGAGTGTGGGCTAGGGTTTGTCGTACATAAGTGTGTGTGTGTGTGTGTGTGTGTGTGTGCTAAGGTTTGTTATATATACAGAAAGTGTGTGTGTGTGGGGGAGGGGTGGCGGGAGGCTAGAGTTTGCCGTACATGCAGAAAGTGTGCGTGTGTGGAAGGGGGATGTTTGGGGGTTGTATGGTGTGTGTGTGTGTGTGTGTGTGTGTGTGTGTGTGTGTGTGTGTGTGTGTGTGTGTGTGTGTGTGCGTGCATGCGTGCGTGCGTGTGTCTGTCTGTGCGCTCGCGCACGCTCGCTTATTCATGATGTTGCAAATAGTGTATGGATTCCTCTGATTACTATACTGTAGTCAATATCGTTTGTGTGAGTTTACTACCGATAACTCTCTCTCTCTCTCTCTCACACACACACACACACACACACAGATCTGTTTTACGATACAATTCACTATACGCCAGCCATACCGTATGCCTTTGTGGTAAGGTTTATACATCGGAGTTCTATTTTTTTTTTTTTCCACGTCAGGATTGGAATTTTAAAGGATGATATGAGAGCGAACTGGTTGGTGAAGCTTCAGTGAATTGGTTCCTGGTTTTGACAGCGAAAGAAGTGATATTTTAACCAACATAAAAGTGCTCTCTCTGATGTTGCTTGCCTCTAATTGTGTTCACTTATTCCCTTGCATCTGGGATAATGTACCGTCATATTTAACAGTTCCTTTACGCGACCTGCAGTCTGTATTGAATGATGATGAGACACGGGTAATTCAATGCTGGCACAAAGCACAGGGGGGACTGTAATTTCGTTTTCAAGGTTTGATAACTTAGCAGTGCCAGTAAATATGTGTACCAGTAACCTTGAATGTCTGCCGGTGATAAAAGTTCGCTCAATAATTCACCTCTACTTCTACAAATCACCTCTTTTGCTTCTCACTTCCATCTGCCAGTCGATATTCCTAACCTGAGGGAGGCTTAGCATGTTTTTTTGTGCTTATAGATAGGCTATTATAATGTGTTAGGGATGAAAGTATTGGATATGCTGTAGGGGAGTAGACGCAATGGGTTAATAGGCGAGCTTTTGTCCTTACCTGCACCTCGATAGCCATATAAATTGAAAGAACTTTGGCCTGTTTGTTTTTGCGTAGTTGACCCTGTTGGTAAGCTTCTGTACTTCAGT
>NC_137050.1:44874545-44964545 GCF_032717465.1 Coenobita brevimanus | reverse complement strand
GGCTCCCCACATACAGCTCTTCTCAATAGGGTGGAGTCAAAGGCTTTTCGTCTCATTAACTCTCCTCCTCTTACTGACTCCCTTCAACCTCTGTCTCTTCGCCGCACTGTTGCATCTTTATCTCTTTTCTTTCGCTACTTTAATGGTCACTGCTCCTCTGAACTGTCTGCTTGCATTCCTCCACCTCTACGACGGGCGCATAGCACCCGTCTGGCAGCAAACTCTCATCCCTTTTCTGTCCAACTCTCTAATGCAAGAGTTAACCGTTACTCCCAGTCTTTCATTTATGCAACAGGTCAGCTCTGGAACTATCTCCCTCTGTCTGTATTTTCTGTTGCCTATGATCTCCAGTCTTTCAAACGCAGTGTGTCCAGGCATCTCAAAATTATCGGATCTTGAATTAGGCTCTATATTGTATTTTGTTTTTCTCTTGGAGGGAACTGTTACTGCGGGCTCATGGCCTTTGGTTCCTTCTTCCTCGCATAATATATATATATATATATATATATATATATATATATATATATATATATGTGTGTGTGTGTGTGTGTGTAGAGAGAGAGAGAGAGAGAGAGAGAGAGAGAGAGCTGAGAGTAAGTCATAGACATCATAGAATGACATAATGCTCTCATTATGGGGACAGCTGTAGTATTCTGTCTCAGCTAACTCTAGACTGCTTTCTTCAGCTGAGAGTAAGTTATAGGCAACTGGGAGTGTTTATCCTTTTACAGCTTTAACGTTAGACAGTTTTATCTAGCATAGAGTGAGTCGTAGAATCTTAACGTACCATTAAGTTTCTCATGAGCAGGACAGCTCTAATAGTTTGTTCTGTTGTAACTGAAGTCAGATGGTTTTAATACCCGTCCCCGCCCCGGAGGGGTCCGGGGACGAGTATTGTTTTCACTCGGTTTGTCTGTTTGTTTGTATGTTTGTCTGTTTGTCTGTCTGTTAACAATTTTACGCGAAAACTGCTGGTGCGATTTTGACCAAAATTACATGGATGATGGGCTATGACCTTCTGATCACCTGATTAAATTTTGGGCCAAACTGGGACAAAGCCCAGGTTGTAGCCCCCCCCCCCAAAAAAAAAAGAATCGCCATAACTCCTTTGAAATTCGCCCTATTGATATGAAACCAAAACCTAAAGGTGCATCTTTCAAATCTGCGTCCTATAACATGCCTCATTACATCAGAGAGGTCACCCCTCCAGTTAGCGGTAGGGGGGTCAGTGTCAGGTGCGTCGGGCCTAAAATTTCAAATGGGCATAAAATCGTCAGTTTTCATCCGATGTATTCCAGATTTGGTATGTTATAATTATCTTTGACTAGATATCCAGTTGTGTTTATACGTCAGCACTAAAATGACTGTCAGGGACGGGTTTTGCTGTGCCTTGACACAGCTTCTTGTTCAGCTTAGAGCGAGTCATATGAGCTAGAGAGTGATGAGATTCACGACTTACCGGCAACACTCTCAAGAATACAGATATTCCATGATCCCCTCTTTTCCTGGGAGAGCTGCTCATTTCAGAAAACTGTACTATACTACATTTACTCTAACGTGGTCCAGATTTTTGTCCTGCATCTTATATAACAGAGCTTGGTGGCAGAAAAAGGCAATATTACAGCTTTGCATCCATTGCACAGCGGTTCTTCTTAAATAGCATCATATTTTAATGTTAATTTAATGTTACAACTCAGCATTCAAGGTGGAGGGATGGCAATTTTAGGCCAAATTAGTGTAAAAGTGGTATAGTTCTCCCTGGAATGTCTTCGCGAGAAGAAAGAAAACCCCAAGCAGTGCTGGGCCTGGATCCACAAACATACATACAATCATCTCCCTTTCGTTAACTCTTTTTTTCTCGTAATTAAGATTTATTTTTTTTCACTAAGAACATGGAACACTCCATACACTACACATCCTTCCTGCAAAAGTAAATGTGAGTTATTGGAGAATATTGACTGTTAAGTTTGTAAATTTCTTCCCTGAGGTTAAGATCACGCCTGGCTTATGGAAGGACATCCCTGTCACCTCTTGGGCTTTCGATAAGGTGAAGAAATAGATGACATGGCGGGAAATATTTGCCTCAGAAGGGTTATGTTACAGTAACATCTCTTCACGGTTAGGTCCGCTAAGGTTGGGTTTGACTGTGTAGCGTTTTGGAGACACGCGGATATGGCACTACGTTCACCAAACTCCAAAAGGATGGGAGATTTGCCATACACACCCAGCTTAATAAACCTAACCTATCCCTGAAGTGATGCAGTTGTGCTGTCGCTCTACTGACACCCATTTTCAGCACCGTCACTTTTTTTCTCTTTTTTTTTCCGCCATGTTGTGGAAGGCTCTACTCTTCCATTGCGGAGATAGCCTAGGCTTCCCTAAACTTCAGTTGGAGGCACACTCAGTTCCAGGGAGCATATTTATATAATGTAGTCGATTTAGGTTAATTTTCTTACCCACTTCGGCTAGTTTGTTAGGAGTAACGTAGCTTTGTTAAGAAAAAGATAGGTTAGGTTAAAAAGGGTTAATCTGTTAAACCTATGAGAAGGTTAAGTTTGGTTACGTTAAATTAGATTATAGTCTTTTTAGGCGAAGAATAAGGTCAGATGAAGTTAAGGCTACGTTGTGTTAACATAAGATAGATAAAGCTAGATCAGTTTGCTAGGCCTAGGGTTAGGTTAGGTGAGGCATTGCTGACTCGGATAAGGTTATCGGTAAATAAAGAAAGACCAAATCGTCCTTTGAAAAAATCATGCTGAACTCCTTTACAGTACAATACGCCGTTCCGGTATATCACGGCAGTATTTTCTCTTCCCAGGTCTTAAGGTGTCGAAACTGCGTTGAGTGATCCTAGCATCGTCCATATATATATATATATATATATATATATATATATATATATATATATATATATATATATATATATATATATATATATATATATATATATTTACTGTTACTCTTGAGCTGTATGCAGTATTAATAAATAGGGTGAAGACTCGTTTATGTTCTTTATGTTTACAGTGCACACACATTAATATCCCTTCTTTATTCTCTCCGACAAGGAGAGTATATTTTCACTTCTGTTTGTTCTTAATTTATTAGCTTGTCTGTTTGCAGGATTACTCAAACACTAAAAGAGATTTGAACCAAATTTGGTGGGTAGATAGCCTATGTCCCAAGGAACAATCGATTAACTTTTGGGACAGATGTTCTTAGTTTCTTTCTTTTTTTTTCTTTTTTTGTCTGTTAGCAGGACTACTCAAACACTAAAATAGAGATTTGGGCCAAATTTGGTGGGTAGATAGCCCATGTCCAGCAGAACAATCTATTATCTTTTGGGACCGATCTGGATCTTATTACAGTTTCTGGATCCGGAAAACACTTTTTGCGAAACCCTAATCAGTGAAGAGAAAACTTAACCCATTATGATGAGTGGTTTGGAAATTACATTGTCTTGTCGAAGAGATGCGCTCCACTGAGTATCCCTCTAGTTATTTTGACAACTTATACGGGAGCCAAGTTATTATAAAGTAATAAATAAGTAATTTTCATTATATTTCATTTCCTGCACTAAATATCTTTCTGTTTGTTTCATCAATATTTCAGACATTTTGCCTTGCTCTTGTGCAGTAACGCGGCTTCGTCAGCAGTTTATTCGCCTTGTTTTCTCGTTTACTTTGCTTCTTGGATAAATGTAGGTGCTTGGATACCTCCTCCTATACACTTGGATATGTTCGCACCGTGTCGGTTCACACCAGTGACAGCCTGCATAGATAGACTTCCACTCGCGTCATTCTCACCACAGGCAGCCCTTCCCCACTTGTGTTTCACCAGCATGAGGGGGGGTTAATTCCAGGCATTACAATCCCTTCGAGAAGAAAGTCCGGCTCTGCAATGGGACTCATAAACTAGCTATTAAGTTTACAGTAACTTTCATAAAATGAATGTATATTGGCCCGTATCTCCCATCAGAAAATCGTATACAGGCATATCTAGGTGTTGCAGTAGCGGTACTCATTTAGACTAACGATTTGTTTGGATCTCGGAACATTTCCGGGATTCCATGAGACTCATGCCATCCTTGGATGTTCATAGGATTTCGAGAAATTCCCGGGAACATGGAGATTCACATAATACCCGACGTATTTTCCTTAATGCAAGGAAAAAAAAGACCAAAAAATTGCATAATTGTTCCCTCAAAACAAAAAAGAGCCAAAGTCTAGATACAGTACGTTCATTTCGAGATGCCTGGTCTCATTGCGTTTAAAATGCTTAAGGTCATAGATAAAGGGAAATCCAGACAAAGGAAGACAGTTCCATTGTTGATCTGTTGCATACATGAAGGACTGGGAGTATCGGTTAATTCCAGCAATAGAGAGCTGGACAGAAAAGGGTAAGAGTTTGCTAACAAACCGGTAGTACAAGTCCGCCGTATTGGAGGGGGAATGCAGGCAGAGAACCCAGAATGCATTGACCATTGAAGTGGCGATAAAGAAAAAAGAGATAAAGATGCAACAGTCCGGCGAAGAGACAGAGGTTAAAGGGAGTCAGCAAGAGGAGAGTTAATCAGACGAAAAGCCTTTGTCTCCTGAGAAGAGCTGTATGAGGGGATCCTCCCCTCCCTCGCACACACACACACACACACACACACACACACACACACACACAAGCATAAGAGTTGTACTCTACTCAGGGGCGAATAAAACCCCTCTGTAAAGTCAACAGCTTGTGGGGGTAAAAAAGGCACGGAGTTGGCTTAGCACACCTAATCTTTTAAGAGGAGATTTTGCAAGTGAGATAATATGATCTTTCCACGATAAATTCCGAGGGCTGGGGATTGCATGAGTTTGACTTGCTATGTACCAAGAGACGCAGCTCCCGGGAGAAAACGAGTAATTCACAGCCTGTCCTGGGAAAAGAAGATCCTGGGACTTCGAAATTCCATTTGATGAATCTTACTCTTACTCTGTATACCGGTAACATTTTTTTTTTTTTTTTTTGCTTAGGACAGACCCCCCTGGGCTGATGGTGTTTATGGGAAAGAAATAAACAGTTTGCTCGATATAGCCCTAACCCCGACTACCAAGTTTAGCTTCATTTTCTAGTCCCAGAGATGTGGTGGCTCGGTAGTAGCGTACTCAGCTCGCGATGATGCCAAGGTGCAAATCTTCACAATTGCAGGTATTTGAAAGGTGTGCTGGTAGTATGTCATTTCATATGTTTGCAGAAGGTTCGCACCCTGTCGGTTTTATCGATGAACGGATACATACTGTATAACCTGTAATAGAAGATACCGATATTACAGAACATTCACTCTCTAAATGCATCACCCTTCCTACCGACACACCTTCCCCGTTCGTACTTCGCCAACACTCTCCCTCCTAGGAGATCAGGTCTTGCAATGGACCTGATATGAACTGATACAGTTAAAGATATAAATAATTGCCGTGGATGTAAGGAATTCCATGATACACTATTAATGGATAGCGATACCTTATAACATTAGGCCTGTGCGAAAAATGAGTAGCCTACCTGTACGCTAACTTAACAACTCGATGATGGTTGCATGGCTATGTGAATTATTTATTGTTTGCAAGGCAGGTACTGGTAGGTTAATGAATGGAAAGTGCTTGTACTTTTGCCTAATGGTTAGACCATGAGTGAAGTTATGAGTTCTGTAGATTAAGGATCTTGTTAAATTTTTTGAGTACTCTAAGATGATATTTTGTAGTGTAGAGGTGGAATATTATTTACTTATAGGCTTAAGTTATATGCAGTGTACACTTAGGATGGTGTTTGTTGTTGTATGGGTATAGCATTGGCCCAAGTGTGTACTATAGGCGTTTGATCTCGTCTGACAAGGATTTATTCCCTCTTTCATCGCAGTTAATGGCCAAATTGTTGTCGGACGGGGTGATAGGTTTGACTAATACTCAAGGCGACTCATTCCTATGTCATAAGTAAGAGATGATGATGATGATGATGATAAAATTTAAGGCAACCATGCGTAAATATACAAGTTGTATTAGTGCCTAGTTCCCTCAGATGAAAACCAACCAACTATAATATAGCCATGAGTAGAAGGACGCTTAAATTTGTAGCTAGGTGTCAGGTGATTGTATGTGTGTGTGTGTGTGTGGAAGATGAAAAGAGGAAAGAAAAATAAGTTAAATTTACAAAAAAATAAAGAAAAAAAAACTCCATACACCAAATTACAGGTGACTTCATTCTACAAAATGTAACAGTTGGACTTGATATGCTTTGGGTTGAAATCTTAAAGTAAGTAATCTGGAGAAGCGAGTTGAAAAGCGAAGCAATTCAGGAAATAAAAGAATTCTGAATGGAAGACGTTGTGAAGTGATTTAGAATGAGGGAGACATTATGCATCGTAGTACCGGTAAAGGTGGCGAAAGATTATGTTTTTTACTGCGTTAATGTAGATGTTGGATGACGATGTGTGATACTGTAGGTCTAGGATGACGTGTAGTAGTGTAGGTGCAGGATGACGTTGTGTAGTAGTGTAGGTTTAGGTTGAAGTAGTGTAGGCTTGGTATGCAATGTTTATAGCTATTCGTATTAGGGTCAGTGTACGATGTTGGTAGTAGTGTAGGTGGAGGATGAAGCTGTGTTGGTGTGGGTGTTGACAATAGGTGCTCATCCACACCTCCGCTCCCACTATATGGCTTCTGATCCCTTGCCCTCCCCTTCCTCCTTCCTCACTCCTCTTACCTCCTTATTCTTCCCCTTATTCTCTCCTCATTCTTTTCTCTCTCCTTCCTCCTCTCTTCCCTCTCTCCTCCCTCTTTTTCCTTTCTTGTCGTTTCCAACCCACATCTCTTTTTTTTTCTATCTTTTCCCTCAACCTTCGCTCTATCTCCTTCCTCTTTCCTGTCTCATTTCCCCTACCCTTTGACTCCCCTCTCTCTTCTCCCTTCGTTTCCTTTCTCTTCTCTCTCTCCCCATTCCTCGCCCTCTTTTCCTTCCCTCTCGTTCTTATGCCCTCCCCTCCAGCTCTCAATTCCTTCCCCTTGCTCTCTTTTTTTTCCCTTCTCTTCCTTGTTGCTCTTCCATTTAACCCTTCAGTTTCTCTCTCCTCTTTCCACTCGCTATTCCAGTACCCTCTCTCTATTTCCACTTACCTTCCCATTCCTCTATCCTCTCTCTTTTCTCTCACCGTCCACTGTCCTTTCCCATGTCATACCTTCCTCTTCCATTTGATTCTTTATCCTACCATCCTCTCTCCTTTCTCTTTTCCCTTCTTCCTTTCTCCCTTCTTTTCTTTCCCTTTCCTTCTTCCTTTTTACCATCCACATACTCTCTCCTACCTTCCTTCTCCCTCAACTTTCTCTCTCCCATCTCTCTTACCCATTCTTCTTCTCTTCTCATTCTTCTGCTTTCCCTTACTGTCCTCTGTCAATTTTCATTACCCTAATTCTCTCTTCTCTTTTTCTTCCCCGTCCACCCACCTTTTTTCCCTTCTCCCTTCCTTGTTCTTCTCCTCCCTTCACCCTTCAGTCTCCTGTCATTTCCCTTCCTTCTCTTCTCTCTCTCTCTCTCTCTCTCTCTCTCTCTCTCACACACACACACACACACACACACACACACACACACACACACATCCTTCCGCGCTAACTTCATAATGTATGGTACTTGAATCTCTACACACACACACACACACACACAGATTTTACGTCTACTCTCTCTCTCTCTCCCTCTCTCTCTCTCCGTACCCCAGATAGACATGTTATCTTTTTTCTTACACGAATTTGGGATGCTGAAGCGACCCAATAGAGAGGCGACCACTGTGGCGGAACAAATGACTGCCCTGGCTGAGGCTCAAGGTACAGGTTCAAAAGGTTTAATTTGCACGAGAGAGAGAGAGAGAGAGAGAGAGAGAGAGAGAGAGAGAGAGAGAGAGACAGACAGACAGACAGACACACAGACAGACAGACACACACACAGACAGAGACAGACAGATGGGGGAGTACTGCAAAATTAGATATATGAGAGGAGGATGCATGAGAGAGAGAGAGAGAGAGAGAGAGAGAGAGAGAGAGATTATTTCCTTGAATTCGATAACATATCTTTAATTTTTTCTCGCTACTGTTAGTCTTCCTTATCTTATAAGAACGATTTCCCTTAATATATGTAATTAGAAACACTACCCATTAACTTCTTGCTTTCAGTGACACTTTTTTTTTTTTTTTTTTTATAACAATTCTTGTTCAGGTGATTCCACACTAAGTTAGATGCCAAATTATATCCCACTCTCCAGGAAACCATTTATTGATTTGGGTGGTGACTATTGATCCAGCAAATGGACACTTTAGGTTTAGTAAGTCGCTCTTACAGGATGTGACCTATAAGGATTCAAGTCATAGGGTTAGTTGAATTTTATGGTTCACTTATTACGGTACCGCTCAGGGGAAGGTGACTAGCTCCCTGACCCTGAATTTCTGGACTGACAGCCTAGCCCCGAGCCTCTAGCTACGCTCCCGATGATGCAGCTCAAGACTCGATGATTGCTTGATTAATGCCACCACCACTGTAAGATTTTATTTGGTAAAGGAAGACCTCTCATACGGTGGTTTTCCTTTACAGAAGACGGGTATCCTGGAGTGTGTCGTAGGGTGAAATGAAGCTTTATAGGCCTTCTTAATGGATCGGAGCTTCTCTAATTTTATACAGTGTTTTTAAAGTGGGTTAGAGCGCTCCGCTCTGACCGAAGGGTCGGAGGATCGAATCCACCCAAGGTTCATTGGTAGACATCAGGAAGGGCATCCGGTCATAAAATGCTACACACTCCAGTCCAAAAGTCCTCTACCCAGGGGCAACGCCTTAGCCCTTCGGGGATACCTGGCGTAAAACCAAATTATTATATTTATTTTTTATAGTTGTATAATTCTGGAAACAAGAATAAAAATTTGTGTTCTTAAAAAAATGTATCCTTACTTAAGCTGTGGTTCAATAATGTGTTTCAGATGATCAGAGGCCGCGTTTCAAGACAGAGGGAGAGGTTGTGGACAAGCCTCGAATTTCGGCGATAATATCTGAAGCATGTGATTGCAGAACATGCCTGGCTTTTTTTGTATCTCTGCTGACTGTGTATTGTGGGATGCAAGCTTATTGCGACTAACATTTACCGGTATTTATTAAATGACAGTCAAAATGTTTGGGCATCTTCACACCTCCCCGTATTTTTGTTTTAAATATTCAGTCTTAAGAACTGGTGAGAGTATCGGCCGTATGATTAACCTTTTGATTCCCAGGACGAGTGTTTAATTATATTCCTGCTTCCATTAAACGACTTAATTCAACTTTGCAGTGAGGTTTTGAACTGAACGAGTTACTCTTCCTTCAATGACCCTTTCATATGGAGAACCCTTCCCTGAAATGAATAAAATCAATATGAGACACCGAGAATAAAATATGAAATGCGTCATCGTACTGAACTGGTGAAACTGGGCATGCCTAAGCTGTGATGTGACAAGCTCTTAATTTCTGATGGTTAGTTTTTAAGCGCCTGGTAGAATGCAAGATTATTAGACTGATTTAACTGCATTCCCTTCAGTGTATAAGTACCTTCTTCTTCACGTTAATCATTCATTTTCTCTGTCTGCCCTCCTCTGTTCCTATTTCTCCCATCCTTCCTGTCGCTGTTTATTATTCTTCCTTCCTCGTCATGTGGCTTTACAATGAGTGACATGCCGATTGGTTTCCTGTAACCCAAGAAACCATTTACAACGCTGGGTTGAAACCATATAACCATATAATGGGGTGATGTGTTGCTTACAGTAGTGCCACTGTTAGCTGGATGCAGACAAATGCTGCATCCATCCAAGAGCTATATATCCACATGTCCCCGCGCTTCGCTATGGTGAGGTACTGTCTTCCGTAAGGGAACCTCGGTTCACAGCATGTAACGGCCCTGCCGGGGTGGTTGCATTTCTACAGTTGATAGAGTACTCGGCCAGACAGACTGAGGTTACTCAACACCAACTGCATTCCACCTTACATAACGAAAACAGCAACGAGGTAGAAAAGCATACATCTTTCTCACCTTCATCGTGTGCTTCATTAATGAGATAAGAGATTAGGATTTTGCCTTCCCCGTTGCAGTCTCAGGTTTAAGCCATCAGTACCGCATAGTGTCGCATTTTTAATAAATTCTTGCAACCTCAAGGCAATTTCATTTCTTCTATTCAAACTTAAGATGTTTGGTACAGCCTTCAGCAGGGTTCTCCTAAATTCAGTGATTTTGTCTAACTGCAGCAAGAAATAAATTTGCAAGATAGAGCACTGAGAGGCTGGAGTGCCCGCGTCAATCAACTGGTCTAAGGGTAGATCATTTGAACATGCTGTGTGACCTTGATCTTTGACCCATTGCTCCCAAAATCGAAATATCTGATACATAATTATTGCCTGACCCTTAACCCTTCCACGCAATTGGGTTCAGATAGGATCAAAACTACATATTTGAGATGACCTAGTCCTGTGACCGTAACTTTTGATCTATTTTTCTAAAAGACATTGAGTTAGTTCCTTGGTTGACCTTAAACCCTTCCACCAAGTTTATTTAAAACGATAATAAATGAATTATTTTACATACACACACACACACACACACACACACACACACACACATACCAATGAAAATATAACACCCTCTCCTGCTACGCGAGCGCAATTGGCTGAGTGTAAAAGACGTCACCATATTGATGAGATTAGTGATATGCTTAGCTCGCTCCACTCTCTCCCCCAGTACATCTCTGAAGAGGTTAACTGATCATGCTCCCCCCCCCCCTTACTAATGCCATCGCACTAGACCTGAGTGAAATACAGTAGCACTATCATGTCTTTAGGCTAGTAGGGTTGGTGGGCATGAGCGTCCACGTGGTGACAAGAGGTGTGTGGCGTCATTTGTTTTACTCATGAGGACTGTTGGTCATTAGGAGAGGGATTTCCTGTTTTTTGTCTTAGTCGGAAACTTCGAAAAAAAAAAAAAAAGAAGAAGAATCCGGATGATCATTAAACAAGACCTCTAGTACCTCGTAGACCTCTTAATCCCTGTTCACGGAACACTGTAATTAGGGACCTTTAAGTATCAGTAATTAATACGGGTCGTGCTCAAGGGGATGAGTGAAACTGGACAAAGCTTAACTATCTGCCTTAGTGACCCTCGTGTAGTCGATAGATGTCAATTTAAGCCTTCCTCGTCTCCTCTGGTATTGAAGTAATCGACGATACCTAAGGCTGTTATAAAAGGGCAGTAACACGGCTAGGTTAGGCTGTAGACCACACCCCGGCTTAAAGTGTGTAGCCACTTTCCTCCTCCTGGCTGATCCTTGAGGCCTCGTTAGTTCAGTGTGCTCTGTTTATGAGATGGAAAAAATGTTAACAAGGATTTCATTACCTGATCATTTTATTTTGGTGAGCAATTAGACCTACCCCTAAAGCTATGAGAAGTTTAGTTGTAGTGAGTTAAATTCTGAAGGAGTGCCGGTGACTTTCCCTAATTGTTTCATCTAAGATCACAATTTTTTTTGCCTTTTGCAACATGTGTTTGTCATATTTCAACACTGTTCTGTGCTGAGCGTTTCACCTCGTTAACATCATCTTTATTTTGTGCCTCTTGCTCACTGACGGTTTTATTTGGTTTAATAGTCTTAGAGCTATAAGGGTTTGATGTATCCTTTGTTAACCTATCACTGTATTCAGGAGATGTCTCGTTAGTGAATAAAATCGCCTGAAGGTAGTACCCCTTAAATGTGAAACTGAACTGATGTCATCGTACAGTACTGAAGAGTATACGCACATGTATCGTCAAAACTCATTACCGGGTACATTTGAGTCTTATTCTTTTTGCTTTTTGCGACGACGTTCTTGGTATTTTATTTTTGTTTTCCCCAGACGACTATATTCGACTTTTGAGAAATTTTTCGAACTGGAGGGCATTGGATGTAGCCTTGAAGATGCCCCTCAATGCTTGGGTGCCCTCCTAAGCTGAATAAAATCGTGTGTCAACAGCAAGAATGAAATACATATGTGATCCCAGGGCTAAAGAAGTTCTGCTGTGAGTGCTTCCTTTCGTGTGCCGTGTTTACCTGTTCACTGCGATGATTTTTTTTTTTCTTTTTACCTTCAGAGCATTTTTTCAACATGGGAAACACCTGTCGTTTTGAAGGAACTGAAGAATGTTACGGTATATATGATCTATTAAATTTGAAAAATGTGTCTTGAAGATGATAAAACTTTCAGGAGATTAAAGGAATATTGTAAACTACGTCTTCAGAAAAAGGGAATTATGCTGCATACCGTACCTTACCTTTCCGATGTGCCATACTAGATATGGAGTTGGCATTCATGGACTTCCATTCTACTCATTCTTTTGTCTTCTACAACAAATCTGTAGTCTTCCACCCGCCTCCTGTGACTCTCACTATTCCGTCCATGCGCTTTTCCCTTGGTCTACCCCGAACTCTTCTACCTTCCATTATTCCTGCCAAACTCAAAGACTCCAACTTTCCTTTTCTCATCATGTGTCCCAAGAAGTGCAGTTGTGTTCAAATTACTATCAGTAGTTCTCGTTTTGTTTCTAATATTCTCTATTTGTAACTCTTTCTGTCTACGACAGTTTCAAAACTCTTCTCTAGAACCACATGCTGCATAGAGTAAATAATTTTGATCTTCGGAGAGAGCAGAATCCCCTTAGCTTTTTTTTTCTTTCTTTCTTTTTACTAGAAGACGATTTTTAGATGAAAGATCTTCAGGATCAGTCTTGTCCATCTGTCTCCTACCAACTTTTTTCAGGAACCAGTTGCATCACTCCCGTAGACTTTAGCAACACCACAGTACACAGTGCACAAGAGGCTGATAGTTAAGCGAGGTGCCGTAAAGCTCTGCTTCTAGTACTTTTGTGCTTATTCTGTATTGCTGATGCTGTCTGCTGACGATTTTGTTCAGCTGAGATGATATTTTTGGAAATCAAAGCGTTAGGTAGTCTTCGTTAACCGCGTCAGTAGTATGGGGCTTTCTTGAGTATAATGTCCAGTGTCAGCAGCGATTTAAAAAAAAAAAAATCATTGTACTAACAGGTTTCTGGTTTTTAATAAATTGGCTACCTCTAGTGTGAATGTCACGTGAAACTGAACATACATGTAATTAGTTTAGATGATCGACGCTGTACCATTTAGGCCACAATAACTGAAGTGGAGGAAGATGACGGCTTAGATTGATGCCCACCAACTGCACGAGGCTTTGTAAGGTAGACAGTCAATATTTGTCAAGGTCCACACCTTAGAACGTTGCCCGCAACAGTCGGTGTTACTGGTAAGGCGGGTTGCTTTACTGATGAATTGTATGATTGTTTTACCAAATGAATGATTGATTGATTGATCAATGGACTCATTATTAGACTGTTTTTTTTTTTTTTAACAGTATTGATTGACTGACTGACTGACTGACCGACGGCAGACTGAATGAGCGAGTGAGTGTGATTAATTAATAATGGTATTAGAGTCACTGATTAATTGGCTGTTTACCTGATTTATTTCCTGATTCACTGATAAACTGACTGACCAGTTTGTGAACTGATTGGTTGATGGGCAGATTCCTTGCTTGACTGACCTGCCGAATGATTGTTTGACCGACTGAGTATGGAACAGTGAGAGAGAGAGAGAGAGAGAGAGAGAGAGAGAGAGAGAGAGAGAATGATTAACAGTGAGAGAGAGAGAGAGAGAGAGAGAGAGAGAGAGAGAGAGAGAGAATGATTAATTATGGAACAGTAAGGTGCTAGGTAGATACGTGACTGAATCATTACTGAACCGTAACTGGTTGACAGATTGTTAGACAGACTGACTGACTGATAAATTCTTTGACTAATAAATTCCATATATATATATAATATATATATATATAGATATATATATATATATATATATATATATTGATGGCTAATTGGCTTGGTGTCTTGACATTAAGTGACTCACTGGTTGATTAAAAGACTGACTGAATGGCTGACAAAATGATTCGTTGACTGAGTGATTATTTCTTTGACTACGTGGTGGTAAGATACAAGTACAGTACATAGATAGATAGGTAGACAGTCAGATACAATGATATATTGACTGGCTGATTGCATGAATGATTGTCTGATTTTTATATTTCAGGTGCAGGTCGTGTCCACCCGCGCCAAACGACACCGACGACCAGAGTACTGCGACGACATACAGGTGAGTATACACTCTGTCTCTCTGTCTTTTATACACTTTGTCTGTCTGTCTGTCTGTCTGTCTCTCTCTCTCTCCCTCCCTCCCTCCAAGGACGCAGGTCATTCTTCACACATGGACCAACACCCATATAAAAACAGCTTACTTTTCTCCACAGTATGATATAGGAATCTTATTATCAACAAAACTGAGAAGGTTTGGGGATGTGGGTAGGATGGAGGATGACAAATGGCTGCAGAGGGTGAGAGGTATGAATGCAGGGGGTAGAGTGCAAGAGGCAGACCAAAAAAGACTTGGGACGAGGTCAGACGTTCTTACCTTAGTTATAATGGACTAGAGAGGGCACTAGATATCGAGCAGCATGAAGAGCCGCCAGTAGGTGACCAAAGCCGATGCATGCAAGTATGTTGAAGCCTTTATACCAGAAATGAAGCGAAAATGAACCATAAGTAAGACTCTCAAGATAAATATTGATTTACTTCATTACCATATGCAATAAGGAAGTCAAACAGTGACTCACGATATCCATTGATCCGATCTGCAAACCTGAAGATATAGTATATTGTCTCAGACTCAGAGTCTAAGAATTATTTTGTCAAAACCGTAGTGATTTTATTGTGTTAATTGTACGTTGTAATACACATGAATAGCAGCAGTGGTAGCCCATTCTCCCAATCCTTCAAATAATAATAATATTAGGCAACTCTATGCTGTTGCAAGCTCTCACCTGACCAGGCATATACCCCCCACCTCCCTGCACCTAACCATGTGCGTAACTGAGCTCCCCCCCCCCCCGATTATTTCTTTTAAACGTGGGCATAAGGAGAACGCCTTGAGGACACACAATTTTGGCTTTTCAGATTCCTTACACAGGTCGCATTGAAGTCTGGATTTTTTAATACTTTTTTCATATATATATATATATATATATATATATATATATATATATATATATATAAAGACAGCATTCTACCTATCAAAAGGCACCAGTTCACTATGACATTATTGTGAAAATTCATGACTCTGTAATGAATACTTTCTGAAAAATTTCTACACCCATCCAGCTGCCCTGCCATCCAGCCCTACAAGTGGGATACCTATTGATCCCAGGGATAACACTCTCCTTTGGCTTTGTCAGGTGGAGGGTAATAATAATACTAGCTAGTTACCCTTCTTAACACACAGCCACAATCAGGAGGCTTCATCATCTGGTATAAAGGGTATGTATGATATAAACAAGATCTGAAGACTTTGCGGTAACTTCTTGTGTAACATCAACAAGGGATCTCAATACAAAAGTGTCGAAGAACGCATGTGTAAACTGTACGATTGTCTCAATAACTGGCTAAATGTATGCTTAACTGTAACTATATTCCTTTCAGGCCATAAGAGGGACCACAGCTATATATCTGAAAAGTTGCAGCTTTAAAGCTTGCGTATTCTCTAAAACGTGTTGCAAAGAAAAAACGGCAATTTGAATTTGGTGCATTTCACTAGGCTAAATGGCAAAATACTAAGCCAAAATTAATCAGCAAAAATTCTTGTCATAGGATTTTCAATCAAATAGCTGTATCTCAATTAGTTTAAGATATTTCAATTTCAAATATGCAAGTTTAAAAATACACATGAGTACGGTATATGACCTTCAAAAAGAGGTCAGTGTCATATATATATACAGTATATATATATATATATATATATATATATATATATATATGATGTGTAATATCAAGACTGAAGAAAAAAAAATGCAAACATTACAACTTGCAACCTATTATTAATGTGCAGCCACAATAACGAAATTCCACGATATGGTATGTTGTTTAGACTTACCTCCCTTGTAAATCTAAACAACATACTACGTAGTGAAGTTTCTATATCGTAGCTATACATGGTATATAAGGTGTGTTTAATATAAACAAGGTCTGAAGACCCTAAGGTAACTTCTTGTGTAACATTAAGAGGACCTGAAGGCAAAGCTGTCGAAGAACGCATGTGTAATTTACGTTTGTTTCAATAACTGGCTAACTATATCCTTAACTGTAACCATATTCCTTTCAGACCATAAGAGGGACTACAGCTATATATCTGGAAAGTTACAACATTAAAGGTTTTGTGGTTTTCTCTAAAACGTGTTGCAAAGAAAAAACTGAGCAGATTTGAATTCAGTACTTTCCTCTAGGCTAAATGGTAAAATATTAAGCCAAAATTATTCAGCAAACATTTTTATTATACATATTTTAACCAAATAGCTGTATCTCAATTAGTTTCTGAGATATTTCCATTTCAGATATGCAGTTTTTAGAATAAAGATGAGTATATGACCTAGAAAAATAGGTCAAGGTCATTTATATTTGTCACAAGAACTTGGATTACACTAGGGTACCTTCATGTATATTATAATCAAGATCGAAGAATAAAAGTGCAAAGAAAAATAATAACTAGCAAAGTGACCTGAAGTCACGACACCCCACCCGTGCCGACTGAATTGGGGTCAGAGTAACTTAAGGTGAAAGGAAATAGAGTTAAATGAAGTTTTTTGACTTGATAATAGCACTATTACCAAAATAAATGACAGTTTCTGAGATTTAAAACTTTTACATTCGATTGACCTTGAGTTTGTCGTTTCACGGTTATTCAAGGCCACATCTTATAGTGCCAACTGAATATCCAAATATTTCTCCTTAGTGATGAATTAACAGTAACCATGGGCCTATCTCTCACATATATGTATCCTTGACTTTTGTCTTTCAAGGTCACTCAGGGTAAAATATAATGGTACCAATAGAATCCCCATATATGAATTTATATTAGTGATTAAGAGTAACCATGTATCTATCTCCCATCATTTGCCTCCTATGGCACTGAAAAATTGACTCCCTGTCTCTACCATTGGGCCCCAGATTTGGGACCCCCACTCCCACCCTTACCCCTGGTGGATTTTCACCAAAATCGAATCACTTCCTCAGTTTCACATATCCAACACCTGTGTAAATTTTGAAAATGATCCGCTCATTGGTTCAAGAGTTAACTGATGCACAGACTCATAATTAAATAAACGCCAACGATCACATACACCCCTTCAGCAATTCATATAATACTGACGAAATCAAGAAGCTTCGCCATTTATACGGCAAATCCCAATAATAATAATAATAATAATAATAATAACAGTCGTAGTAGTAGTAGTAGTAGTGGTAGTAGTAGTAGTAGTAGTAGTGCTCGAGGTTTCTGGACACGTGGGCAGAGGGCTTACTTCGACATTAGGATATTTGATCCTATTGCAGCATGTCATCGTGAACTGCCTCTCGAGGCTGCATACATAAGGAATGAACAAGAAAAAAAAAAAAAAGCAGAAACTATCAAGAAAGGATCCAACATGTGGACCACGGTCGATTCACTCCCCTTGTGTTCACAACAACAGGTGGGATGGGTCCAGCGGCGGTGAGATTCTACTCGAGACTGGCAAAAGTTCTTTGTGAGAAGAAGCATCAACCCCAGAGTTCTGTTATGGCCTGGGTGAGATGTCGACTGTCATTCTCCCTCGTGAGGTCTGCACTCCTACTGTATACTGTATGCCTCAGGAGCACAAGATCATCAATTCTCAGGTCCGTCTCTTTGGCGGGTATGGATTACGAAGCTACTGTGGTCGAGAGTCACATAGACCAGAGACTTCAATGGATTAATGTCTATGTTAGCACTGTAATACTTAAAAAAATAATGTAGTAGTAGTAGTAGTAGTAGTACTAGTAGCAGTTGCAGTAATGGTAGTAGTAAATAATAATAATAATAATAATAATAATAATAATAATAATAATAATAATAACCAGCTATAGTTCAATAAACAAGTTTCTGACTAGAGTAAAACTATTATGAAAGAGGACAAAATAGGAAAAAGAAAAATATTTGTCGAAAAAAATGACTGGGTAGAATTAGCTCAATCAATAAGAGGCAATCCGGTCCGATGGGAGAGTCGATAATGTTGGTTAAGGCTGAGTCAGGGCTGCTGAATTTTGTGAGGTATATTTTCAATGGTACGAAATAGGAGGCGAAAGACTGGGACAATTTTCGGCTCATTTTGTTCTCTGTTTTCCATTCTGATTAGTTTGCTTTACCTCTTCTCACCGACGGGCCTTCCTAAGCTTAATAAAAACATCTGGCGTTTTAGAAGAATTGTTATAATATTTCTGCTGCGTACGAACTTTTTTTTTTTTTTTTTCAGTTTCTATAAGATTCATGGTAGGGGTGAGGATACCGAAAGCGACATACATAACCCTTACTTTTCGTTAAGTTTTATTTTTTAATCCCCTTCGTATCGTGGACGTATTTTATTTAAGACTTCCTGATTGTAGGCAATTTAGACAATTTTCTTTGCTTTTGGACAGTCTTTCCAACGAAGGTGTTAGATACAGCCTTCATCAACTCCTTCATTCTTATACGTTTTCTCGGGGTGACTGAAAAATAACAGTGCTCTCTGGCTAAAGGCGTTTAAGTGAATTCATTTGTCTAGGAGTACTGAGAGTAAGCTCAGAAAAGACGCTTTAGAATTCCAAAGGTTGATGTTTCTTTGACTTGAAATACCATTTTCTTAAACCCCCGCACTCGCGAAGAGAGAGAGAGAGAGAGAGAGAGAGAGAGAGAGAGAGAGAGAGGGAGAGAGAGAGATTTTTGTTTTTATCTGATTTTAAGTAAACGTGCTGGAGGGGTTAACGGTCAGATTTTTTTTTTTTTTAGAACAGTAGGTCAAAGGTCAGTATCGAAAGATAAGACGTTTGACCTAGCAAGGTCGGAGTAAGCAGTTTTTTATCCAGTTTAGGTCATAATCAGGGGAAGGGTTGAGAGAAAGGCAAGAATGAAGGGCTTCGATTCTGAGACTAATCAGTTAGGTCAAGGTCAGAGCTGGACCCGTGTGTTAGAATGTGAAGAAAATAAGTAAAACATTTTCATCTGATTTCAACCAAACTTTGTGGAAGGATTGAGGATCACCCAAGGGTTTGATTTATCGTTTTGAAGAGCACTAAGTCAAAGGTCAGTGACACATGGTAAGATCACCTTAAACAATTTTTATCGGATTTAGACCAAACTTTGTGGAAGGTTTCAGGAAAAGATAAAGGGTTTTCTTTTTCTTTCTATTTTTTTTTTTTTTTACACTCAGTTAAATGCAAAGGCCAGAGGAAAAGATCAAAGGTCAAGGTCTCAGGGCAAAGTCAGCTCCAAGTTTTGATCAGATTTGGTCCAAAATTGATGGAAGGGTTAAGAATTGAGCAAGATGAAGAAATTCGATTTTGAGAGCAATCTGTCGAAGGCCAAGGACACAGGGCAAACTCAAATGTTCGGCCCTTAGACCAGGTGATGGGCGCTGGCAATAAAGTCTTTAAGTGTCCCTTTTTTTTTTTTTTTTTTTTATGGTACCACGAGAGGCATATAACCAGCTCAAGGAGACCTGCCCTAGTGAAATTAATTAATATGCCGGTTATCTGCTCATGCATTTTTACTTACTCCCATTCCCTAGCCATTCCCATTCCTTGTACATCCATTTCCTTTCTTTGCTTTACCTCGCAGTGTATATCCACTCCCCACCCGTTATCACCCCCAGCCCACCCCTTCCCTTCTCTCCCTATAAAGTTACGTTTATTAGGAATTATATGATTTTGCTTTTCACTTTCCTCACTCCTGTTCATATGTCATTACACTTTTTTTACACATACTTCCTCATACCGCCATCCCACTCGAGTGGATTTTACATTTCTTTGTATGTCTTTTTACACCTGTCCTTATATCTAATCATTTTCTTACAGATATCCTCCCACCCCCATTCCTCACCTAATACATCCATGCCTGGCGCATTCACCTCTTACCAAAAACTCTTACCTATCCATTTCATTTCTCCCAATTTTACCTTGCATTGTTCACTCACTTCTTCAAGTATTCTTAGCTACTCTTCATGTGCACCATTCCATTCTTACTGTCACTATAAACCACTATGTTATTTCCATTCGTCACTTATTCTCTCCGTATTGCATGCACTCACTTCCTTTTCTAATTACTTCATTAACTCGCTCCGTTGAACATAATTCTGCCCAGCTTAGCACACTCACTTTCACTATTCACCCATTCACTCCCATACACTTCCACAAATCCCGCCATACCGCACCTCATGGCTTCACTTTCACTCCTCACTTAATCTTGTTCAGTTCCACTCACCCCAGCTAGCCTTCTGACCCAAAGATGTGCATGTTTCGTTGCTTCCCTTCGAGCCTTACGCTTTTCACATGTCAGAAACATATTGTAGTCCGCATTCGGAGCTGTAGCCTACTTATATTCGGTGTAGCGAGATATTCAGGTCAGTGTTATGTTAATGTTCCATGTGGACAGCTAGTCTCGTAAGTGAAAGTATGTAGCGTTACATGTATAGCTTATCGATATTGATATGTTAATGCATGGTAATAAGTAGGTCTGTATATTTAACATATTCGCATCACTGTTGAAACACCAGTACCAGATTAAATAAAAACGTTTTCTCATGTACATTTTCTTTAAAGCAGAGAAGAAAGATAAACCGTTTGAAGCTAACAAAGTTGCTCTTCAAAGAAAACAACAAAGGAGAGCCAACCCTAAATCCTTTCTTTTGGAGATATATGGACACATTGCTCTTAAAAGATAGAGGGACACACAGATGTATAAGGTAACAGAATGGCAACTGACAAGTACAATAGATAAAGAAGGTACCGTATCAAAGAACATGATGTTAGAATAAAACGAGCAGATTTTCTTGGCTGGAATGGAGGATATTTATAACATAATTGGGTAGGCGAGGGCAAAATGAAGACTACCGAAAGAGAGACTGCACCTGCATTTGTTGAACAGTGAGCAAGCAGATACTGTTCTACTGCTACTGGTATTTATGAGGAGTAATAGTAGTAGTTGTAGTAGTAGTAGTAGTACTGAAACTGTTGGGGAGGCGAACATAATTATTTTTATTATTATTATTATTATTATTATTATTATTATTATTATTATTAATGCTTGCCTGCAGAATTTTCCGAGACCAACTAATAGCCTTTCCATCACAAGATGTGCTTAAATACCACTTGTGTTTCCACATCGTTCTAGAGCCCACAATGATCAGTTCTGACCCAAAAGTCGAAAACATTACAGTATTTTCGAATCTTTTTGAGTGTCACGATTTCTGTCAATTTCGCGTCATCGTGTAGCGCACGATCGCCAAAATTTTTGTCTGGTGTTTTTCTGACACTCCCTGAACTTACCCCGACCTAATGCTGAAAGAATTAGGTCGATATTTATTACTGTTCTCGTGAAAGAAAAGAACAATACGCACAGACCGACTCACACACACACACACACACACACACACACACACACACACACACACACACACACACACACATATATTCCGCTTACATTGCATGACATTATTATTATGATGATGATGATGATGATGATGATGATGATGATTATTACTGGAATGGTTGGGGAGGGCGGACATATCTAGTTCTTGACTAATTGTTGCACGTACTAGCAGGAGCAAAACAAAATCCATGAGCCTCAGATTTCAGTGAGCCTGTAATTTCAAAGTTAAATATTCCAGGGAGCGTGACTCGCGTAGGCTTACACCCTGACATTCCACTGATAAGCCACCTGCGTCAGTCTTTCTCACATTCCAGTTAGCTTTAAATTGTAATGTCTGCTATTCTGGTTTGCCTAAATTTCCAGGAAATCGCAGATCCCTGTTGATAAAAATGCTTTGGTTAGCTAAAAATTCTATAGCCCGACACCCTAATCGTGTATTGGGTGTCCCCCCCCTCCCCCCAAATAAAAAGGTCACCCTGTCGTCTACCAATAGACAGCCTTTGCTCCAAACTCACACGCCTCTCTCTCATGTATCTCTCCACCTCATCCCTCCATCTATTCCTTGGTCTCCCCCTCCACCTCCCGCCCTCCACCTCACTCACCTACACTCTTCTAGTTAGCCTCTCATTCATCATTCATTCCACATGGCCAGACCATCCCAGTGTATTTCTCCTAACGCTTTGAGTCACATTGAACATCAACACCACAAAGCTCTTTCATTTCCTTATTCTCCATGTAACTCCACATGCTACTCTCAAATAACTCGTTTTTACTGTTCTATATCCTGACTAGTGTCCTTCCAACAGGGCCTCGCTTCACTTCCATACGTTCAAGTTGGAATGGCAGTAATGTTATACAATGACTGTTTTACTTCCGTACTCACTTCCCTATTGCTATCACCACTGTCTGTGCAGCAACAATCTATCTTCCCTGCCATGCCGTTTCATGCGCTACATTCTCTAAACTTTAATTACGCATCACAATATTTAAATACTTGAGGACACTAAACTTCTTTTTATCCTCACCTTCCAGCGCCACTATGCCTTCTGGGACTTCATTTCTCTCAAAGACCGTAAATTTGCTCTTAGCTACATTCCCACTTAGATATGGCTCCTTACATACACTCCTAGACTCATTCAGGAAACCTTGCCACCCCCTGTCATTTTTACTTAACAATACAGTATCATTTAAAAACAACAATGCAGGCAGTTTCCAAACCCTCTTTCACTAAGGACACTCAGCATCCACTGGTCTGTCTTGTCTCTCCTTTATGCCACAGATAGTTAGATAGATAGATAGATAGATAGATAGATGGATAGATGGATTGATAGATGGATAGATAGGCAGATGCACACACACACACACACACACACACACACACACACACACACACACACACACACACACACACACACATCTACCTATCTCAATCCCGCATACTGTTTCAATAAGGATTAATTTATCATGAATTATACATATAAGTAATTTTTTTAGTTTTAAACTCCATAGCCTGTTTCTAGCCAGACTTAAATTCCAGTATCAAGCTCCGCCGATTCCTGTCTGCCTGACCTTCGGCTAATACGTCCCTGCCATCAATCATTCACACTGACCTCATTTACTATGCTGATGTAAAGCGTTCTTCAGGTGGACAGATCAACGTCGTATTTTTTCTCTTTTTACCTCCAGTCAGCATTACAGGTAGACTAGGTTGGATGTAGGAGGTGGCTGTGGATCTTTTTACAATATGTCGCTCAATAAGAGAGCTGTGTGTGAGAGCGCCGCGTTCCGACTTTTTTCTAGCTGTTGTGTTTCCTCTTGTTCTTAGTGGTTGCTTACATTCGCACTGTCACTGTACTCATACTTTTCAGCCTGCAAAGCTCATCTACTGAACTATATTGTACCCCCTCCTTGCTTCATCACCTACCACCATCACAGCACTGCCCCAACCACTCCTCTGCCCCTCCCCCCCCTTTTTTTTTCTGATTCCCCACGTCCACTTGGATCTTTTAGATAAAATGGTAACACAAGACTTCTCACTGCCAGCACCTACCCATATAAGCTACAACACCTATCTTCACAGGGTGTACTGCTCCTACCCTGCCCCACCATCATCACCATCATCATTATCATCATCATCATCATCATCATCATCCGTTCCACCCACACCTCCGCGCCTAGTCTTCTCAATGCCTCCTTCCACCTTGAACATACTTGTGAAATCTTTTGCGAGAATCCTTCCGACAGACTCACGATCCTCGTCTTTATAGGATACGTCATAGTTATATTCCCCTTAACGCTTTTCCACCATTCCAGCCCATTTCTCCATTCCTGTTTTTCTATCCCTCTTCCTCCACTGCGAGAAAGGGTAATAATCTCTTAGCTAACCATTACCTCGACACGACTGATCAGCCTATTTCACACGAGGAATCAAAGGCTTGACACTAATTTAATACATGTAAACTGACAAGACTGATGTTATAAAGCTGAGATAGCATTAAAGAACATAAGAAAGTTAAATACACCCAGGGCACCCTCTTCTGTGTTGAAGGTTATAAATTATGACGTAAGTGGGTGTCATCTGATGTGCTTTGACTTCGTAATGGACGTGAACTGAGCTTAGTGGACAAAAAGTTGCGTGATTGGATTTTGGATCGACAGAAGTCTAAATGAAGTTTTCTGGGTCTAATGAGAAATGTGATGACGTAAATAGACTAGCTTGGATCGATGCTCACGTGAACGAACCTGAGGTGACCCGAGTTAACCTGACTGGACCATAATTTGGGGCTAAATTCACCTACTCGGACCTGAGGAGGTGTGAGTGCATGTAAATGGACGTAACTCCATGAATAGGCCTGAGATTGCTGAAAGGCCTGAAGTTTCGTGATAAAAGAATTGATGACTGGGCCTGATTACGTATAGCCTAACTGACGTCGAAGAGTCTGAGTGGACTCAAACCCTTTTAAATGGACAGGCATTGACCTGATTAATGTGGAATTGATATGAATGGTCCTGACGAGTTGTGAACTCATATGAACTAATCAGAATTGACCAGACGGGTAGAGTGGATGTGAAGACCCTGACTGGACTTGGAGTACGGTAGTGTCAATGAGTTTTTATGGAAGCAAATAGACCTATACTGACCAAACTTTATTATTTTACTCTAACTAGTGCTAAAATTGGCATCTCTCCACCTTGAATGAAGAGATGTGACAACAGACAAACACTGGAATATGATGCTTGTCACGAAGAAGTGGTGTGGAAAGGACGTAGAGTCACAGAGTTGTCTTTTCCTGCCGCTGAGTTAAGTGGAATAAGCTACAAAAGGACGAAAACAGTAGAGTTATTTCTGGACTTGACTGAACTTAATTAGACCTGAAGTGACCTGCACTGCTGCATTCATGTTAATATATTCAATCCGTTGACGTATTTACAATTTCATCCGTGCTTTACTATCCCCAGATATTTATACTGCAGTTTAAGGGAGACTTTGAAATTGATGGGATATCAAAAGCCTTCATTAATCCTGGAAACACGAGCACTCTTTTCCCTAATTTCAGTAACTCTGAGTATGGATACAATAAATGATAAATAGGCATCACTGAATAAAGGGTCTATTGTGCTAATGTTGGACGTATTAGTGTAATGGTTTTTGCTCTTTATCATAGCAAAGTAATGTGATGTTTTACTTGTGTAGAATGTGGAATGAGGCATACAAATGTCACATGAATCTCTCTCTCTCTCTCTCTCTCTCTCTCTCTCTCTCAGTACGTATACTTGTAGGTGATTAATTGATGATTGTACTCACTTTCAACTTGGAGTAGGTGAATGATTGATGCTCCTCTCTCTCTCTCTCTCTCTCTCTCTCTCTCTCTCTCTCTCTCTCACACACACACACACACACACACACACACACACACACACACAGTCCTGGCCCCCTCCCTATGTATATCTTGGCCGCCTCCCACTTAATCAATCACTACCCGGTACCTAAAGGTCAATCTCCCCCCCCCCTTCGACCCTCTTATAGTCCTCCCCCCATTCTCTTTCTCCATCTCCTCTCTTACTCAGTCTTTCTTATATCCTTCTCTCTCCTGCTTCTAACCCTTTCTTCGTTTCTAAAAGCAATAGTTTTTTTTTTTTTATCATCTATTCCATTTCTCTCTCTTTCTCAATCTTCCAAATTTTCTCCACTGTGTGTAGTTTCTAACCTTTCCCTCATTCTTCCATTCTTTTTCTTTCTCTTTGTTTTGCTTTATTTACTTATTTTTTTTTTTTTGTATCTTATCCCACTCTGATTTTTCGGTTTCTGTCACGCCTTATTATTTTTACCTAGTCCGTTCTTATTTCCTATGTACTTATTACATCTCTTCCTCTTTTATTAGTAATCTTATGAACGTCCTCTGGCATTACTTGTACTTGCCTTTTGTTACCTTTCTACCTGTCCCTATTTCTCAGCATTTCTCCCCTGTCATCTTTTTTTTTTTCCTCCCTGTCTTAGCCTCTTCATTCTTTATCGTCCTATCTTCCTTCCTCTACTACTATCCCTTTAAAATTTCTTCGCGACTTCGAAGTCCATTTTATATTATTCATACTGCCTTTCAGATGATTCTATTTATATTCAAAAGCATTTCTAGTAGTGAAGGGGTTAAGGAAGGTGTGTGCAACCAGTCCAGTTCAATAAGTCTATGGCCCATATTCTTGTCGGGCAAGGAGGCTCCCTAACACCTCTTCCTTGACGATTTATTTTCCAAACTACTGTACTCATTAATATCACCTAGTTTGCTTCTTACGTTTTCTTCAATATCGACATAGATTGCATGAATAGACACAAGAATATAGTAGAAGAGCAGCATCAGAAATAAATCGGTATGGAAGAGGTGTTAGTAAGCTTCCTAACCGTACTACAATTACCGCTCGATATCTCACCCCTCCAGTTAAAAAAAAAAAAAAAATCCCATAGACTTAAAAGGAAAGAAAAAAAACTTGGTGACGCCCTCTTAGTGAAGACCTTAAGCTGCTCCTTTCTCGATCATTTTTTCCTGTTCCTTTGCTTATTGCTTTTCCTTCTGTTCTCTCTTTTACACATTATATTTGTTTTACTCTATATTTTCACTCTTAACATTCAGGCTCCTGCGACTCATTATCAGCTTTAGATAATAACCTGACTTTAGTTGAAAGAGAATACTATAGGGGTCTCGACTACGCAAGAGTTATTTTTGACAGTATTAACACCATTTGGCTCTTGTAATTCACGCTCAGCCTTTATTAATTAATGTTTTTTGCTGGAATAAAAATAATGTAAATAACGCTAGCAGTAAGACGTTATATCTGATTTTACTAATATTGCTGTCAACCTTAAATCTCCTTGTCTTTCTCCCCCTGATTTATTCCTGTCTTCTATGTATTCTTGTTCTTTACATTATTTTGCCTTTTCCTATTCACTCATCTTTCCTAATATTTCACCTTCTCTTGGCGTTCCTTTTTCTATATGTTATTCTTTCTTTCTTTCTCTTCTCTTCTCTCTTCTACTGTCATTGCCTTTTCCAATTTCTGGGCCCATTTAATCTCTTCTCCATCTCACATCTTCATCCTTTGTCTCTTTACTTCCTGTTCCTCTCTCCATACCTTTTCCACTTTGTCATTTCGTCCCTTTTTTTTTTATTATTATTCTCTATTAATCCTTCTCCTTTTCATTGCACAATAATTTACTGGTATCTGGTGTTTTGATCTGACTCTTCGTTCGTTTGCGTTTATTCACATCTTTTTCATATCGATATTATTTTTCCATTCCATTGTCTCTTCCTTCGCATTCTTCTCTTCTTACATTCCCTCTTGCTTACTTTATTTTACTTTCCCTCATGCGTATTTTCTTTTTCTCTATCCTCATGTTCTCCTGTCCTTCTTGTTTAATATGCTCTGTTTTCTTGCCCGTTTATCTTTTTTTCTTAGTTTAACGTCACCCTGTTGTTGATCTTTTATCTTTTTCCTCCCTTTTCTCTCTCCTTTCTGCCCCGTTTGCATAATTTTTTTTACGTTCATGCTCCACTCTTCCTCGTTTCATTCATCTCCTACCTTCTTATACATTTTTTCTCTTATTTCCTTCCCATTGCTCTTTGCTATGCTCACTTCCCCTCTTCCTTTTCTTATTCTTCATCCTGCTTTATTTCTTCCTCGTTTTTTTTTCCCCCTGTGTTTTTTGCGTTATTCATTACCTCCTTCTTGCTATTAATTTTTTTCTCCTTATAGCCAATTTGACGTTTTCATAGTTCATATGTTCTTGTTGTCTTGCTGCCATGCTCATCTCCTTCTCCCAACTTTCTCATATTCTACTCTTCTCTCTTCCCGGTTTGTATTTTTTTCTCTGCTCATTTCCTCTCGTCCTGTTCTGACTCTTCTGTTCATTTTCATTCATCCTATCTCTGCTTTCGTCCCCTTTCTCCATTATTTATGTACTTATTTTCATCCTCGTCCTCTTTTCATCTTTTCCATCTTCCTCTTCCAACCTCTTTCTCTGTACTTTCTTTTCTGTTTGCCTTTCTATGTTCATTTCCCCTCCTTGTCATCTCACTCCTCCCCTACTCCTTCATCTTCCACTTTCTACTTTCTTTTCCATTTGTCTTTTCTCATTGCTCATTTCCTCCTCTTCCTCTTTTTCATCATTCCTCTCCTCACTCATCCTTCTCTCCACTCTCCTTTTGCCTTCTGCCTTCCCACTCTTCTTGCATCTTGTCAGGAGTGCACCGTCATCACTATTATTTTTTTTTTCCAGTTCTCCATCCCATTGTTATTATTTTCTCTTTGTCTTCTTGGTTGCCCATTCCTTTGTCCCTTTGCCTTATTCTCTGCCTCTCTTTAGCATACTTTCTTTTTACTCCTCAGTGACATCTTAACTTTTTCTTTCTCTTTTGTTTCTGTTCATTCTTCAGTTCTTTAGTGTCCTTTCTCTCTCTCTCTCTCTCTCTCTCTCTCTCTCTCTCTCTCTCTCTCTTGCTCCATGTATACCCTACCTCTTTTCTTTCCCGGCACCTACCTTAACTCCTTTCTCTCTCTCTTCATTAATCCCATCTCCTTTCTTTCTGATAATCTGTCCTACTTCCATTTTCCATTTCATGTATTCTACCTCCATTCTTTTTCTTCATATATATATATATATATATATATATATATATATATATATATATATATATATATATATCTATATACCTAGGCTGCTTCCCCCAAGGAAAGGGAGGTAGCCGAGACAGGACGACTCACTCTCCATTTACTCATCCATTCAAACACATTTATTCGCATCTTAGCCCCAAAGGGGAGAACGGACAGATCCTCACTGCATCACAACGCACAAGGGTCAACTGCGCAATGCAATCAGTGACATCCACAGCAGGGCCCGACAGCAGAACTGGTTTACCCCTGCCACATCATAACAGACCCATCCCCTTACCCGCACCTGACCTGACTAGCTGATCAGACCAAAAGCGGGAGAATATCCCTCAGGGCTGCGTCATCACTTATTCATTCACAATTTCTCTCCATTTATTTCTGTCACGCACAGCCACTCTTCCTTGCTCAACAGACATCCCTCTCGCATCCAGCGCTCTCTTCACACTGTCCATCCATCCTATTCGTGGTCTTCCTCTCAGTCTTACACCTCTCACATCAGATCTAGTTATCTTTTTCACCAATCGCTCATTATCCATTCTCTCCATATGCCCAAACCATTGCAACACCCTCTGCTCAACTCTACCAGCCATCTCCCGAACAACTCCAGTTCTCCTTCGCACTTCATCATTTCGCACTCGATCCATACGCGTCACTCCACACATACTCCTCAGACATCTCATCTCCATTACATTCAAACTTTTCCTCTCTGCTACACCCATATTCCATGTTTCAGCCCCATATAATGCAGTCGGTACCACAACACCCTCATACAGCCTTCTCTTTACATCCATTCTAAGCGAACGACATTTAAACACTTTTTTCATTCCTCCCAGCGCCTTTCCTACTTCATTTATTCTAAACTTCACTTCTGCATCTATTCTTCCATCCACAGCAACATGTGACCCTAGATATTTAAAACAATCTACCTCCTCAAGCAACTCACCATTCAAAACTATATTCATCCCCCTACCATCTATCAACCTCGTACACTTCATCACTTTACTCTTATTCTCATTTACTTTCAATTTCCTCCTTTCACACACCCTTCCAAACTCCTCTACCAACTGTCTCATATATATATATATATATATAAAACCTTCCGTTACGTTTCTTCCTTCCTCCTATTTTTTCCTCTTTGACCAACGCTAATCTTATTCTGTCGTCTACATTAGTCTGTTTGTGTATAGTTCTTTTTCTCCTCATTCTAGTTCTCCCTCTCCCTTCCATCTAGTTCTCTGTTTCTGCTTCTTTTTATACTCTGAAACTTTACCTGCTTCTACTTAGTTTCTCCCTTACACTCTAGTTTCTGTCATTACATCAATCTATACACTGTCTTCCGTCCTTCTATCTTTTCCTCTGTTCTATATATATTTTTTTTTTCACTGTAAATTATTCTGCTTCTCTCACGTTAGTTTTCTTCTCTACCTCACCCTGTCTCATATCTCCTAATTCGTCCTCTGTTACCGGCACTTATTCTTTTTATATGCTATAAATTATTCCGTTTGTGTACAGCGCTTCTCCCTGTCTCGCTAGTTTCCCCCTCCTCATTAACCATTCTCAGTCCTCCTTTGTACCATTCTCTTCCAGTCACCTCCTCCTCTCTCGGTCTGCCTCTTGTTAGTCCCTTTCCTCACCATCGTTATTTCCTCTCTTTCTCTGCATTTATATTTCTCTTTGAGCAATATTCTCTTTGAAATAAAAGACGACGGTTTCCTTAGTAATTTATTTTGCATATTTCACCTTAATATTTGTTTTTTATTCTTTAATATATAGAGAGTTTGAATCAATAGCTCAAGAGGATGTGAAGATTTATTGTGCTCGTTAAATTTACCTCGGAATAAGTGGCACAGAAGAGGATATCAGAGCTTACTAGGCAAGTTAAATTTACTGAGGGATTAGTGACACAGAGAAGGATATCAGGGCCTACTGTGCACGCTGAATTTACTCTTTAAGTGTATTACGGTTTACTAAGCACGCTAAATTTACTAAGGACTAAGTGACACAGAGGAGGATATCAGGGTTTATTAAGGAAAAAGTATTACTAAGTGTAAACCCACGAGTCTAAAACTTGGACTTCCTTCTGCACTTTTCTTCCCATCATTGTCTCCCCATCTTTCCTTTACACTGCACAGCTCTTCACCTTCCGACTTCCGTTCTTCTTTCCTGTCTTCTTCAGTTGTCACTGATTCTTTCCGTTTCATAATTTTCGGGAGTTCATGTCACTTTTTTCTGTTTCCTTTTCTCCTCTTCATGGCTTTTTTAGGAGTCTTGCAGCTCTTCATTATCTTAGCTTCTAGTAAGCCTCTAAATCTAACTACAAGCTTGTTTTCTTTTCCTCTCGTTATTCACCCACAATGCCAGGTATATACATCCTCTTCTGTTAATAGTGTAATGTATTATGTTTTACCCTCTTAACTCATTTTCATCACCAGTACTCCGAACACTTCGTAATCCTCCTGAACCTCTCCTCCGCCAGCCATCCCTCATTCCACCCTCATTGTTCTATTTTCACCTATCTTCTCACTTTGCTCTTCCTTCTTTCTCATTCTTCCAGCTCCCATCTTCATTTCCTTCCTACCCACTTTTCTTCGTCCTTTACTCTTCTTCCCTCTCTCCCATCTTCATTTTCCCCATTCCCACTTCGTTCTTTACTGTTCTTTCCTCTCCACATTCCTTCCTCCTTTACTCACCGCCGTGTCGTCAACTCTCTTTCTCAGTGTTCTCCTCATCCTCATCCGTATTCCTTCCCCAATTACCCTCTTACATTTTATTTCTTAGGTACCTTTCACCATCCGTGCCTCCCTCTTTCTCCTCCTTTATTCCTCCTCTAATCTCAAGGTCCCATGCCCTTTACCTTTACTCCTAGCCCCCCCCCTCTCTCTCTCTCTCTCTCTCTCTTTCCCTTCTGGCTTTCTTCTTCTTCTCTGTCTCACTTCTCCATCTCTCCATCGCGTGTCTCCCCTCCTCCTCTCTCCTTCTCCGTCTCTTCCTTCCTTCTCCCTACATTACCTGTCTCTCCCTTCCCCCTCTCTCCTATCCGTGTCTCCCCCTTCCGCTGCACTCCATCCCTGACTCTCACTTCCTGTTTTGTCCATCTCCTGTCTTTTCCCTTCCCTCTCTCTCCATTCCCCGTTCCTCCCTTCCTCCTCTCTTCTTTCCCGTTTTCTTCTTTCTCTTTCTCTTTCCCCTCCCCTTTCGCCATCCCCTGTCTCTCCTGTCCCTCGTTCCCCCTTGCCCGTCCATTGCATGTCTCATTTTGCCATTAGTCCTGCATCACCCACAACCTCGGCCACATTAAACCTCTAAACACGGCCTGGAATTGTTCATCACTGGGTTTTATGTGGAGATTATCCAGGTCGTGTATCATACGTAGGTAGAAAGGTAGGTGGGTGACGCCGTTCATAGCTGGGTTAATGGGTACAAGATGGTTGGTAGGTTAGTTCAGTATCGTGGAAAGGTAGGTAGATAAAAAGAAAGTAGAAAGGTGTTTAGAGAAGCAGTACCGGCAATAAAAGATGTGTAGCCAGGTTGTGAGTCAGTGGGACAATAGACTGATAGGTACCGGTTCTGTCAGGTAAGAAGATATCGGGTACAACGCAGTATAAGGAAAAGAAATTGATCCATTGAGTAGGTGGGTGAGTTGGAGGGTAAGATACCATGTTTTGGGGTGTGTGGGAGAGTCAAAACATGTGTTCTTAGGTATGGAGGACACATATTGTATATACTGAGGAATAATATGGTTCAGTAGAAAGGCGTAGCTTGGTCAGTTACTGTAGTCCGTTTGCCTTCTCTTGGCGGAAATGTTCCACTCCCACAGCTTGAATATTAAATCATGTCTACGTAAATTTCCATGAGCCTTAGTTATAACATAGCAATGGATCTTGTTACTAATTAGATTGGCCCTTCAGTCTGACCACAATTGGCCATCAGCTGAGTTGAAGGAGTTAGGGATCTTTGTCAAGTTGGAAAGAACTCGCAATTCTTGGCTGGTGGATAATTTAGTAAGTAAACTAGACTGTATCAGTAGGTAGCCTGGGTAAGGATGTGGTTAGGTACGGCATGGGAGGCAATGTAGGTACGATATTGTACGCATTTGCTGGGTACAGAGACAGTAGTTGGTGAAGTTATTGCACTGGTCAATAAAACAGACCGGTGTATGGTTAGTCACCAGAGATATGACTCGGTTTACAGGCTTGGAAAGGTTTCATAGGTATTCCACGTAGGTAATTAGAATAAAAATTGTCTGTACGCTGGGTGCAACGTTGGCTACTTGTATCAGAAGATTTCGACAGATGGTGGTAAGGTACAAGATAACGAGACTAATGAAGTGGGATGTAAACCAAAACACTGCTTGTTGGGGAAGCTGTTATAGAACTGAGCTGGTGATGCTGGTACGGAAAGTTGGAATCCCGATGTTTATAAATAATACTGAGATTAAAAATATGTTGCAGTTAGCCTCAGTACTCTGTGAAGCTCTTCTATAAATCCAGTCTTCCTTAAAGTTCCCCTGCTGTTGCCGTTGATTCTTATAACATACATTTCCCCAGCCTTTGAAAATGTCTTGAACAAACAGTACGATGTCCAGGAACTGATTTAAGTCCGGCATAGCAATTTCCACTGCTGGTGGTCAGTAAAAGTGGTTATACCTGGTGACTTCATAGCCTACCTGGTGGTCCCATAAAGAGGGAATGGAACCTATGTTCAAAGGTCAAACCACACACACACACACACACACACACACACACACACACACACACACACACACACACACACACACACCCGCGCTCTCACTCGCGCACGCAGACACTCACGCACACACACACACACACACACACACACACACACACACACACACACACACACACACACACACAGCATTATTATGTGCATCTGTCACATATCTACTGTAGGTGACCTGACAGTGTCTCCTTATGTAGCAGCACTAGGAGCCTGGAGAAGTACAAGCCTAGCTTAGCCTACCCGCTGTGGCATTACCATATCAAACATAGAAGAACCACTCATCCCTCCTCTCTCTCTCTCCTTCGTGTGTGTGTGTGTGTGTGTGTATATATATATATATATATATATATATATATATATATATATATATATATATATATATATGCTTGTGTGTGTGTGTGTGTGTGTGTGTGTGCAGAGTCGCCCAGTCATCACGCCCTTCCCGAGTACCGAGGTGAAGGACGGGGCTCGGGCAGTGGCTCGGGTGGGTGAGGGAGGGGTCGATAATACTGAATACTGGATTATCTTGATGTATGGCCGGGGATGGCTCGCTGTTGGCGGTGGGAAGGCCCGGGTTGGGGGTGATGGAGGAAGTTGTGGGCTTAGGGTGACAGTAGAAGTTGTTGGTTGCAGGAATGAGAGACGTTCTTGGTCCAAGAAAAGAAGTTCGGCTTGAAAGGAAAGGTGGGAAATGGAAGAGGTCGTAGGTTGTAGGGAAGATTATGGACTGAAGAAATTGAAGAACTTTAAAGTCTGAGGTCTAGGAGATGGTAGAGAGATGGTTTGTGGAGATGTCTAGATGTAGGTGGAAAGGAGAAGGATGAAGTTAGTGGTTTGTGTGGTTGGCAGAGGAAGTTGTGGCTTTAGAAATAGGAGAATTTTATATTGCGCGACTGTAAAAAGTTGTTTGGGAGACAGAAGAGCTTGTGGGAAACTGAAATTCAATGAAATGGGCGATTATTAGAAATGTAGCTTGTGAAGTTGACAGAAATAAGCTGTAGGTGGTAGTACTGAGGAAAAGTTGAAGGTTGGGAGCCTGTGAGACTGAAAGAAGTTGTGGGCCATGGTTTGTGGGTATAACACATGTTGATGGAAATTCCGGGAGTTTGAAGAAATTATAGGATGTAAAATGGAAGACTTTGATATGGGAACTTGGAAAAGTTATAGGTTTCGACTCGTGGGAAAAGGTGGGAAAAAGATGATGGGGGGAATTGTAGACTAAGTTACGGGTTATGGGAATAAGAGAAGTTGTAGGCTGGAAGTCTGGGAGAAACTGTGGGAAATCCGTGGTATACTGATAGGCTAAAACAGTGACGATGAGAGCTTTGAACTGTGAGGATTGCGGTGGAGAGTGTAGATTCTAGGATGAAATATTTTAGGCCCATGGACTGGGAGAAGTTGAGAATTTCGACTAAACAAACCTAAGTTGGAAAAATGGACGATGTTATTGTTTCCGGACAAAATTACGAATTATGGTAATGAAGAAGTTGTACATCCGCGATCAGGAAGAAGATATGAGCTTCTGTGTATGGGAAAAAACGACTTATTGATAAAAAGGAAGAGTTTTGGAAGAAATTCATGTAGGGTGGGGAACGGGAAGAAAGTGAAGCTTATAGTACAGGGAGGTTTTTGAACGCTGGGGCACTGGGAGCAGTTGTGGGTGTCACCTTGTTGGAAATGACGAGGTTGTGGGATGTGATGGTAGTTGTGGGTTTTGGTAGTCGTAGTAGTTGTATGTTGGATGAATGGGAAATGTGTTTAAAGTTTTGGGCCTACTGGAAACATGGGATGTTGATGGAGAGGACGAGGATGGTAATTATGAGAGATACTGTGGGCTGTGGGGTTATTAGAGGAAGTTTTGGATGGCTGATTTCCGAAAAGCTGTATGTCCGGGAATGGGATATATTTTTATCCTTCGTAACAAATAAAAAAAATCGATTTGCTATGGAAAGGACGACAAGAGAAGTTGTAACGGAAGTGGTAAATTTCAGCTTGTTGGAAAACGACGAGGTTGCGAGATGTGGGAGAAGTGCTGTGGGTTTTGAGGATGTTAGAGGAATACATATGAACTTTAAGAATGGGAGAAATTTGACGCTTGGGAAATGAGAGAATTCGTTGGTTTCGTCTGGTGGGAAAATCTCGATACTGGAGCTAAGGACAAGGTTGCGAGCAGTGAGGGAAGTTGTGTGGGTTGTGATGTTGGCAGAGGGTGTTATGAGGTGTGGTGTTTGAGTGGAGTTGGTTGTAGAAGTGTGGAAAATTATGGAACCGTTGGAGAAGTTATGACTTGCGGAAATACTGTGAAGAAGAGACACTAAAATGCCTTGAAAATATGGAGAAACTTGTTGGTTGAGAGAAGTTGATGGTCAGAGTATGGAAGAGCTGCATGCTATGGGAGAAAGAAGTGAATTTTGGGTATATAAGGAAACTCTCTCTCTCTCTCTCTCTCTCTCTCTCTCTCTCTCTCTCTCTCTCTCTCTCTCTCTCTCTCTCTCTCTCTCTCTCTCTCTCTCTCTCTCTCACCATATTGAGACCACTAATCGGTTCCTACGCTCACTTCATAAGGTCAGAGTGTCCCTGTCCCCACAGTGAAAGGCAGTGGCCTTTCCTAACCCAATCTCACTATTTCCATGGACATCATTTTCTGTTCTAACCATCACCATTAACGTCACCATTAATCCATTCAGTCAGGTAACGTACATTTTCTTTTATTCTCTCCATGGAACAAGCAATTTATTTCAACTTAAAGTATATTTCTTGTCGTTGTGGGATGTATGCTGGCTATATTTGACTTCTCCGTACTGACAAGTCTCTCCAGGGATGAAAAAAATCGTCTGAAGTCAGCAAGAGTAAAATGTAAATACATTTAGGAACTGAACTGGTTTGACACTAGTGATTTTTTCCTCTTTTATGTTTGTTATTATCATCTACACAGTATTTAGTTTCACCAATTACACCATCGTAATTATCTTGTTCAGCTTCACTGTTTCAACCATGTCAGCTTCATGTCCTTTTTTGCCTTTTTTTTACCATTGACCCTCTCATTACCCTCATTCTCATTTTTCATTCTTCCAAACCTCACAATTTTTACCATTGGCCTACTCAGGTCCTCCACCATTCTGTCTGTATATCACCAATACACTTTTTTTTTTTTCATTGTTCTTGATATCAGCACCATCGTTCACACTTCCACTGTTCGTAATTGCACCAAGTGTACCATTATTGCTCCCCTTCCCTCATAACCATCCCTACTGTCTATCACCATCGACCATTCCTAGCCTAAGCATTCCTGCCATCACCATTAATTTACTGCGCCAGCTATTCCTTCTTTTACCGTATAATGATTTTAACATTTGCGTTACCTCTGATGTGAAAATCATTGTCTTCATACTTTCTCTGTCTTCCAGTTTCATCCACCTTAACATTTCCATCGTTATCAACTCACTTTGCTTTTCTCAGGTTAATCGTTCTCGTGAGCTACTGCAGGGACCAGTTTGATTAGTTTGGCATGTACATATTTATCCGAGTCAGTTAGAGGTATACGGCATATTAACGCCACTACATTCACCACATTTAGGACTACGTCACACCACATCTGCCTCTCACCACACCTGCCTCTCACCACACCTGCCTCTTACCTGCTGTAAATGGTCAGAGTGGCACTACATATAACACACACACACACACACCCACACACACACACACACAAACACACACACCCACCCACACACACACACACACACACACCCACACACACACACACACACCACCATGCTTACCGCACGCCAGTCACTCCAGAGGAAAACACACCCTCTCTCAGTGGGCGACCACAGGATTTTTATTACCGGTATATATTTTATATTTCTAACCAGTTTCCTTATTTGTATGTCAGTTCCTTTCGAGAACTTTTGCTCATTTGAATGCAGTGCCACACTTGACAATATACTAAGTATACAGCTAATAATAATAATAATAATAATAATAATAACAACAACAACAACAACAATGATAATAATAATAATAATAATAATAATAATAATAATACTCATCATCAACATCGTCAACCTAGCTGTAGCGCACATTTAATCATCCATAGGCAGGGTACGGGGCAAACCGCCAGCACCCCGCTGTATAACAAATGGCTTAAGGATAGATGCATTGGTGTGCCTCGTGCATCATAATAAACAGCATACATTATGTTGTACTGTAACTGTTTGTGGATTGCTTGTGTAGGTCTGTGTCTGACGAAAAACTCGCCTGTGATATACCCAGTTTCTTTTCAAATAATTACACTATGGTATATTATGTTGTCACCTTTCGTTTGCAGTCAACCGGGCTGCAGGTGTTTTGACTTATGATCATGAGAATAGTAAACAATATAACACCATAAGTGTGGTAAGAAATCGAAAACGTAAACTAACTGTAGCAGATTCTTAGAATGTACCAGAACTTTTCTATCAGTCTGCTAAAAATTACCAAACGAATGAAAGGAAGAGACTTTGGCAGTTAGCATAGGGCAAAATATGACTGAAAGGACAGGGGAGAATTGAAGAAAACCTTAAGCATGAAGAAAACAGAAAACATCTGGAAATTCAACATCATCAAAATTAGAAAAGAATGAAATATGGAGGAAGTCTAAAAGGAGATTTGGCATGCACAGAAGTAAAATATTTGCTTTCCACTGGAGAAGAATTTGTGGTGAACAGATTGGCAATAAACTATTATACAGACCTAGCTTATATCCTAGTAATGTTGAAATGTTGATATACGGTAGTTTTATGAGTGATAATCGGAATACGATCATTTTCTCAGTATTGCCTCAGGAGTAGCAATGTCTGTTTTGAAAGGACTGATGAGAGTAAGACAGAACGTGAAGACGGTCTTATCATCGATATCATTAAGGATGAAGGTTACTTTGCATAGTAACATTAGTGTGACTTTGTATTATATGCTTGGAAGCCATTGAATAAATAATCTTATAAAACTGCAAATGATATTTTGTCTCACAAAGAAGTGACACAATTCTCAGCTTTTTTTGTTTGTTTGTTTGTTTGTTTTGTGATACTAGCTTTATAATCCAAACTTTACAGATCGAGTGTGCCGCATATTAAACGTTAATCTACATTGAGGTTATTAAAAAAAAACAGCGGTACTAACCCATTTGAGCCCAGTGTCCTCAGTACAGAGCAGAACTGGGTATTTTCAAAAGTTAATAAAGGAGGGAACCCTAGGGTAGAGGCATATGAGCTTTGCGACTTTGAACCGATAGGCGGTGGGCAGTACGCTTAGTACCCTTCCAGCACGATCCCTCACATAGAGACCCTGAGAGCTAATGGGTTAATATTATAAAGTACCGGTGATTTACATAAGAATTCAAGCCGTAACCTTTGCATGTTATTTTTGTCAACGAAAGAACATATGGATCAGTGCAGTAAGGACGTGCTGAGAAATTATCAGAGCAAAAAATTAGTGTCCTTTTAGGTGTGTGTGTGTGTGTCTCATTCCAAACATGTTAGGACGCGAGGTGCTTTACATCCCAACACTTTTGCGACTTTAGGGAAGCCACACAAACCACAACATACGTCTCACCGTACCACCCTTTAACGCCGCACCATAGAAAATCACCCTCCAACACACCATAACACAACACATACCCTATACCACCACACCACATAAGTTCACCATCTCACACCACACCATACATTACACCATACCACAACACACCGTACCACACCACACCACACCATACCACGTCACATCAAGGGCATTAACGAAGAACTTTAGAGTATATTCGTACCCGTTTTTTATGCTCCCATCCATGAACAAAAGCGCAACGCTCCGGTTATATGGGAGGCTTGGTGTTAGTTCCTAGGAGAATGGACCTTTTGTGTACATTGTTTCTTTCACATGCCAAATGCAGTATAGCTAGGACATTAAAAAAAAAAAAAAAAAGTTAACTACGGGAATTACTGAGTACCAGGTGTCCCGAAATTGGGTAGTCTAAGGAAAGTGGCAAAAATGGTTGTAACTACTATGCAGAATTTAAAAAAAAAAAAAATCGAAAGCCTCAGAAGCATTTCTTTGTAGTTAAACTAAAGTTTGCTGTACCGTAATGCATGTAGGTGGAGCAGTGGAATGAAGGGATGTCGTCACGCCATGCCTGCCGGCGTGGATCAACCACTGTGTTCATCGCCTCCCGCAAACCGAAGAGTACCTGCTAATATTCCCTTGACGAAAAGCACACGCACGAGTATGTCATCCACCCATCAACATCAGTCACCATCTGTAATCGTTTCAGTAGTTTACTGACCTGTGTATTGTAGGCAAAACCATCACTTATTTTCAGTGTCCTCCCATTAATTGTTGATTGAACGGTATGTCTGAATTATCTCAGTACAGTGACGTGTTACTCTTGTTTATTCCTTCTGCCTACCAACGATTTCATTCAACTTACTGGAGACTTTTCGATCTGGTGGAGTTATATATAGCCTTCGTTAATCCCAGCGTTACTAGAGATCTTAGTTAATAATATCTAAATGAAGCAGGATTAAAATTAGTGCGTCCTTGAACTGAACAGTTCAAGTGATCTGGTCTGCGGTAATTTAGCTTCAGGCCCTCCTATGCTAAGGACCCTCTACACTACAGGGATGATTAAGGAGTAGTTATACCCACTTGCTTTCTATTGCCTTTTTGTAATGCTAATTAGACTTTAATTTTTTTTACGAAAGACGTTTTGTACCGAAAAGGTGAGACTGTAGATTTTCGGTTCTGTTCCATATTTTATCACTGCTTACAGACGATTTTGCTTAATTAAGGAAAATGTTCTGTAATGAAAAAGTGAGACTGTAGATTAGTCGTCTGCTACTAGGCAATTGTGTAAAGGAGACATATTTCAAACCACAGGAGGTGACATAGGGGTATAGCCTTCATTAACCTCTCCATTAGTAAAGGTCCATCGTAACCTGAATGAAATCCCCTGGGGGTAGCAATAAGAAGCTCATGTAATACGTTATCGTAGTGAAGGGTTCAATTACCGTACTTTGGCGTGGCAGCGATATTCAGAGTTAGAGTTTGCAGAATTGTCAGGGAATTTTTAGCTTGACATGTATATAGTTACCTTTTTAGAATAATCAGAAACATAGTATTTTTGGTAATCGTGTACACTTATTTTGCGGTACACTAATGAAAGATATATTATCAATGCTCAGAAATCTTGTACTAGTTGTTTTGTATGCAGAAAAAGGGGAGAGGGGGCTATGGGTAGTTTGGGGCTTATTGTTTTAGTAGTTATATGTTGTGTGTGTGTGTGTGTGTGTGTGTGTGTGTGTGTGTGTGTGTGTGGTGTGTGTGTGTGTGTGTGTGTGTGTGTGTGTGTGCTTCCAGTTTTGGATATCCATGTGTTCTTGACTCATAGTCATTACACCCACCAGTGTCCCATGTTTATACCTTTGTGTCCTTAGGTTAACTTTTTCAGTACCTTCACACATTTTTTTTATGTTAACTCCAGATTATTATACTTAGCTTAGAAGAGGCTTTATCTAATGGAGGGGTTAGGTATAGCCTTCTAACACCCCATCGGAATATGAGGACTTTATTGAACTGAATAAAATCGCCTGGTGGTGGCCAGATTATTGTGTAAATATACAATGTAGGAATGAAGGGGTTAAAGAGATGTGTCCTAGGAGCCATGGGAGGTTCCGTAACACTTCTGCCTTAGAGATTAATTTTTCATATACCTTAACATTCTCTTATTGGCTTCCCGTTTATATCGTTTTTATGATCGACCTACTTTGCATCAATAACATAGACGAGGATAAGGAAGAGCACTGTGCAGAATAAATCGCAAAGGAAGGGATGTTACGAAATTATAAAGCCCAAAGAAGTACTCTATACCTGTACTTGGTACAGGTAGTCTTATAAGCAATCGTTTCCAGATGGTTTTTCCTGTGTCAAAAATTTCTACTGTTGGTCATTATCAGTATGATTCATGTGCAAATCCTCCGCCTGCATCAATTTGTGTCTTGCGCAAATCCACAGCCTGGATCAGTAGGTCTCCTGTGCAAATCCTCAGCCTGCCTTAGTTTGTGTCTTGTGCAAATCCTATGCCTGTATTAGTAGGTCTCCTGTGCAAATCTTCAGCCTGTATCAATATGTCTCCTGTGCAAATCCACAGCCTGTATCAATATGTCTCCTGTGCAAATCTTCAGCCTGTATCAATATGTCTCCTGTGCAAATCCTCAGCCTGTATCAGTATGTCTCCTGTGCAAATCCTCAGCCTGTATCAATATGTCTCCTGTGCAAATCCTCAGCCTGTATCAGTATGTCTCCTGTGCAAATCCTCCGCCTGTATCAGTTTGTGTCCTGTGCATATCCTCAGCCTTTATGAGTATGTCTCCTGTGCAAATCCTCGGCCTGTATCATTATGCTTCCTGTCCAAATCCTCAGCCTTTGTCAATATGTGTCTTCTGCAAATCCTCATCCATTATCAGTATGTCTCCTGTGCAAATCCTCAGCCTGTATCAGTAGGTCTCCTGTGCAAATCCCCAGCCTGTATCAGTATATGTCCTGTGCAAATCCCCAGCCTGTGAAATTGTCTCTTGTGCAAATTCTCAGCATGTATCAGTTTGTGTCCTGTGCAAATCCCCAACCGATATCAGTATTTGTCCTGTGCAAATCCTCAGCCTGTATCAGTATGTCTCCTGTGCAAATCCTCCACCTGTATCAGTTTGTGTTCTGTGCATATCCTCAGTCTTTATGAATATGTCTTCTGTGCAAATCCTCAGTCTGTATGAGTATGTGTCCTGTGCAAATCCTCAACCTGTATCAGTATGTGTCCTAGGCCGTTCCTCAGCCTGTATCAGTATGTCTCCTGTGCAAATCCTGTGCGTGTATCCTCTGTAATTGTATATCCTATGTAGCTGTATGCCCCATATGACAGCATACTTTGTATCTGTATACTGTGTATAGAGTATATCCGGTGTAGCTGTATATTTTGTGTAACTGTATGCCCTGTGCGACTAAACTGTGCAGTTGTATACCAGTTGTTTTCGTGCTACCCCAGTCTATCTGATCGAGCAGATCCATCAACCGCATGCAAGCAACCGCCCCTGCAGGTCCATCCCATGCAGTGATCCGATGCTTCCATGTGACTGACAGCACCTCGCTGTGGCGAGGCTCTGGAATTAGTGTATATCCTGTCTAGAGTATATCCTGTGTAGTTGTATGTTCTGTGTTATTCCTGTCTATGTCTCCTTAAAAACAGGAGTTAGAACCATGTAAGGAAAAACAGCCAGATCCTGAGCAATGTTACAATATCAGAAAATTCACATACAGGTGCTAGGTAAATGATCATTAAGCTTATTGAGTGCACTGATGTAGAGTATTGTGTGTGACCATGTATTTTCTTAGGTTATGGTCATTAGTGTGTGGATGTATGTGTTCGTGTGTGTACATACCATACGTTTAAGTGTGTGTATACATATACATAATGCACATTATCGTTATGTACCTAGGTGTATGCATGCCGTACATACTGTACATTTCTATGTACATATCTAACGTACATGTGTGTATATATACCATCCTTACATGTGTGTGTACTGCGCGCCCGTGTGCGTGACCAATCTCGACGACATCGTGTCGGTCTCCCTACCTGGTCGCTCACCTGGGGCCGTCCCATTTTCTTTATTACATATTTCCAAACCTCACGAATCAAATCCCTTTTAGTAAACCACTCACAGATCCCACTCACTTCCACTAATGCCCCTACAGTGAAAGGACAATGAAACACATACACGGAAGAAAAATATCCAGAGCTTGCCTGTAGTAACCTATGGTGAATATATATTACAGTTATGATTTTTAACCATCTCCGGGGTAAGATCGAAGGGGTGACTATTGTGTAAGGCGGATTGTCGACACAGCAGGAGGCCCCGAGGATGCTTCACCCTCAAGCACCACCACCACCACTCCCACCACCACCAGCCCTCAGCGTTGCGTTTATCCACATCCATCAGTCCGATAACGCATTTTATATTTTATTAGTGCTTGTCAGACGATTATTTTGTTTTCAGTCTCAGGGGATAGCTCCTGTAGTGTAGACGTTTGTCAACACTCGGGTCAGTCTCTCAAGCCCAGAAAAAGCGTCTCCCAAGCTGAATAAATCGTCTGGAGATAGCAAGCATAAAATGAAGAAGTACGGCAGGACATCGGAGTGAGGTTGGATTACCATGGGATTTTACGTTTTGACCCATGCCCTTCAGTTCGATTTTTTCTGCTGCCCCTAGCCGATTTTGTTAAATTTAGGGAGGACCTCTTTTAGTTCTAAGACTATCCAAAGCTAAATAAAATCGTATGATAGTAATAAGAACATAATTAAAGGTACGTCATCGTGTTAATGGAGTCGAGCCATTCGATTTCGGGCGTGTAATATTTTTTAACACAGGAACCAGGTTGACAGCAACAGATTTTAGATTATGAAACTTTAGAAAATTATAATTTGTATCTAACTTAGCTACCGTACATACATGGAATCTTATACAATTTAGCATATTTGAACACTCTGTCAGATGTATATTAAAGACTAGCAGGGCTTCCCAGCGTTGCCGGGCCAAAAAGGCGACCACTCTAATCCTATTTGTTCAAGTTCAGTCTTTCTTTCTACTCCAGAAAGACCATGTACCTCTTGTGCTATTGAAGAGGGATTATAAGAGGTCCAGGAACTTACTATTTCAGCTTTCGCAAACTAATGCACAGTATTTGTGCGCACTTGTATGCTGTTGCCGGTGACCTCAAATAACCTCGGATGTCAACCTCACTTAGCCTATGTCCGAACTGGAGGTCATGTGAGTCTCTGTGCCAAAAACTTGGCTGCAGGGGTACCAGGCGTTGCCCGAACTAGAAAGGCGAACGCTCTACCGGTGACCTCGAATGACTCAGATTTGAATTTTGGCCCCCTTAAAACCATCCTTGGGTCACCCTGATTCAGAATATATATGGGTCTGGAGGTCTCTGGCCTTTGGTTTGGGCGTGACTGAAATACAAACAAACAAAAAACGCGGCTCTTTTATATAGATGGTTTCTCGTTGACACATATGATACTGCGGTACCTGATACGAAAATATCTTTTAAGGTCTAAGGCTCAAACGTTGTTTTTGGTAAGAGTACTGTTGACATTCTGTATGAAGTTAATTATCTAATACGTCTAGATTAAAATAAACTTGGAAATTAATTTTTTTTACGGACTTCTTGGCTTTCATACAGGCTACAATGCATACGAGATATCTGTAAGAGAACAGATGTGAGAGTTCCACACCTGAAACCTCAACTGTTTCTCTTTAATTAAGGTTACTAATGTATAGACTTACTGGTACACATGGGCTGCATAAATACTGGGCCCTTTGTTTTTACATGTAGGCTAAATTTTGTGTGTGGGTAACAATTGCAAACGTATTTTACTTGATAACTGACCTTTCCTCAGATTAGAAAAAAATTGTTTAGTAGTAGCAAGACTAATCGTAAATGGACCTCACACGAACCAAGAAAGTTAGAAATGACGTGCTGATATTAACCCATTCAGTCAGATGTATTCCCTATTTTATTTTTCCTAGTTCAAGACGATTTTATTCACCTAGGAATGCGCCACACCACTGAAGGCGTTCATGAAGGCGACGTCTAAACCCTCTCGAAAAGTCCGTCCAGAGCTGAGTAAAATCACCTTGGGATAGCAGATATAAAGAGAAAGGTGCTTCCTTAGATTCCAAGAGTTAAATGGGTAAATCCCTACAGAATAAGCCGTTCGCCAGTAGCTGAGTAAAATCGTCTGGTGGGAGCAATAGTAGACTGTGATGACGATGAAGGGGGTTAAGTAAATTTGCTCTATCTTCATCGTTTTGTTGACATATTTAACCCAGGATGCATGCTCACCTACGCTGAATAAAATCGTCTGGTGTTAGCAAGATCCAGATAATGAAGATGTTGTAGTGAATGTGTTTGCTTAGATTAGCGGAATCAACTTCATATGGTCCTTGTCACAGAAAGAGAGAGAGAGAGAGAGAGAGAGAGAGAGAGAGAGAGAATTATAATGAAAATGCTTACATTCGAGGCATCATCCTCGTATTGTCTTGTATGAGAGAGAGAGAGAGAGAGAGAGAGAGAGAGAGAGAGAGAGAAATTACAGTGAAGATGTTTGCTTAGATTCGCGTTATCAACTTTCTATGGTCTTTATGAGAGAGAGAGAGAGAGAGAGAGAGAGAGAGAGAGAGAGAGAACCTTCATCATCATTTTGCTTTGACACATTTATAACTTTTTGCATATTCCCTAAAAGGTCACGTCTCTCGCGGCTGCACATTCCACTCACCAGATTCCAGTGTTTTTAGTGGGATTGACAAGCAGGTTATCGCGCTGTGTGTATATTGTGATGGAGTGTGTGCGAAAATAATGCGATGATGCAGTGTAGTGGCATAGACTGTTTATTCTTTATTTTTTGGACGTGTTTTGTGTAGTCTGGGTAGTATTGGTGGATATGGAGCGTAACTAGCCTATCACACACTGTTTTCTGATTTATATATCGATCTGTTTGTCTGTCTGTCATCCTGTTCAATTTATATCTACCGGTGTTTTTGTCCGCCTCCTGTCTATATATTTATCTCAGCTGCCTATTTGTATCTCTGTCTGTCTGCCAGTCCATCTATCAGTCTGTCTGTCTGTCTATATCTACAGTATAAGCATCCATCTCTAATTGTATAGGGTATCTTCTTATATACATCTATTCTATACGGTATCCTGTGGGAGATGGAATTGGCAAGAATCATACTGTTATTTTAGCCCCTACTCAGTAACGACTACTCCCCAAACCCTTCTCTTTCCTCCATTTACTTTCACACTTTGTCCATTTTCCTCATTTCTGATCGAGCCTGCATAGTTTTCACCGTAACTATTATTTCATACACATATCCTGGTTTATTACTGTGTATCCCTTTCAGCCCTGACGGGACTTTTTTTTTATTTTACTCTGGCTAACGCCAGACGATTTTACTCGTCGCTGGGAAATCCCTCAAGGCTGAAAGGGATATAGATACTTTTTATGTATAGCTTACAAATTCTCATAATTCACATGCTTGCGGTACCTCTTGCACACACACACACACACACACACACACACACACACACACAGGGTTGTATAAAAATGCGACACACACCAGTTTCCGGCGCACATTCTGGCCAATTTACACACGGGCGACACAACGCAGGGCAGGCTGGGTGTTGGCAGAAGGGCGGGTGTTGGCAGGAGGCTGGGTGTTGGCACAAGGGTGAATGCTTGCAGGAGAGTTGGTAATAGTAAAACGGTAGATGTTGAAAGAAGGGCGGGTGTTGGCAGAAGGATACTTGTTTGCATGAGAGTGGGTGTTACTAGGTGAGTGTTAGAAGAAGGGTGGGTATTGGTAGGACGAGTGGATGTTGCTTGGAGGTTGTTGGCAGGAAAATGGAATTTGGATGAAGGTTTGGTGTTCACAGAATGGGGGTGTTGACAGGAAGGTCGGTGTTAGCAGGAGGTGTTGGCAGAAGGGTGAGTGTTGGCAAAAACGTCGGTGTTGGCATGAGGATTGCTCTGGCAGAAGGGTGGATGTTGGGACGTTGGCTGGGTGTTGGCAGGAAGGTGTGTGTTGGCGGAAAAGTAGGCTATGTGAGTATGGATGTCGCCTGGATAGTTGAGTGTTGGCAGGAGGCTGCATGTTATCAGGATGGTGGGTGTTGGCACTAAGGTTGGTTGTTGTAGGGATGGAGAGTTTGCAGGAGTGTTGGTGTTGGCTGAGTGGTGTTGGCAGGATGATGGGCATTGGTGGAAGGGTGGATATTAATAGGAGGATGGGTGTTTACATAGCGAAGGCTGCTAGGAGGGTTCGTGTTTGGAGAAGGGTGTTGATAGGAGAGTGGGTGTTGGTAGGAGGATGCGTGTAGGCAGGAGGATGGGTATGGGCAAGAAGGTAGGTGTTGGAAAAAAGATGAGTGTTGGCAGAAATGCGGGTGTTAGCACAATGGTGGGTGATTACAGCGTGGTGTTGACTGTATAGTTGGGTGATGGCAGGAGGGTGCGTGTTGGCAATGTGGATGTTGGTAGAAGTTGTCAGGAAGCGTTGTTGGTAGAGTGAGGCATGGCAATATTTCGATAGTGGTTAATAAAGCTGATGCCGTATGGTTGAGTTGATGGCAGGGTGGGTGTTGGTAGGGATCTAACTTGTGAGTAATGTGATTGTTGGCGGCAGTGTGACTACTACATGTTGGCATGAGAGAGTAGATTTGGGTCGTTTTCTACTGCTACGTGTTGTCATGAGAGAGTAGACTGGGGTAGTACGGTATTATGATCGGTTTAGGAGGCTTGTTGACACCCCTCCCTACAAGCTTATTTCTTGATATAATATTCACATTACATATAAATTTCCACAACATTTCTAGGCCGATATTGAAAAGAAATTGATTGCTTCCACAAAAATGTATTAAGTTCTATTATGTAAAATAAATCGTTAAGGGGGAGGTGCTAGAAAGCCTCCTATACCCTTGAATCCAGTGGCGCCTTCTGTCGGTATATTCTTGCTGCCTTCAGACGATTTTATTAATTCAAAGGGAGTCCATTTATAGCGAAGGGGTTCATAAAAACGCTCCACTAGAATCTAACATGCCAATATTTTCATGTGTTGCTAGGACGGCTCGATCGGCTGGTGAGGGTGTGATTATGGCCTTTGGAGAAGAAAATGTAAAAGAATGATGCAGAGTTGATATTAACAGCAGTAACTGAGCGCCCACAACACAGAAGAAACGACCCTGTGGAGTGGAAGGGGAGGGTTATGTACGTATCACCTTGTATATCCAACTCCGCATTTCGAAAAGGTGGAATAATGAAAAAAAAATGAATACGTCATCAAAATGAGGTACTTAAGGGAGTTTTTGTGTTATGAAAGTTACCGTGTTGGTACTGGTGAATGTGTGTGTATATGGCGAATGGATAGATAAACACTTTGATACATAGACAGATGTAGAGAGAGAGAGAGAGAGAGTGTGTGTGTGTGTGTGTGTGTGTGTACGGTAGTATTGGCAGAGAGAACTCCCATGTTATTTATGAATGAAAATTGGTACCGATATACTTTTGGAAGGAGTCGAAGTGGTGAAAAATTATGATATTGGGATTGAGTGTGTGTTGGCAGTAGAAGAGACGGGTGGTAATGGTTATGGGGCAGGGAGACGGGAGGGGGAAGGGTAATGTGTGTAGGGTAGACTAGGGGTTAGTTGGGGTTGGAAGGGGAGAGGGACGACAGTTGATAGTTACTAGGGAAGTTCAGTGATATATATATATATATATATATATATATATATATATATATATATATATATATATATACATATACATATATATATATATATAATGGTATGATGCGGTGCGTGTGTGCGGCAAGTTTGAGGTAGCTACAGTACAGCACATCGTGAGGCAACTACAGTGTGATATATATATATATATATATACACTTTAATTTCATGTTCCGGCATTTATGTTATCTGTCTGCGTAGGTATCTGTAATGCGAACTTTGTGCATTTACTTCCAATTGAAAGTTATACAAAGTAAGCAGACTAGGCAATATATTGAACAAACTATCGCATTCCACACAAAAAGCCAAGCTCCTGGTATGCTTGCATTAAAAGTGAGTCAGCATTGGCTAATGAGAACCTAGAAAACGATTGTTTGCTTTACTATAAATAGGTAAATATATTTTAGTCACGATGAAATTGCTTAGTAAGGTTAGTTTGCTAACTTGTTGCTAATAATTCTCCGAGTTCCCTTGTATTAGTATGCTACGGGAAGGACGGCATTTATGAGAGGCACAAAGTAAACCTGCTCTTGATTGATGGCTGTTTATTATTAATGTTAATCGTAACAAGTTATTGTTAGCTTACACTGTTAATCTTTTCTCTCCGGTGGGCTCCTCCGATCACAGCCTTATCACCTTAACCTGTTCTATCTCTCCGATACGGCCTGTGGACCCTCCAAAGAAACGTCGTCTGTGACACTTTGGAGCTGCGGATTGGGAGGCCCTCAGGCAGTACTTCTTTGATTTTCCCTAGAATGGTTATTGCTTCCATAGCCGGGAGCAATCTGAGTGTTCCTTTCGCATTACGGAGGTTATTCTCTCGGGCATGGAAGCATACATTCCTTTCTCATGTCCTCTGACTCATGCAAGAAAGCCTTGGTTTAATCATGCTTGTTCTAATGCTGTCCGCAACAAGGAGAGGGCCTATAAAAGGTACCGGAGCCATCCCACCCCTGAATCACGTCTTTTATACATTTCTGCCCGAAATAGTGCTAAGTCTGTTCTTCGCTCTGCTAAAAATAATTTCATCCGTACTAAATGCTCTCAACTCTCCAACCCAAATTCTTTCCGTTCCTTCTGGTATCTTACCAAAAACCTTTCTAACAACTTTACCTCATCATCCTTCCCTCCTCTTTTCTACTCTGATGGTTCTGTAACTATTTCTTCTACTGATAAAGCAGATCTCTTCGCTCAAACTTTCTCCTCCAATTCCACCTTAGACGATTTCGGTGCTGTTCCTCCATCACTTCCCCCTTCTGACTTCCTCATGGCTGACATTAAAATTTCTTCAGCTGATGCATTCTCTGCCATCACTGGCCTCAAAACTAATAAAGCATATGGGCCTGATGGAGTCCCCCCTGTTGTTCTCAAGAACTGTGTTTCTGTGCTTACACCCTGCCAAGGCAAACTCTTTCGCCTTTGTCTATCAACTTGTACCTTTCCTTCTTGCTGGAAGTTTGCTCTCATTTAGCCAGTTCTAAAGAAGGGTGATCATTCCCAACCCTTTAACTATCGTCCAATTGCTTTAACATCCTGTATCTCTAAAGTTTTCGAGTCAATTCTTAATAGAAAAATTTTAAAGCATCTTTCCTATCACAACCTTCTTTCTGATCGTCAGTATGGGTACCGTCAGGGACGCTCCACTGGCGATCTTCTCACCTACCTTTCAGACTCCTGGTCATCCTCCTTTCTGGACTTTGGCGAAAGCTTTGCCATTGCACTTGACATCTCAAAGGCTTTCGATCGAGTCTGGCATAAATCTTTAATTTCCAACCTGCCCTCTTACGGTTTCTATCCTTCTGTCTGTGCCTTCATCTCTAGCTTCCTTTCTGGTCGTTCTATAGCCTCTGTTGTAGACGGCCATCGTTCTTCTCCTAGATCTATCAACAGTGGTGTTCGTCAGGGCTCTGTCCTAACACCAACTCTCTTCCTTTTATTCATCAATGATCTTCTAAGCTGTACATCTAACCCTATCCACTCTTCCGCTGATGACACCACCCTTCACCTTTCCATTCGGTTCCCTCAACGTCCATCTCAGCAGTTACTTCAACAAACAAGGGATGAGGCTATGGCACACCTAATGTCTGACAAGGCTCGTATCTCTGACTGGGGTAAAAATAATCTGGTTGTTTTTAATGCATCAAAGACTCAGTTTTTACACCAATCAACCCGACAAAATCTTCCACAGGTATACTCAGTAATATTTAATAATATTCAGCTTAATCCTGCATCATCCTTGAACATGCTTGGGGTTTCATTTACTCGGGACTTATCTTGGAAAGAACATATTACATCTCTTGTAAAATCTGCTTCCAAGAGATTAGGTGTGCTAAGCCGACTCTGTTCCTTCTTTACCCCTGGACAATTGTTGACTCTATACACGGGTTTTATCTGCCCCTGTGTGGAGTACAACTCTCATGTGTGGGGAGGCTCTCCACATAGAGCTTTTCTCAATAGGGTGGAGTCAAAGGCTTTTCGTCTCATTAACTCTCCTCCTCTTACTGACTCCCTTCAACCTCTGTCTTTTCGTCACACTGTTGCATCTTTATCTCTTTTCTATCGCTACTTCAATGGTCACTGCTCTTCTGAACTGTCTGCATGCATTCCTCCACCTCTACGACGGGCGCGTAGCACCCGTCTAGCAGCAAACTCTCATCCCTTTTCTGTCCAACTCTCTAATGCAAGAGTTAACCGTTACTCCCATTCCTTCATTTATGCAACAGGTCAACTCTGGAACTGTCTCCCTCTGTCTGTATTTCCTGCTTCCTATGATCTCCAGTCTTTCAAACGCAGTGTGTCCAGCTCGACATGATCGGATCTTGAATTTGGATCTCTCTTGTATTTTGTTTTTCTCTTGTAAGGAACAATAATTGCGGGCTCGCGGCCTTTGGTTCCTTCTTCCTCGCATTAAAAAAAAAAAAAGTTGTCCTACGGTACAAATAGTTTATTTAGTTATTAACAAACGAAGATTGCGGTGATGTAATTTGTCATTTCAGTTAGATGAATTTTTATTTAAATCTTATTCTGGCTACCACAAGACATTATGCTGCTCACGAGAAAGCTTTGTGATGGAATGGTTAAGGAAATTTGATTGCGTTCCTTCTAAGTCAGTCTCCATTGTTAGGCGACAGCATGTTTTTGTATTGTGGTGAGTTGGTGTTTGAGAGCATCTCCCTGCTGACGGCTGCACACACTGTTGGATACTGCCATAATAGGTTGTATTATATTAATGCGAAGTGGGGTATATTTGCAGTAATAATTTGTAGTTTAGGTTTTATATGAATGAATTTGGTTGTGCCAGGAAAAGCGTTTCTGTATGAATTCTTAAGCCATAAATATTTAAACGTTATTGGTTGTAGTTAATGATAAGAAAACACGAATATCGTAATTTTGGCAGTGGGAGGTAAAAAAGCCTGTAACAGAAGTATTTCAGAATGAAGATTAACTCATTACCAGACGTGACTGATTCCAGGCCTATAGTGTTAATTAGCATGGCCTATAGATATGGTTATGGCTTTCATAAAAGTTGCTGACGTGGACGACAAGTACCGTACCCAATATGTAAATCATGTAATCAGTAATTGTAGATATGGCCAATAACTGAGATGTGTGGCAGTCCTCAGTTATTTTAAAGCTCTGAAATTTCTCCATTTATACGGCCTTAGATAGTTAGCAGATGATTCACATATATAAGGCTGCCCGAACTCCATAGTAGCTTGGTATAAATTAAACTCTGATGGTGGGCCACATCTGACACTATGGACAAGCCTGCCAAGGCGGTAAGCGTAAACAGGTGTTCGTCGACAGAGCTCAACATGTGGTCGGTAAAGTACTGCAAGGCTGTCTTTATAGATCTTTGGGTCGGTAACCGAACTGCCAGCTGCTGAGGATGTTTAAGTGACAGCTACGATTGTTAAACTTCATAACTGTTGTAAATATATTGTCCCTAGGTCATAGGTCAGCAACCTTTAAAGCTAGAAGAGCTATTAATTTTAAAGTTTCATAAAAATGTAGTACTCTCGGAGCCGCAATACAGAAAATTGTCTAATAAACCGAAATCTGCAGTACTTCTAAATCTAAAGATATGGCTTGCATTTCTAGAAATCATAACGATTGATGCCTATAGATCTTTTCAAAGTTGAATAAAAAATCTAATGTTGCCTTGCCTGTGTTATATGATGCCTTCTTGCTGAAGAAACAAATGATTATTTATGAAGCTCCTGGAACCGCAAATGTGTCCTAAAAGAGCCGCATGCGGCTCCTGAGCCACAGGTTGCCGACCTCTGTCCTAGGTCTAAGGGAGGATAAGATAGATATTGATTGGTTTTTACTGACCTCATCCATGGGTCTTCATTAATGAAGGCCTATTTGGATGGTTTTAGCCATTCAGAACCCATTCTTTTTTTTCTTTTTTTCTTTTTTTTTTAGCTCCACCTATTACTGCGTAGAGTTGTTGGGGTGATAAAATCTGAGTGATGCTGGAACGCAGCAGCCTACCTTGGATACCTGCATTTTGACTGTTACTGGCATGAAGTCTTGGTGCGCTAAGTTCTTGCGGGAAGAGCTATGATGACTTATATTTCACACTGGGTAGCACTAAAAAAGAACGGTGATACGAAATTTTGTGGACGGGGTAGGTTGGAAACTGAGTGTTTAAGACAGTTTCCTTGAGGGTGTTTAACTGGTTATATCAGTATGGTAGCTGGTACATGTTGTTTGAAAGACTTCACTTTCACTGCTAATTGCAGTTAAGAACGACTCTCTGTAGTCTATTTGTCTATTTCCTTTTGTGAACGCAGCCAATAATTTACTAAAAAAATTTTAGCGTTACCTCAATTCTTTTTTCATAATTACCTTCCAAATATCACATTAATTATATAATCGTATGACAAGGTGCTCCGGGCGTAAATTACCGTGAAATATAAATATGGGTTTGTTATTTCGTATACTCTAATCCAGTTTGCATTCATGATTTCTTCAGTAAATTTCTCAGCATTTTGAAGACTACCTATGATCCTAATAGTTCTAGTTACCAATGGGATTCCGTATTTTCCACCTTCGAAGAATTTTTATGACAGGTTTTACAGCCAGGGAAAATAGGGAAATGGTCAAAAATTTCACAGGGAACGACCGTGCTGCCGAGTAGGTTGTTCGTCCATGTAGTATCATATCTGGTCGCTATGGTTGGTGACACTGGCGTAAAATGAAAAACAGGAAAGTGAAGGAAAGGCTGAAATGATGAGGTAGGAGGCAGAGGTGAGAAAAATGTGCAATGCAGGATGAGGCAGGAGTGAGATAGGAGATAATTACAGTGAAGGATGAGGCAGGGATGAAGTAGGAGGCAGAGATGAGGTACAGTGGAGGCTGAGGCAAGGGTGAGCCATAGTGCAGGATGACGGAAGGGTGCAATACAGTGCAGAGGAAGACAAGGAGAAAGAGGTCAGATACAGAGTCCGGTGAGGCAGAGGTGTAGCACGGTGCAAGGTGAGGTATGAGTGAAATAGGAGGAAGAGGTGTAGAGTGAAGCCGGGTTGGGGTACAGTGCAGGGTAAGAGAGGGGGAAGGTAGCAGCAAGGGTGTTGGAATCAGTGTGAAGGATGAACCAGGGATGAGGTAGAAGGCTGGGTGTAGGGTAAGGTAGGAAGCAAGGTATATAATGAGACAGGGTTGTAGTGTGAGGTTGGGATGAGGTAGGAGCTGGGATGATGCAGGGATGAGGTAAGAGGAAGGGTGATGCAAAGGTGAGGTAGGAGGCACGAGTGAGGAAGAAGCAAGGATAAGGTAGGAAGCAGGTTGTAGGGTGAGGCAGGGGTAGGTGAGGTAGGGTTAGGGGTGAGCTACACAGGGCGAGGCTATAAAGGCCGCTGCTCTCGACGCCATAGCGAATTCTGGGGTCGAACATAACTGTCACGCTGCCAGTACCTCAGTGTGTGTGTGTGTGTGTGTGTGTGTGTGTGTGTGTGTGTGTGTGTGTGTGTGTGTGTGTGTGTGTGTGTGTGTGTGTGTGTGTGTGTGTGTGTGTGTGTGTGTGTGTGTGTGTGTGTGTGTGTGTGTGTGTGTGTGTGTGTGTGTGTGTGTGTGTGTGTGTGTGTGTGTGTGTGTGTGTGTGTGTGTGTGTGTGTGTGTGTGTGTGTGTGTGTGTGTGTGTGTGTGTGTGTGTGTGTGTGTGTGTGTGTGTGTGTGTGTGTGTGTGTGTGTGTGTGTGTGTGTGTGTGTGTGTGTGTGTGTGTGTGTGTGTGTGTGTGTGTGTGTGTGTGTGTGTGTGTGTGTGTGTGTGTGTGTGTGTGTGTGTGTGTGTGTGTGTGTGTGTGTGTGTGTGTGTGTGTGTGTGTGTGTGTGCCCAGGATTTTTGTGAATAAACATTTACTTATAATACCGTTTCTTTACTGAATCGTTGTTGTGCCTCATGTTTTCTTATATACCGTATACTTAAATGTCGGTCTGGTTTATTTTCACCCATCAGTGTCTGTGTTTATCACTGGAACCCAATCATATGGTTCTGCCACACTTCAGATGTTGACGTTGCACTCCACACGTCACGCTTTTAGTAACACTGCCATCTGTTCATGTTGAAAAATGGAGAAATGTCTTATATACAGGACCACCATAACAAGTCTGATGGTATTAAAGTATGGGTACTATTTATGTAGATGTGGATGATCAGTGTCACCTAATGGAAATTATTGTCGTGTCTTCCCTCAAAGCACTATCATAGTGACGAATTCCATCCCCAAACAATTGTTGTTTTACCAGTTCCTTGCGGTTTTACGATCAAATTTTGTGAAGGGGTTGGGAGAGTTAACCGGCCGTAAAACATATATGCTTTCATTTTTAATACCGTAGTTCATAGACTGCTAGTTATAAATTAGTCTGTGTATAATTTTCCTTCTTTATTCATACAGAAATCATATCCCTTCCTTCAAAGTTTGTGCTTCGACTTGGGTTTCTGGCTTGGGAAATAGCGGGGCAGATCACAGCTCCACGGAAATTCTTAATACGTTTCTCATTTCACAAAGTACCCCAACCTTTCTTCTTGGGTTATATTTTCGTTAAGGCATATTAGGCTCTTGATTAAACTAGACATCAGTGTGGACCCATGGGATATTGATGACAGAAATATCAAGCTATTATTTTAATGAATTATTTCATTCCATATTATACACTTTATGTAAATATAAGGTACAACATTTGTCTTCTCCAAATAGAATAAAACAAGAAGCGGTGCTAAGGTACAGCAAACCCGTCCCCGGCAGTCATTTTAGTGTTGACGTATAAACACAACAGTATATCTAGGCAAATATGTAACATATCAAATTTGAAGTAAATCGGGTGAAAACTGACGATTTTATGCCATTTGAAATTTTAGGCCCGACCCCCCTACCGCTAACTGGGGGGTAACCCCCCTGATATAATGAGGCGTGTTATAGGATGCAGCTTTGAAAGATACACCTTTAGGTTTTGGTTTCATGTCGATATGATGAATTTGAAATGAGTTATGGCGGAAAAAAAAAAAAAAAGATTTTTGGGAGGGAGGGGGGGGCTAAAGCCTGGGTCTTGGCCCAATTTGGCCCAAAATTTAAGCAGGTGATCAGAAGGTCAAAGTCCATCATCCCTGTAATTTTAGTCAAAATCGCACCAGTAGTTTTCGCGCAAAGTTGTTAACAGACAGAAAAACCGAGCGAAAACAATACCTTTCCCCTAGCCCCTCAAGGACGAGGACAGGTGACAAAAGAGAGTCAAAATCAAGGTCCGTTCAGGGGCACTGCATTTAAGAAACCGACCGAGGAATGTTGATGCAGAGTGATCAGCTATGAACTGTATCGTGCACGAAGAAGAGAGTACCGGTCAGCTACAGCATTAGGGTTGCGGTATTATTCTGTAATCACTTCACTCCGACGACGTAATCATTTTATTCTGACTATCCCCAGACAATTTCATTAATCTTTAGAGAGACTTTTAAGGCTGAAAAGGTTTGATGTAGATTTCATTAACCCCTTCACTACATGAGGTCTCCAAAAAGTCTGAATAAGAGCATCTGAAGGTGGCAAAAATACATTCGAACATCACCGAACTGAAGAGGTTTAAATGAAAGGGTGAAAGTTGTATAGCCTGCAATCCCACAAGTTCTGATGGTCATTCATGGTCATTTGATCTGGTTAGCCTGCATGCCATGTTACAGTGTCAGAGCGCATCCAGCAGTGAGGCAAAGTAACCAGACTTGCTCGAGTCTGATCATAAGTTTCACATCTGACTGTCTGAAAATTGTGGCATCATTACACCTTGGTAAATACTTGAAGAATACAGTGCAGCCGAGCGACGGAAAAGGGATGACTCTGTGTAAATAGACGGGTGCTGCGTCCCCAACTAAAAAAGTAACACACATTGGTAGGAAATTCAAAAGAGTAGTATCCAGCGTAACCAAATTGCGATACAACACTGCAGCAGGGGAAGGGAGGGAGGACTAAAGGGAGTCAGCGAGGGGAGTGGAGCTGATGAGACGAAAAACATTTGATTGTATCCGGTTTAAAAATTATGTACACGGTGAGTCATACCACACGTGTGAGCTGTACCCTACACATGGACGAATAACAGGAATAGCGTTATAGTGGTAAATACGTTAACAGTAATAGATTGTCATGGCATCTTACAAGTAACAGTAGCGTAGCTAGATCAGTATTTTAATCTGGAATAATTATACGATTCACAGTAGTCGATAAAAGCCTTTCTCTCTCTCTCTCTCTCTCTCTCTCTCTCTCTCTCTCTCTCTCTCTCTCTCTCTCTCTCTCTCTCTCTCTCTCTCTCTCTCTCTCTCTCTCTCAAACAGCACTGAGTTACCTTAGGACTGTCCATATATGTTCTCATAGAGTCTGTTGTCTTTCAAACTTGCCCATTGAAATCGAATTACCAAATCCAACTGAACCATGCCTGCTTATATCATGTAAAACCCTACATGCCTATCTCTAGTTGTAGATTACACGAGGACAGGTATCGACCGGAAACTTTCGTGGAACAGAAATATATAAAATCTGTCCAGTAGGGCTAATGTGAATTGGGATTTGAAATGACATGTCGGTACTTATTTATTATTTTCAGTTTGTTTGTTTGTATAAAGTAACGTTACTTCTTTGCCAAGTCCCTGAACGTGTAATGACATATGTAAAACACGCCCATCATATGAGGTATTTGCTAGTCTGTTCCTCTTACCTCAAGTCGATTTTATTCAACTCTTAAGCAGAAAAATCCACCCACCTCTCAGGAATGACGTGAACAAAGACGTCATTGGATTGAAGGCTGTTAAGCTTGTTTATTCTTTCCTTCTGATGTTGTATCTTATTTCATTTTGGTAATGTTAGGCAAATTTATTCAACGAAGGGATATTTCTAGCAGCCAGTGTTAAACTGCATTACGAAGAACGTACTGTTCTATCGTAACTAGGTTTGAATGGATTTATATACTATAAACTTGTGAAGAGCTCTACATAACCAGGCAGTAGTAAGTTACGGTATGATTACATAGTAAAAAGATATTAAAAATCTTACGGGGTGATTCCTGAGAAGGGAAAGTGAAAAGTATGTCTCATACTTTTAGTTTCCTTGTAATACTTGAGCAAATGTAAACAGCGTACCTTATTTTGCTATAGTCAGGCAAAGTACATTAAATTGTAATTTGAAAATAATAGTTTCGAAACACAAGAATACTGTGAAGTTGTTCCTCGCTTACACTTGGGAGACATCTTTGGCTTAAAAATGAAGGTAGACAGTGGAGGACACAGAAAAGGTGTCGCTGACGTAATAGGGCAAGATATAATGAAGCCTAATCCATGTTTATCTGACAAGAACTTGACTTGCCCTTTAACTCTAACAGTTGAACTACTTTACCCGAAACTTAAATAAGAACATTTCTCTCTCTCTCTCTCTCTCTCTCTCTCTCTCTCTCTCTCTCTCTCTCTCTCTCTCTCTCTCATATATATATATAAATTTATTTATAGATAGATAGATAGATATTTATATATATATATATATATATATATATATATATATATATATATAGTATAATGTATATATATTGTCCTTGTTCGTTTTCTGACCTTTACGCTGTGCTGCAGTTTTCATGTTGCATTGCATGGTGTAGAGTAGATGTGGCTCAGAGGAAGGTCACAAGAACCATGTGGAGAGCGCGCGACCTTCCCCCCCCACACACACAGACCAAGTAATGGGTATAAAATGGGAAGAGGTTATTAAGAGTATCATTAGATTGGAAAAAAGACTGCTGGCCAGTACTAGACTGACTTTGAATTATATGGATGAGGAGATGCTGAAGGAGATAACGGCCCATGAAAAGACCAAACATTTTATCATTACCTTATTTATGGAGGCTCGTTAGTAAGCTGGAAAAGGTACAGAGATTGGCCACCAGAATGATTCCAAGCTTTGGAGAGCTGCTGTATGACGAGAGGTTGGAGAACGTAGAGTTACCGCACCAACCTTGAGAGAGAGAGAGAGAGAGAGAGAATTTGAGTATGATGTTGAAATAGTGCGATGATTAGAAAAAAAAGTAGTATAAAGAGAACGTTTTTTTGTGAAAGATAATGAATGGACAAGAAGACATGATATAAACTGAGAAAGAGTTGGTATCTAGATGAAATAAAGAAAAAGTATGGAAGTCTAGATATTTGGAACCAATTGGAAAGGGACGTGGTGCGAGCAGAGAGCGGCCTTGTGTTCGAGCATTGATTGAATTTAACCACATATACTTGTAGACTCGGTAGCTCATGGTTAGCTCAAATCCTATTTACCGCAGTTATTGAATGTAAGTAGATAAATTTGTATCATATAAGCGAAATCGTTTCGTTTTTCTTTTTTAAGGCTCCAACATCCTTGCATGCTTCGGCCTTGGTGACCTAATGGTTGCTGTCCATACTATCTGTTGCTTCCCTTTTCAGTCCCTCATCCCTGAGGCCACACTTGGTGACCTCGTCCCAGGTGTTTTTCGGCCTGCCTCTCGCAACCCTGCCCCTAACATTAACACTTCTCACTTTCTGCACCCAATTATCATCGCACTTCCTCTCCACATGCCCAAACCATCTCAGCGTACCTCTCTTCATCACAACACCAATACGCTCCAGTCCCATCGTACCCCTCAACTCTTCCATTGTAAACCTAGCCCCCCCCCCCCCAGGCCTCACACTCAGGGACGGACTGCACATCCACCTAATCATTGTCATTTCTGTGCGTCTGAGCCTGCGAATATCCTTTTCCTCTACTGCCAATGTCTCACTACCATACAGCATTACACTCCTAACACATGCTGCATACATTTTTCATAGGCTTATATGCAACGTAAGTTGGGTTTAGTGTAAGTCGGTGTCTTTAGTTGCCTACATATTATTATGGTCATTCGCATCAACGTCACATATTCAGTTCGAGGGCTTTATTTTTATCATATTCTGTTGCCTGTTGATTATATTGCATTTGAAAGAGCATTTTGACGATAAAGGGGTTAATGGTGGTTATATTTTACCCCTCCCCTTCAAAAAATCTCTACGAAACTGAATAAACTAGAAATGCGTGATCGGATTGGTTAACTTCTTCACCAGTGGATGCCTTTTTAATTTAATTCTTGCTCTTCTTGGCAGTTTTATTCAGCTCTAGGGAGGCTTTTCGAACTGAAGGGGTTAGGTACAGCCTTCAGTAATATCTTCACTACCAGGAGGCTCTCTTAAGTCTAATAAAAACCCTGAGAATAATAAGAACATCATTAAGCAGGAACACTGAGATTTCGCATGCATCCGCCAGGGCATACTTTTCATTATTATATCGTGAACTAGATCTGAGACATTTTCGTTCACAATTTAATCGCTTTTCATGACCCTCAATCATTTTTTTCAAGTTTCATGCAGTTTCATTTGTTAGTTTTTCCATAATATTAACATATAGACCGAAAGACAGACAGATAAAACAAAATAAGAGAATAACTTCCTTGGCAGTGGCAAAAAATGTTATCGAACTGAACGGGTTAATGAAATGAGGTGTGAGTGTTTTGTTTGCCAAGACGAGTTTATCTGACCCTCAGCTGCTCACCACGATAATACCTGTTACATTTTATTTCTATGTTATTTCCAGACGATTTTTGTTCATTTTAAGGGGAACTTTTCGAACGTGTAGGGTTACTTAGAGTCTTCATTAGCCTCATAACTACGAGAGGTTTATCCTTGCTAAATAAAACAGTCGGGTGATACTCAGAATAACTGGAAGAATGTGTCATGGTACGGAAAGCATCATCTTGTCTTTTTCTTTTCATTTTCATCGGCTTCTTTCTCTGTAGTTCAACGTCTCCCTCCTTCATAAACTTTACCTGGTTTTATGTTTTAAGGTATTGTATTTACATGTTTGTTTTTGTCCCACAGGTAAGTTTGCCATTCACGAGCTGTCAGAGGAGAAGGAAACATTGAGCAGAAGTTTGAAAGGTAAGAGAGAATAACGAAGGCGTGGATAGAAGAAAGGAATGAAGGAAAGAAGAAGAAAAATAGGCAGGTTGAAGGAAGGAAGGAAGAAAGGAGGGAAAGTGAAAGATAGGAGGCTATGTTATGTAAAATAGAGAAGACATGATGGTAAAAAGGAGAAAACAGAGAGGAGAGAATGGGATGAAGGAAGGAGGATAGGAATGAATGAGTGACGGCGTCTTGTAATAAAAGAGTTAAAAAGAAAGTTTAGAAAGTGTAAGAAAAGGGATTTGGAGGGGAAAGCTACAGGGATAGGGAGGTAAAACAAATACTTGTTAAGAGTTGCTCATACTTCATGCTAATAAATGCTTAATGTAGTTCGTCCACCTAAAGTAGACGGTCCTTTTGCAGCTTATTTCCTTTAGCTCAGTGGCAGAAGCTAATTACTACGGTTCTATATCTTTCCGTGACTAATGCCATATTCTAGTGTTACTCTCTTGCTACAGTTCATTGGCAAAGTAACGTAATAGATTGTTATTGTACAACTCAGTGGCAGAATAAGATAATACTACCGGTAGGGCTCTAAATCATTTTCACAGTACTTCATGACAAAAACCATATTTTCGTGTTACTCTTTTGTTACAGCTAACTGGCGAAATAGGACAAAATTATGGCAGTACATCTTATACAATAACATATTCATGACTAGGACCATATTCTTGTGCTAATGTCTTTCCACAGCACTTCTTCATGACTAGCACGATGTTCCAGTGCTTATCTCTGGATTATCCCAGCCTTCAAGAAGTAGGAAAGTGGATTTTATGCTTAGTTAAAGTTGACAGCGTATGGTGTCTTGAGCTCATTTTAGTGGCCAGTGTAACTTGCCGGACTTGCGTGGTATATTGCCGATTCTGCTTGTTTAGTGGCCACGCTTATTATCCCGCAGTCCATCCCAGGCTGGTGTTGGGAAGCAGTGGGACCATATTTATCAAAGATCTGAGCCTGTATTAGAGGGTGGAATACTTAAACCAATGTAAGATCGATTCCTTTTCGTTACTTTGATTTGTGTTTGTAGAAACTGAAGTTATAGGAAATTTACTTTGATTTGTTTGCATGTAGGAACTGGAGGCACGGAAAATTTACTTTGATTTGTGTTTGTAGGAACTGGAGGCACGGAAAATTTACTTTGATTTGTGTTTGTAGGAACTGGAGACATGGAAAATTTACTCTGATTTGTGTTTGTAGGAACTGGAGACATGGAAAATTTACTTTTATTTGTGTTTGTAGGAACTGGAGACGGAAAATTTACTTTGATTTGCGTTTGTAGGAACTGGAGACATGAAAAATTTCTACTCCGTTCTTTCTTTGCCCTTCTACTGGAAACAGATAATAACTAAGTCAGTTTTCCTGTCGTGACCAGGAATTGTTCTTGATGAAGGAATGAAAGACGGGGGAAGATTCTGCTCTCGTTGTCCATCCTCCAAAAAACAGTCCTGAGTTAGGACGGGGTATCCATCGTAAATACCTTGGAGAATCCCGCCCCAGGATAACAAATCCCCGTACCATATTACACTCATCAGAACGCATTTCATATTTCGTATTGTCACTTTAGCATTGCTTTAGTTTGTTGTGTTGTGTATGGTAGTTGTATAATTTAGGTTAAGAGAATTTACAAACCATCTTATACACAACTTCAAATTGTTTATCAGTACAGACCCTAAGCAACTCCACGATCAAGTAAGCGCAGACGTCTCACCTGTAAGCATAGATTACTTGGTAGACTCCAGCAAACAAAGAGCTCTTCATTTTAAGCCGTACTGGAACCAGTATGATGGGCCTTTTCACGCATAACGAGCCAGCGAACTTTTGTAATTGCTTTCCCTTTTGCAAACTGTTTTGGTGCAATAATGATTTAGTGAATCATAAGATACAAAATTAAATTAATAAATCTAGCATCTAGAGAGAAAAAAAAATCACAGCTCCAGTTTTACTACGTAAAAAGTTATTAGCCTCGGCAAAGCGTGACGGTCAGGTCAGGCTGGGCCGCTCGTTCTAATTTTCCTCCTGTACACCGACAGTAAACTTCGCTCGCTCGCACACTCATACTGTATAATTATGGTCTAACCGACTGTAGTCCCTGCACTGGGATATTAAAAGGGAGCCGCTCTGTTCCAAACATATCTACCATATTAACACTTTGTTTGCACTGGGATTATAAGAGCCAGAAGATATCACGTGACACCAGCTGGAATAGAATGCAGTTCTCTTTTCCATATATATATATATATATATATATATTTTTTTTTGGGGGGGGGGGGCAGCTGGTGGGTTTCACTGTGGTAAATAAAATCATAATGAGTTAAATAATAGTACAAAGTTCGAATATGACAGCGACATGAATAAGTTTCTGGTTATTTTCCTGCAAGTCAATCCATGACGGAGTTAAGAATGGGGACATGATCCATATTTGTAAGCATGACATGGGTCTGAAAAAGTGACTTTCATGGCATGAGTCTGCCTTTACCACCACCAGAATGAGACACTCTTAGTAGTGTTCTCTTTACAACGCACTAACAGCTTATGGATAAATAGATGGATAGAAATTATTTAGATAGGTATTTGCCTAGGAAATAGTCAGGCATGCACTGTAGATAGATAGAGACAGACAGACAAGTACGTGTGTGTGTGTGTGTGTGTGTGTGTGTGTGTGTGTGTGTGTGTGTGTGTGTGTGTTTAGCATTGAGGAGTGAAAGTTTCAAAAGTTATTTTTTGCCATTAATCAGAGTCCAGATAATATAGTGTCCCTGGTAAACATGACACATTTATTTAATCAAGTATAATAAATAGCTGCCATTATTTTCACTTAAGCCTCTTCAATTCAGTGAGGTTTTTCGTAGTTATTTTCTCATATACCATTTCTAATAAGTTTAATATAGGTCTCTGGTACACACGGAGATAATTGTGGTTATATTTTAGCCTTCCTGTGTGAAAAGTCTCTCTCACGTCGAAAAAAAAAAAAAAAATCATCTGGAGAAAAGAAATTTATTAAAGAGGACGTGACCGTACTGAAGGACTTAATGGCAATAAAGTGCTTATAATTATTCAGTTATTGTCACTGAAACTGTCGGCGTTTACTATCGCCGAAAAGGACAAAGTTATCAGTTGATCAGAAGTAAAGGTTCCAATACTTCAAGACATCAGGATCAAGAGAGTTTGGTTATCGACATATCTCTTAAAAGATCCAGGCTGTCAGGTTATTATCAGCAAAGATGTCCTTCTTATCTGACGCTTATGAAGTCGCAGTTATCAAGATACTAGTGATAAGAATGTCCCAGTTATCAAGTTTTCATTGGTAAAGATGTCCCAATTATCAAGTTATTTATCAAGTTATTAGGAATACACACATCTCAGTTATCATGTTATTACCAGCAAAGATGTCCCAATTATCAAGTTATTAGCGGTAAATACGTCCCAGTTATCATGTTATTAGCAGTAAAGATGTCCCAGTTATCAAGTTATTACTGTAGCAGTAAAGGCGTCCCAGTTATCAGTTATTAACAGTAAAGACGTCCCAGTTATCAAGTTATTAGCAGTGAAGACGTCCCAGTTGTCAAGTTATTAGGAGTAAAGACATCCAAGTCATCAGTTATTAGCAGTAAAGATGCCCCAGTTATCAAGTTATCAGTAAAGACGTCCCAGTTATCAGTTATTAGCAGTAAAGATGTCCCAGTTAATAAGTTATAAGCAGAAAAAAATGTCCCAGTTATCAGTTATTAGCAGTGAAGACGTCCCAGTTATCAAGTTATTAGCAGTAAAGATGTCCCAATTATCAAGTTATTAGCAGTAAAAATGTCCCAGTTATCAGTTATTAGCAGTATGGATGTCCCCGTTATCAGTTATTAGCAGTATGGATGTCCCAGGTATCAAGTTATTAGCAGTAAAGATGTCCCAGTTATAAAGTTACTAGTGATAAAAACTCATTTATTCAGTTATTGCCACTTCAGAGGTTAATTATGTAACTCAGACCAATACAAAGACCCAATTTTTCAGTTACCATGAATAAACTAGACCAAATTATTAAATTATTAGCTGTAAAGAGAACCTAATTATTCAGGTATAAGTAGTAAAGAGAATTCACTTATTCGATTACCATAATAAATAAGGGTAATGACAATCAAGTGATCCTAGTTATCAAGTTATTGGCAATAGATAGGGTACAGTTATTCAACTCTTTGATACTAATGAGACTTCAGTTATTCAGCTGGCGATATAAAAGAAGCTAAAGTTATTCAGTTATCGCGGTAAATATTTCCCATTTATCAGGTTCTTGCAGTAAATAATTCCCAGTTATAAGGTTATTGCAATAATTAGTTCTCAGTTATTAAGTTATTTGTATTTAGAGGTCGCTTAAATGAGATCCCAGTTATTCAGTTAGGGACAGAAAGATTATCAGGTTATCGACGTGGGCAGTTATCCAGTAATCAAAGTAAAGAAGCTAGTTATCCAGTTATTAAAGTAGTGAGGCTAGTTATCCAGTTATCAAAGTAGAGAGGCTAGTTATCCAGTTATCCAAGTAGACAGGCTAGTTATCCAGTTATTAAAGTAGAGAGGCTAGTTATCCAGTTATCAAAGTAGAGAGGCTAGTTATCCAGTTATTAAAGTAGAGAGGCTAGTTATCCACTTATTAAAGTAGAGAGGCTAATCCAGTTATCAAAGTAGAGAGGCTAGTTATCCAGTTATCAAAGTAGAGAGGCTGGTTATTCAGTTATCCAAGTAGAGAGGCTAGTTATCCAGTTATCAGCAGTAAAGAGAATAATTTTTCAGTTATCAGCAGTAAAGAGAGACATTAGTTATCAGCAGTAAAGAGAGACATTATCCAGTTATTAGCAGTAAAGGAAGGCTAATTTTCCAGTTATAAGAAGCGATGAGAGACTATCCACTTATCAGCAGTAAAGGTAGGCTGATCACCTAGTTATGAGCAGTAAAGAGAGGCGATTATTCAGGTATTATTAGCAGTCTGTGTACAACCAGCTTAAGGAGAGGAATTATTGAAAACAAGTGGCCTTATCCAGTGCTAATCCTTATTTGGGGGAAATTTATCAGAGTGTAAAGATGAGAGAGAGAGAGAGAGAGAGAGAGAGAGAGAGAGAGAGAGGAATGTAATAAGAGTAGGACTGTTATGTACGGTGGCGTTTAAGGAGTAAGATGGGCAGCAGGAGAATCATTGGGATACCAGCTTAATTAAAAAAGAAAAGGGGAGAGAGAGAGAGAGAGAGAGAGACCCTCCTCCTCTCTCTCCCAAGTGGCCAGCATCAGCACAGCCAGCCTGGGTGAAAGTATAATTAATGTGCAGATGGTGTCCCCCTCCCTCCCTCCTCCCTCTCTTTCTTTTCTCTCTCACTCTCTCTTTGTACCTGGGGGGTGTACGCTACCGGTCCGAGAGAGAGAGAGAGAGAGAGAGAGACCTTCACAGTCTAACATGTACTTTCTTCAGGTAGTTACAATATATGCACATACACTCCAGTGGACAAATACACCAATACACATAAAAGCATGACAGTTTTTCTGACTCACAGCAAAATACACGAAGCTAGTTTCCTTAACCTCCTCTCTCTCTCTCTCTCTCTCTCTCTCTCTCTCTCTCTCTCTCGTGTGTGTGTGTGTGTGTGTGTGTGTGTGTGTGTGTGTGTGTTTATCGTCTGCGTGAGGGTGCTTGCGTGTGGTAGTCCAGGGCGACAGTGGATCATTTTGACCCTTACTTGGCGTCCATCCAGCAGCCTCCTTCCCCCCTCCCCCTCATACCCTCATTTACTCCTCACCTTCTACCTTCACCTCCTCCCTTCATTCTCCTCCTTCATCCCTCACCCCTCCTCACCCCGTCATCTTCCCACGCCTTCCTTCCCTCTTTCATTTCTCCCTTTACCTTTTTCCTTGAGCCCTACGCCTCCTCATTCTACCCTCACTCCCATTCTTCACTCTTCATTCCCTCCCTTTTTCCCTCATCCATCCTCTCCTTGTCCCATCATCTCTCCTTACTTCCTCCTCCGTCCCCCTCTCCTCACCTCCCCTCTCCTCTCCTCTCTCTTTCATCCACTCTTCCACTCGTTTCATTTCACCCTCTTCCTCCTCTCCTCATTCAACTTCCTCCTCATATACCTTCCTTCCTTCCATCTCATATTCTGCCTTTACCATCATCATTATCCCCCCTATCACCATTTTCACCATCACCTCACTGTATTATTAGCCTACGCCTAATCTGCATCCTCTTTATCACCATTTCACCACCGTTTGCGTCGCTAATTGGTCGCATCCCCACTGTAATTGTTTCATTATATTCGTCTTGACTCAACTCACAACCATCATTGTCACCACAACTTGAGCCTCCCGAATTTCACGCTCCTTCTCTATCATAACCTCTTTACCATCATCACTATCATCACTACCCTTTATCGCCCATAAGGAGAGTAGAGATCCGGGACTAGGCAGCATAGTCCTGACATTTAAGGAGAGAGTGGCTAGCTCTTCATCCCTGTGTGGCATTAGCTATGTGAGCAATGAACTCCAGTCATCTCTTGAATATGAACCTTTGTGGATATATCTGGTCGGAGCTACTTAACCCAGTAGACCACCAGGCTTCTGTTTGGCTATGTAACTCTAACCAGTGTAGTAGATGGTTTCCAGGGCTACAAAAGACCAATTGGCTTACCACTCAGTGTAGAGGCATTGGAAGGTAACTCTACATCTAGTGAATGGATGGCGAGTGACCCCATCTACCAATACAATATAGTTTCCTTGCTATAGAAACAATTTGGCTTTGTCACTCAGTGCAGAGGCACTTGAAGGTAGCTCTGTATCTAGTGAGTGGATGGTGGGTGCCCCCACCTATCAAATACAACACGTATCGCCACCATCATAAATCCTACCATGACACCATCACCCGCCATCACTGTTGTCTCATGCGGCACATCAACATCAACAGCAGTATAAACAAATCATTATAGTGGCTGTTGTACTACTGCCATACTTATCGTTATCTTTACCATCATTAAGATCACTGTCTAGCTATATTCAGTCTTTCATCTCTCTTACTGTCATCATCATCATCATCATCATCATCATCAGCAGCAGCAGCAGCAGCATAACTTCCCACCAACATGTCACCAACATCCCTAATCAGACTGCCATTAGTCTCATTACTTGACCGTTTTATTATGGTGACATCTTTTTATTTTAATTTTGTTACGTCCAGACGATTTTATTCGCTTTCAGTGTTGTCACCACTTCATCCTCACTTATCATCACTTCAATCTCACTGCTGTCACCACTTCACTGTTGTCCCCAGCAGTAGCACTACTTTTCATTACTACCATGACCATCACATCCAACTCTTCTACCGCCGATTAACCAGCCACTGTTGCCATAGCTTCATCATCATCACCACCACCAAACGTGTAGTCACCAAAGTCAGCGGTATTATCGCCCTTTGCATACAAGCGATCAGTGAATAAAACTTATGAAAAGCGATATCACTAGTCCTTCTTCTTAATAACGCTTTCTTGCTAGCTTGCGGAAAAAATGGCTTGCGGTTTGGTTATCTACGCCGTTTGATCGAAACAATTTAGAATTTTCAACACAAGAGATCCCCTCCCCCTTTATTTTTTTTCGTGATTGGCTAAAATGGACCAGGCACCCTTGATCTAGGAAAAAAACATACAGGTAAACTTTATCTACTGTTTTTTTCGTATTTTTTTTCTTAGTTTTCTCAGTTTTTTATAGTTTTTTCTTAGTTATTTTCTTGGTTGGCAAAAGTGGATATCGATACCTATATGGCATTACTTAACTATACGTAAGTACCTTTGCTTCCCGTCCTGACTCTGAAAAATAGTTCAGCTGTAATACTGCTGTGACGTATTTTGTTCGCGTTACTGCCAAACATATTTTATTTGGATTCGGGGAGAATATTCTGAATTTGAATCTGCTTTGACTCGGTTGGTAACTTACTCGTTTCGTGATGTATGTGCCTCGAGTTTAGGGTTCGCTCACGACTGTGACAAGCCTTTAAAGTGGTTGTAAAGTGGGTGTTGATAGTATACCATGTCATATGTTGGCTTAATTTCGTACCATGTTAGTTCTGCCGATGACGTATACAGATTCCAGCACAACCATAGAGACTGCAGCGCATCGACTTCCTTGTTACTGCCACCCTTCTTGTACTCGACAGCATGAAAAAAGGTTTATTGTGGCTATTACTCCCCATTGAGAAGAAGGTTCGGTCCTGTAGTGGGCCTAATGTGAAGTGATACAGATATGATACAGATTTCGACCTAGAGGTGTACAGTAGATAATAGTCTATATTAACACGTTTATTGCAAGACGCTGTGGCAAGAATTAAAAAAAAAAAAAAAGAAGGCCAACGTACTGAAAAGGTTAACAGATTCTATATTCAGACACCGTTGCCTTCTTTCATCATTTGTTGAACTCGGCCTTCCTGTAACCCACTCAGTCAGGTGATATATTTTTTGATGCTGGAACACCTCCAGGAGTGAGGGTGTCCATCATTTACTAAGATTTTTTGGAAACCGGGCGCTCATCTCTGGTAGATTTATAGCGAAGCTTCATATTAGGACCCTGATGCTCCTCCACATAGAACTTTATATTGAGTTTATTTTTACCGCCTTTAAATTATTATATTTAGCCTGGCCTTGGAGGGATTAGAATTAGCCTTCATTAATCCCGTCACTGCAAGATCTCCCACTTGACATGAATAAACACTTTTGGTGGTAATATGAGTAAAGTTTTAAAAAACGTCATTTTAGCGAAGTTATTTTATTAACTTATTTTATTACCATTATTATTATTTTTTTTTTGGGGGGGAGTATGTCATCTTTAGTACTGTTATATTCTTGTGGTTCCCAGACTGTTTTAGTTAGCTTGTGAGAAAAGTCCTTTAGTCAAAGAGAAAGTAGAAGGCTGGATCTAACCTCTCGGTTCCGAAAAATCTATCCTAAAATAAATACAATAGTCCACAGATATTACGAATGATAGCAAAAACTACCCACTGGCCGAAGGAGTTAAGATATGGATGACGTGCAGCCTTATCATCACCCGCCGGTTGCACGCTGACCCGGATAAGCCAACAGGTTTGACTTTCTCCCTGACGAATGATGAGACGAGTGAGGGATGGCTCAGTTTAGGGCTTAATTGGGTAGATGAGTGAGAGGGCTTGTGGTGGTGGCGGGGCTCCTTGTAATAGGGTTTGGGTAGCTAAGTGATTGGCGTTTCTTACTTGACCGACATAGACTACGTTTCCCCTCGCCCTCTCTTTCCAACCCTCCCTCTCATTTCTTTACTACCCCACCCCTCTCTCTTTCTCTTCTCTCCTCTCCCTCTTCCTCTCTCGCCCTTTACCTCTACCTGACTGGCTCAGTCTGCTTTTTCCCTCATCTCTTCTTTCTGTCTCTCCCTCTTCTTTCTTTACTATCCCAACCTCCTCTCTTTCTACTCCACTTTCCCTCCTCCTCTCTCGCCTTAGTATCTTTATTATCTCCTCACCCTTTTTATCTCACCCTCCCTTTCCTTTTCTTCTTCCCTCATCCTCCCTTCCTTCTCTCATTACCCCTCTTCCGTCTCCCTTCACTCGCTTGTTTTAACCCCTTACTTCCATTCCTTACTGAATGGATGGTTTGCTAGCTGATTAGATTGTTGGTTTATCAGTTGGTTTGCTGGGTAACTGATTGGCTTGCTAATTTACTGTTTGATTTGTTGGCTTGCTGGTTGGTAAGATGATAATTTAATTGAATGACTGGCTTGTTGATTGGCTAGCTTTGCGAATGGCTTGGTTGCTTACTGACTGGCTGGTTGGCTTAAATATTTTTTGAATGGCTTTTTGATTGGGTTACTTTTGATTGGTTGGGTAGCGTTTGTTGGATATCTAACTCACTCCTCCCTTCACACCGCCTACCAGTCCTCCCTACCATCTCCACTCATCATTTCCCTCTCTGTTCTCCTTCCATTTCCCTCTTTTCTGATTAGCCGACGTAGCCTCGCTATATTTAAAAGTCTTATTAATCTTAGGAGAGAAATTTTAAACTGAAAAGGTTATAGATAGCCTCAGTTCACCTCTTCAGTATGAGATGTCTTGCCTAAGTTGAACAAAAAAGTCATATGGGGATAAAAGGAATGAAAAGAGAAAGGCGTCACTGCACTGAATGGACGAAGAGACGTAATAACTATGCTCGTGTTACTTTAACTTGGCCGAGCATTTCGTTCCGTTGCAGCTGATTTCATGTAGCTGTATGGCAGAAAAAAAAAAAAAAAACATTACTATATACCCTTTTCACAACACTTCGTGACTAGCATCATATGATGGTGCTAGTTTAATGTAACAAATCAGCATTCAAGATGGAAAGATGGCAATTTTAGGCCAAGTTAGAGTAAAAAAGATAGAAATTAAATGGGTAAGTTATTGTACGTCTAAAGTTGGTGTAGATTTTCACCTTTTTGCAGCTTCTTTTCTATAGTTCAGTGGCAAAATAAATAAAAATTATGGCTCTCCATTCTTCTCATAGCACTTCTTCGTTACTAGTGGAAAATTCTGGCGTTTATTTGCGTTACAGAGTGGCAGCCAAGATGCGGAGATGGCAATTTCAAATCAAGTGAAAAAAAAAAAAAAAAGATCGGTTAGCTGCATTAATCGGGATTAAGACCTTGTTATCAATTTATTCTTGTTGCTACCAGACAGGAATATTGGAGTTAGAAAAGGCCTCTTAAAACTCGAAGGGGTGTGATGGTGGTGAGAGGTGTGGCGTGTGGTGAAAGGTGTGGCATGTGGTGGCAGGTGCGGTGTTTGGTGAGAGATGTGGTGTGTGGTGAGAGGTATGGTGTGTGTTACGGGGATCTGTGGTGTGTGTTGAGTGGAGGTGTGGTGTGTGTGGTGAGAGGTGTGATGTGTGGTGAGAGGTGTGGTATGTGGTGAAAAGTGTGGTGTTTGGTGAGGGCTGTGGTGTGTGGTTAAAGGAGGTGTGGTGTTTGGTGAGAGGTGTGGTTTGTGGTGAGAGGTGTGGTGTGTGGTGATGGGATGCTGTGAGTGGTGAGAGGTGTGGTGTTTGATGAGAGGTGTGGTGTGTGTTGAGAGGAGGTGTAGTGTGTGGTGAGAGGTGTGGTGTGTGCTGAGAAGTGTGGTGTTTGGTGAGGGCTGTGGTGTGTGGTTAGAGGAGGTGTGGTGTGTGGTGAGAGGTGTGGTTTGTGGTGAGAGGTGTGGTGTGTTGTAATGAGATGCGGTGTGTGGTGAGAGGTGTGTTGTTTGATGAGAGGTGTGGTGTGTGTTGAGAGGAGGTGTAGTGTGTGGTGAGAGGTGTGGTGAGAAGTGTGGTGTTTGGTGAAAGGTGTGGTGTGTGGTGAGGTGTGCGGTGTGTGGTGAAAGGTGTGATGTGTGGTGAAATGTATGATGTGTGGTGAAAGGTGTGATTTGTGGTGAAAGGTGTGATGTGTAGTGAGAGGTGTGGCGTGTGATGAGAGACGTGGAGTGTGGTGAAAGGTGTAGTGTGTGACTAGAGGTATTTATTAAGGTTGTTGTCTGTGTAACCCTTCCATATCGAAATGTCTCAGGTCCACTAAAGCCATCAAGAGATTGCAAAAATTTAAGGAGAAAGACATCACCCTACTGAAGAGGTTAACTTACTGAAATTGGATGGCTTAACTGCGGTGGTGATTGACTGATTGGATGGAGTGTGTGTGTGTGTGTGTGTGTGTGTGTGTGTGTGTGTGTGTCCTTGATGTTGTTGTTCTTATTGAGTGTGTGGGTATTTGAGTGTGTGGGTTATTGAGTGTATAGGTTATAGAGTGCATGGGTTATTGAATGTGTGGGTTATTGAATGTGTGGGTTATTGTGTGGATTATTGAGCGTGTGGGTATATAAATATGTGAATCGTTGTGATGGGAGTTAATGATTGTTTGTGGGTTATTGTGCTGGGTGGCCTACAGGCTGGATGGCTTACTGACTGAGTGGCTTACTGGTTGGGTGGCTTACTGTCTGGGTGGCTTACTGTCTGGGTGGCTTACTGTCTGAGTGGCTTACTGTCTGGATGGCTTACTGCCTGGGTGGCTAACTTGCTTGGTGGCTTATAGACTGGGTGTCTTGTGTCTGGGTAACCTATCTAGGTTGACCATCTGAATAGGCAAGGTGAGTGACAGACCCTCGACCCACCTCACACTGGCATACACACCGCACGTCACGCCTCACAATAACCTCTTCAAGCCCACTACACCCACACCCACACCCACACCCACATGCACACCCTCACCCGCACCCACACCCACACCAATAACATACACATCACGTCACAGCCACACACACACCCTGACTCTGCACGCCCACACCCATGCCCACACCCACGCAACACACCATTCCACACCCACGCAACACACCATTCCACACCCACATGCAAACTCACACGCATATCCAAATCCATACCCACACCACACACCATGCCACACCAACACCCTCTCTTCTTCCATCACATTACACCCACATCCACACCCACACCTACATTCTACTTCCACCATACTCACACCCTCACCCACACCCACATCCACAACCACACCCTTACTCTCCCGCCATAACACCGCACCACATCACACCCTGTCTCCACCATACCCATACTTACACCCTCCCTCCACCACATCCCCACTTCCACACTCCCACCACCACACCCCCCCACACACCTTCACTCCTTCCATCACACAACACCATAGCCACACCCTCCCTGCACACCCACACCCTCCCTGCACCACACCCACACCCACACCCTCCCTGCACACCCACACCCTCCCTCCACCACACCCACACCCTCCCTTCACCACACCCATACCCATACTCCCCCATACCCACACCCTCACTCTTCCTCCTTCAGACCAAACCCACACCCTCCCTCCACCGCACTCACACCCACACCTTCTCCTCACCACACCCACACCCTCCCTCCACCACACCCTCCCTCCACCACACCCGCACCATCTCTCCAGGACACCACATCTTCCCCCCACCACTCTACACCCTCTCTCCACCACACCATACCCATAAGCTTACATTAACATAACTCACACTTCATGATATATATACACCACACATAAGCTACGCCTCCTCATCACAAAGACATACATATATCACAGCATACGGTAGTCTCCAGCACTTCGCCCAGCATTGCAGTACGTAATACAAACATTTCATTCCCTGCTGTATTATCAGAGGTTACACTAAAGAACATTTGTAGATCTCCCACTTATCACCAGTTTGACAGCATCCATCACAACACACTCATAGGCAGTCCTAGTTCACTCTTCCACTACCTGACACTTTTTTTCTGTCATTATCTCTCCCAATTACTCCATTGAGCCTCAGGAGACTTTCTGAACTGGGGAGGGTTCAAAGTAAGGGGTTCTTCTAAGCTGAATAAGATCGTTCGGAAGTGGACAGAAGAAACAAAACTAAAAGGCCACCGTGCTGGTGTGTGAATGGTACCCCTGATGTAACTGTTTCTGCCCTTACAATACATCCTCCACCACACCCAAGCCATAAGTGCAAGGAAACACCCACACCACTCACCCCACAGCACACTTTGACACCTAACAGAACACACCAGCCACAGTCATCACAACACCCCTCCAACCCGTAACACCGCATACTGACACCACACCCACTGAACACCACGCCTGTAAGCATACACCACACCTTTCGCCACACACGCACCTCTCACTTCACACCACACCTCTCACCACACACCACATTATACTACAGCACACCACACCACACTCCAAACTTCTTACCACACACCACACCTACTTCCACACACTACGCCAACCATCACACCTCATCACACCACTCCTCCCGTCACACAACACACCTTCCATCACACACCACCACACACCCCATCACCTATTACACCTCCCACTGTAAACCACTTCTCCCATCACACGCCACACCTCTCTTCACACACCACACCAACCATCACACCCTCCATCACACACCAAACTTTCCATCGCAACACCACACTACAAACCTTTCCAGACACCACACATCTCATCACACACCTTACCAAACACCACGTGCCACTCCTCCCGCCACAGACCACGCTCTCACCACCCCCCCCAACACAAACCGCACCTCCCATCACTCTCTACTTCTCCTACCACACACCACGCCTTCCACCACCAAATAGTGTTGATGGCGAGTGTGGCGACATACCCTGCTATATAACCCACCCTCTCTCTGCCATTTGATGCATTTGTACCTCACTGGCACTTGTGGTATGTCACGGGACCTTCCCTCCTTGACGCCACTGTCATAGCAGACGGCATCATCACCACCTGAGGCTCATTACTCTCACCAGCTAAAAGTCATGAGAGAAATGATGTGGATAATAACAAATCTGTTAATAGCACTGCGTCTGGCATGCAGCGTCTTAGCTCTTTGACCTGCATGGATTTTTATTTCCTTCATTTCCTGAATAAATTAAATTGGTACTAGCTAGAATTTTCGTAGGCTTATGTAAGTGCGACGGTAATGTTGGATGATATTGAGAAAATGTTAAATATTAGTTCCTTCCTTGACACTGGGGAAAGAAGAGTGAATATCCACGAATTTCCGAGATGTTATAGAGAAACGGAAATTCAAAGGGACAGCAAAATACTGACAGAAATTCACTTCTCTTTGTATAACTTCCCAAAATATGTTTTAGTTGACCCTTCTGGCTGTCTTGCTAATATGAAAATACTGGCGACTTCAGTGCGGAAGGTTATCTTATAATTATCTTCGGTTTGTTGGGCTTCATCCAGTAATGGTCGTCGCTGTAAGAGTAAGATCACACCAAGAAACCCAGCCTTACATCCAATTACATTACATATCAAAGCAGGGTAAGATTTTGCTCTCGAACACTACCACTTTCTGGCCAATGGAGTTATCTTATGCAATATGAATACTGGATGCAAGAAAAATTATTACTTTATTATTATTATTATTATTATTATTATTATCATTATTATTATTAGTATTGCTATTATTATTATTAGTATTGCTATTATTATTATTGCTATATAACCTTTTAATCGTTTGTAGTGAAATAAAACAACTTTCATTAATAAAATTATTACCATACTGTTAGTTTTACATTCGCTTGTGTGCGCTTGTGTGCTTTCTCATTACCGTTTTCTTTTTTTTTCTTATGCCTTGCCCCATCTCTTAGCCGAAAATTAGGGCTGGTATGATTGATGATGATGATGATGATGATGATGGTAATGGTGGTAGTTTTTTTTTTTTCTCCCTGTGTAAAGGTGGATGAAACCAAGAAATGAGCAGTATCAGCACAAATTATTAGTTTAGCTTCCATGGCCTCTGTTTTTTATATATATATACCGGTACAGAACTACTTCAGGGGTAAATTATGGAGATTAACCCAGTTACCCTAAGCACGCCTTGTATTGTGGTCTATTGAAAACAAGAATAAATTTAGTAAGACAATGGCCACCACAAGAGTTAAGGAAATATTTAGATGACAATGGTGTAAAGAACAGAGGCAGTACATCTGAACAGATCGTAAATAGAGCTCTTTGTGTCTGTTTTTTGTGTACCTGAATATTCTCAAGAGATTCATAAGTTGCCATTAACCTCATTAGCCCGAGAACTTCATCTTGGTTTAATTCATTGTGCCTCCAGACGATTTTGTTAAGCTTCGAGAGACCATTTGTAGTGAAAGGATTAATAACAGTCTTCATCAAATCCTTCATATCCTAGCTTCTCTTCATAAGCTGAGTAAAATCGTCTGACGAAAGCAACGATAGAGTATAAAACCCCGTCAACACGTGGACCTCATCGTGATTTTGTTCGTGTTGACTCTAGATGATTTTCTTAAGCTCTGGAGACATCACTTCTAGCGCGAGGTTAAAATTAGTCTACATTTACTCATACTCAGCTTGATTTGTCTCCATTAATAGAAAAGGATCATCTGGTGGCGGCTGAACCATAAACTGCGTCATGGGATTGAAGGGATTAGCAGATATGGAAGTCACATGAAGTTTTCCTGGCCTTTTTTAACTCTCTAATATGCATTAACGTAGCTGGCTGATATTCTCTCCCATCTTACTTATGTCACTTTGAAAATTCTTCCTGCTGTCAGAACGGTACCTCGGTTGTTGCTCCCCTTTTTTATCGTTTATTTTTACCCCTATCTAATATGCATAATAGTAGCAGGTAATAATGCTCCACTCCCAGTCACCCTCCTACCGTCTGCCAGCCTGCCTGCCTATTATTCCTGCCCCTGGATTTTACGACCTCGATTGGATTTCATTACCTCAATTTGATTCACTTTCTCCAGCTCGCTCCTCCTTGATTAACCCTCTGTCTTACCTCTCCCCACCTCCTCCCACATCCCTCCTCCCATCTCCTTCCCCCTCCAGCTTCAGTTAAGTCTCTCCTGTCCCACACTTAGTGCAGCCTACCTGGTGATTATTTGACACTTCTTCTCGGCTGGTAATTACTTCGACCAGATGCTTGCTTCACCTGTGCTACTTCTTCATCCGCCCCACTGACTTCCACTGTTACTCCTCATATTCTTTACTACTCCACACCAGTCCACTTTTTACTATATTGCTTTCTGCCACTGCACTTCTTCCACTTTTTTATACTTAATTTTCTGCCACTTCACCTCCTTCTCATGCTCCACCAGCCCCACTAACTTCCACTGGCACTCCTTTTTATTCTTTTGTCATTCCTCTCCGTCCACTTTCTTCCCTTTTTTCTTCTGTACATATTTACCCCTCCACTTTCTATTATCTTGCATTCTTCACCTATTCCACATTCTCCGCATTCTGCTATTTTACTTTCTGCTTCTCTGCCATCTTTTGTTCCACTTGTTCTTCTTGTTTCACAGTTGCTTGACCTCTTATCTAACTCCACACCTTCCATTTCGTATCCATCACCTTCTTCTACCTTTCTGTATCTTCCCACGCTTCTCCAGTTACTGTCTCTCTCCCTTCTTGCCCGAAGAGTCTCATAAGCTGAAAAAAAAAAAAAGTACAAATCTGAAGTATAAAAGACGTCATGGTATTGAGATTAATCACGGTTCATTCTCCTGCCTCATCACCTACATCATCCACTTACCTGCTCCACTACGTGTCCACTCCACTTCCACTCCCACTCCACTTGTCTCTTCAGCTGTCTTTCACTCCACTTGCCCTCCACTTCACTCACATTCCTCTCCACCTGCCCTGCTCTCCACGTGCCCTCCTCGTCACCTGCCCTCCCACTCCACCTGCTCCCACACTTCACGTGCCCTTTTATTTCGTCCACCCTTCCACTCTACTTGCCTTCATACTCCACCTGCCCTCCCACTCCATCTGTCCTTCTCTCCAGCTACACCTCCACTCCTCTTGCCCTCCCACACCACCTGCCATGCTCACCACCTATCCTTCTCTCCACTTGCTCTCATGGTCCACCAATCCTCTTACTCCACCTGTCCTTCACTCTACCAACCCTCCCACTCCATGTACCAGCCACTCCACCTTGCTTCACCACCTACCCTCCTATTCCACCTGCAACCTTTCTCCACCTGCTCTCCTACTCCATCCCCCTCTCCACCTGCCCTCCTACTCCACATACCTCTCCACCTACCCTGCTGCATTCAGGTCAAGAGATATCCGCATTGCAGACCAATTCCTGACCCGCCAAAGCCATCGTGCGAGTCATCTTGCTTGGAACTCCTCAACCCTGGTATCAAAGTGGCTGGGAATTTTACCTTTTTTCTTCAGTCTACCTGTTGGCGTCTTGTGAGTCATTTATTACCTTTAAAGAAAGCTTTGAAGCACCTGTTCCTTTTAGATATAGGAGGCTTCGAGGCACCTGTTCCTTAGAAATTTAGGAGACTTCGAGGCACCTGTTCCTTAGTGATATATGAGGCTTCGAAGCACCTGTTCCTTAGCGATATAGAAGGCTATGTAGCACCTGTTCCTTAGCTATTTATCTTTCAATTTACCCCTTAACATTATTTTTTAAGTTATTTTTTTTCGGTTTCATTTTGCCATAACTTACCTTAACACACAAGAGAATAAGAAATGTACTGTGCAAAATTTATCGCTTAAGAAGAGGTTCATTCATTCATTCATTCATTGCCAGACGCCATGTATCCCAAACGGGGTGGTCAAGGGCTTAGAGTTAATTGTTTTACAGGGAGGGGCACTAATCCTCCACCAACCCCACTTGACACGTAGGGATGAACTCAATTAAATATTGCGAGGATTCGAACCAGCGGTTGCAACTGCGTGAGTACAGCAGCTTACCAAGTGAGCCATTTAGGCACCCCTACATAATATCCAGAGCCATTTAGAATACTGCCCTTCAGTAAAGCTTTTACATCACATCCAGACCTGTTTAATGTTCTGCTTTTGACCTCATTGTTATTGTTCTTAGTCCCTCTCCAGCCACGGCTTGATTATCTTTTCATTTTTTATTTATTAATTTATTTATTTATTGAGTCTTGCCTTTAGCTGCCCCAGTGTGACCTAACCAGACTTTATCTCACTCAGACCCCTGTGACTCATTCTTTGTTCAGTAAAGTCAAAGTCATGTGGCACTAACTGGAAGGGAAGACTAGAGTTATCACGATCTTAAAAGGGTTGCTGCTGGCACTCTGAACTCCCAGACTCTAATTAGTCACTCTCACCTGTTGACCATGACAGAGTTAATGGTGACAGTATTACCACTTTTACTCCTGTTATATACTATCTGCTGAATAGTATCGTCTGGCATCAGGCCGGATGAGAAGACTAGAGTTGTTACGGCCGTGAAAGAGTTAGTGGTGACAAACTCCTAGGCTCTTGTTCCTCACTCTGAGCTAAATAAAATCGTCTGGTGCTTGCTGAAACGCGACCAGTAGAGTGTTAAACTTAGTGGGCTACAGGTAAAATGTTTTATTAATTTGCCTGATTTAATATTTTCTTCGCAATAATTGTCCCCTTAGTAACGATTTCTCTACCTAGTCTTCTCCTTTAAGTGATATTTTGCTATTTCCCGTATACCCATAGGTTTTGTTAACTTTCCACGTAAGTCAGTAATGCTTTTAGTGAACACAAGGGAGCTCGCTAGTAGTATGTGTTGTGTATTGCTGTCAAATTCCCCACTTTTGCACTGTTGCGTCATCGTGATTACTAGGGTTCTGACCAACCCTGTAATGCAAGATTTAACCGATACTCCCTGTCCTTCATGTATACAACAAGTCAGTTCTGGAACTGTCTCCCTCTGTATGTATTTCATACTGCATAATGATCTCCAGTCTCTCAGATGCAGTCTATCCAAGCATCTAGGAATGAACGGATCTTATTTCTTGCTTTTGTTTTTTGTTGGAGGGAACAATCTGCGGTCTCCTGGCCCTTGGATTCTTTTTTGCTGTAATGAGGACACTGGACACAAATGAGTTAAAGTAACTGATAGATTTGCCAATGCTTAACCCATTAGCTACCAGGGTTCTGTGTGAGGGACTGTGCCGGAAGGGTACTAAGCTCACTGCCCTCCGCCTATCGGCTCATAGTGGCGAAGCTCGTAGGTCCCTACCCTTGGGTTCCCTTCCGTAATAACTTTTGAAAATGCCCAATTCCGTCCTATATTGAGGACACTGGGCGCAAATGGGTTAAGTCCTTCAGTACGATGACATCATTTATTCTTTATCATTGCTGCTGACGGGAGATTTTATTCAGCTTTGGGAAGATATTTCGAGATGGGGAGGTTAGATATTCCTTTCATTGACAGCGTCAGCAGGAGAAACCTTTGAGAAAGTGAATATCATTGTCTGGAAGTAGCATGAATAATCTAAAAAAATAAAAAATAAAAAAGGCATCGCTGCACTGAATAGATGCCAGTCTTTGGAACCGGTGGCAGTCTTACCTGTGTCAGAGGAGGCTTCGTAGCAACTCTTCCTTCCCTATTTATTTGGCGAATTACGTCCTAACATTGTATTCTATGTGTCTTATATTGTATACATATCTATCAGATTGTACTGGTGGCATACAAGAGGATAATCGGCAAAATAAACAGAATAAATCGCCAATATATAAGCGTCAAGCAGTCTCCAAATTTACATAAAATATACGACCCATTACTTCAGGTAGGGTAGTGTATCTCTGGAACTTCAACTGTATAAATGAAGTCCAAAGAGGGTATGCTTTGTTATTCCGTCAGTATTACCATTCCTGTATTGCATCATAATTACCGTTTCACTAGGCTAAATCCACATCGTTTACACACACACACTCCAGCACAATACAACACAACACAAACAGTTCAGTGGGTGTGTTAGGCTATCCCACCGTGGCACTAACTTCGGGGCGTGAGTGAGTGAGTGGGTGGGCGAGAGTGGAGCCGTACCTGACTGCCGGCGGGTTTAGGGTGCAGTGGAGCTCGAGAATTTAATAGGGTCCTCCAAGACAGTGGAATGAGTTAGTCAGAGGCAACGGACCTGAGCTGAGTTCCTGATGGGGTACAAGGCAGCGCTGGGCTAGTTGTGCCGAGTTCTGGCTCGAAGTTGTGTTAACGTCCCAGTCTGTTTTGATGTATCTCAGTCGTATTCTCAGTTTCTGGATGCAGTTGACACTTTCAGTACGGTGGCGGCTTTTAACAATTTATTCATGGTATACCTAGGATGAACGGAGGAAAGATCTTATGTACTGGAAGGATAATGAGCTTTAGTCACTGCATTTCAGAGTCTGTCTTAAGCCAAATAAATTCTCAGAAGGTAGGAAAAGTGTAATAAATAACGCACAGTCGGCATGAAGATTATAGGTACGAAGAAACACTGGGATAGGCATGTAGAATTCCGGTCCAAGTTAGCTACGTTCTCCCGTCGTTGTCTGGTTACTTACTGTCGTACCCTCAGCCGTAAGGGCAGTATTCTGGGTAGCCAGTCTTCCTTAGCAGTTAACTTTGCATATTGCTCCCTAACATTCTCCTGTAAGTTGTGTACATTGTTTCAATATCGATGTACAATATTCACTTGTTTCAATATCGGTATTCATTTTCTTACGTGAAGGTAATGAGGGGTAGGGTGAAATAGTAAGTCGCTAAGGAAGATGGGTTACAAAATCTCCAAAGCTGCTTGAAATACTGCCGAAGGATTCACATAACGGCTCAGTGCTGTGAGGCTGACTTCCTACTCGGTGACAGGGTACAGAGGAGATGCGGGCTAGTTGTGTAGATTTCTGGTCTAAATTTATGGTCGGGTTTCACGTTGTGGTCGTGTAAGTTACCGTCGTACCCTCGGTAATCAGATGCAGTTTGCGGCACATTAGGTCCTGGTATTGCAAATTGTACCCAGAGCCACCCAAGCTGTAGCAGGGAAGTGGCAAGGTAAACAATGGGTGGACCGGTTGCCAACAATTTATAATCGCCGTTTCAAGTAACTAAGTATCATCTGTCGCATCTACTTGAAGGATATTGGTATAAAATTATCGTTGGTGTATTCCTCTAGTTATCATCTGAGTAAGAGTTAGTTTCGTAAATCGTAAATGTAGGTAAATCAGACATCACGGAGGAGAAGGGAACCCATGATGACAAGTATGCAGTGAGACAATATTTGCATTACAATTTGTAGAGTCATTTATGCAGAAACACCTCTAACAGCCGGACACCTTTGTTGTATGGCCAGAATTTTACCCTTGGGTTATCGACAGTTTTCGTATGTTCTGATACACAGGACGAGAAGTTTTGACATGATTCTATTGGCGTAGTGTGGAGTTCCTGACTGTGAAAATAACTCAAAAAAGGAGATCGAACCCCAAGATTTTTGCAGTGCCGTCTACCTATCCCAACTGCTCCTTTATCACCACACATTTTCACTGACACCATGCTTGAATAATTATATATACAAGATGAAGAGACTCGGTGTTGTAAATGAAATTATCTTGACGTTTCTTCCTCTCGTACTAATATAATCTTATTTAACCAAACCCTGTGGCAGAGGCGCCGTCAGCGTGGATAGTAATGTGTCTGTGGTAAATGGTGAGACATACAAAAATTCAAATTGTTCCAGGAATATTTTGGTTCTGTTATACTGTATATTTATTATCGTTTTATTGATTGAAGCAGTCGAATAAACCAGTATATTTTTAAGTATATACCGTATGTATTCTTTTAACTTTTCTAATGTGTCTACACCAGAATTCTGTAGTTCTACCTGTCTAGTTTTTAGAAGTCATGGTCCGACTTTAGTCTTCATATAAAATTAATAACTTTACCAGTATCGTTGTGTGTGTGTGTGTGTGTGTGTGTGTGTGTGTGTGTGTGTGTGTGTGTGTGTGTGTGTGTGTGTGTGTGTGTGTGTGTGTGTGAAAGACTGTTGGTCTATATCATTGTCTATGTATCTGTCTGTCTATCTTTTGACACCATTTCCCTATTTTTCCCAGGACGCCTTCTACGAAAATTCTGTGTCAACTCCTCGCCTCCATGTACACATTTCCCCACCTCAGTAATCACTTGCTTAAAGGATCACGATTCTAAGGAAGGGTACGTTTCTTGCATGACAGGAACATCAAACTCTGCCCTCGTAAAAAAGACCTTCCTTCGTCTCCCACGGTCCTTGTCGGCATGAAAGCGTGTCTCTGGCCTCTACGTCACCAGCACTAAGATCCACCACCACTATCATTACCCACGTACCCTCTTCATCTACTGCTGGCATTATCCTCGTCCTTCTTCATCTGTCGGTTCCGTTCTTGGCATTATCATATTAAGCCTTTCCTCGCTTTTCGTTGCCATCGTTGACGTCCTTCCTTCAATCCCTGTCATTGTTTGCCTCCGTCACTCATTAACTGCTTCCACTCATGGCGTTATCATACTCAGTCCCTCTCTTACCTTGTTGTAGGCATTACTAACGTCTTTCCTTCAGTCACTGTCATTATTTGTACTCCTGTCGTTATCTGCTTGCATTCTGGACATTACTAGAGCAAACCCCCTCCTTTCCTTTTCGTAGACATGATGGCGGTAATGTCATTCCTTCAGTAACTGTCATTTTTCCTTTAGCTTCATCAACTTCTTCCATATTCATTATGCTATTAAACTGTCACCTTAGTTTCTGCCATAATTATAATTTTTTGGGCTTCTCGTGAGTGAGTGCCTGTATTAACATTGCCATACATAGACTGAATTTGTTTACTTCCGTGTGTCATCTTATCACTTATGCATCAGTCCTAACACCATTGTCCTTCATATTCTCCCGCAGCCATATATTTGTTCATCCAGTGTCATGTGGGGGAGCTCATCGTCCACTCACTTACATAAGACTCTACGCTGAATGAGGAGCTTAATGGTCTCATGCACGCCAGGAAACAATTTACAACGCAGGGTGGAAACAGATGCTTAGTGTTTTAGTGGGTTTAGGTGCTTTAATCGGATGAAGCCTATAAATGTCTACAATCGTGGGGTGGGTTGGGTTTTCTGCTCATGCCACTCAAGGAGCGGTGAAAATGGTCACCCTCGCCTATCTTAGTTCTCTATGCACCTGATAGGGCAAGAAAGCGATAGTCTCTCTCTCTCTCTCTCTCTCTCTCTCTCTCTCTCTCTCTCTCCACACACACACACACAATTGTATATATATATATATATATATATATATATATATATATATTGGCACTCACTACAGGGAGTGTCTCCACTGCACAGAGCTTACACATACTTGTCTTATGCAAACAGAGGGAATTATGCTTATTTACAAACTCATAGTTTAAACGCCTTTTTTCTCTCTCCATAAATATATTGCCATTAACTGAGCCAGGTAGACGAAGTCGACGGTCATTTTTTTTTTTTTTCATTTTACGAAATGTATCTGTGTGTGTCTGTGTCGAAAACTTAAATCTCGGAAAGTATTGATTGTAGAAGGAAAGGTTATTAATAAAAGTTGTTTAGTCACAACTTGAGTTCACATGTCACTCAACCAGCAATGGGAGTCATCCAGGATGGATACATACTGTAGTAGTCAAGTTTTCATCTAACAGTATTATTACAGTCTACCTGGCTCACAGATGACTGGTACTCTTGTTTATGTTTTTTTTAGTACACAGTTTGAAGACTGGGTTGAATCCGCTTTGTATCCCCTTTTTTGTTTATTCACATATTGAAGCTGTTTCTTTGCTGGCCTACCTATGGCGCTTTCACAAAATTCAACCGCATTATCCTTGGATGAATATGAACACCCTTGTAGTCTCTCATCTTGTAACTTACTGGTCATTATTTTCTTTCGTGATATTGCAGGCGACTAGACAAACTGCCAGTCATTTAGATAAGAGCAAAAACGAACGTGAAAATCTCTTCGGCCTTTGGTGGCTTTGAGGTTACTCTGGTTGCTGAACTGTACGCTTGAAATTAAGTAAGCTATTGGCTCTGGCAGAATGATGGAAGGTGGTCGAGAATGGCGACTGCTGTGTTGAGCTGTTAGAGGGAGACAGAGGCTTGGAAGTGTTTTTGTTGCGATCACCGTGGCTTTATTCTGACTTTAAGATAAAATAGAAAATAAAAAAATAAAGGAAGAAAGCAAAGAAAAGCAAAAGAAAGAAGAATTGAGGTGGGGGAAAAAAGAAGATGGATATCAGCCGGGACTGTCAAAAACAGGTTAGCAGGGGTGTAGAGATGGCTGCCAGGTGCCCTAAATTAAACAGTGTCAGATATAGCGATAATGACAGCTGCGAGAACATGATGATATCTAAATATTGGGTTCCGAGATAGAGGCAAGGATGATCATTAGTTTTCTACATATATGACTTATTCAACAGTGGTGGCAGTTACTCCCAGTCTCAAGAGGATGTCATAAAATTTTGTCTGACTTTTGCATTTTTTGGTTCTTTTAATGACAGGCAATTAACCTTCAGATTTAACGTATCAGCTAATTATCACACCTCTGTTGGGCTCGTTTCTTATTTAACCTTCACTCTTAACCTTTCCCCTGCCTTGGTGTCTTTTATATTTTGTCTTGCTGCCAACAGACGATTTTATTAAGCATGAGATGGACGTCTGGTTTGAAGGCGTGAGAAGTAATCTCCTCGTCTTTAGAAAAAATATCTAATATCAGCCTGAACATTGCAATAAAGAAGGTATACTAGTGATTGGAGTTATAGCACATCCATTAGCTCCTTCTTAACATCCAGAGGCGAGATTCTCTAACAGACATATGATCGATTCTGTCATAACTTTCTTTCTACATGAAGAACAAGAAACATGGAAAATACTGTTATCTTTCCTAGTCCCTCCCGTAAAAAAGTAAATACATATATAAATAGAGAGGTAAATAAATAAACAAAAATATAACCAACGATAACACTACAGTCATAAGGTAACGATTTTTAAAAAGAGGACTAAGAGTCGTGGGAAACTCTTCACTCCTTTTTCCTTGTCTTTTCTTACAAAACACAGATTTTAATTGCGACAGGGAGTTGTGCGATTGTGTTTGTTATATATCGGTTTGTTTTTACCCGACGGAACTGGACCATTCCCACAAGCTAAATGTATATCGTGCTTGCATTAAATTTCACAATGTCTTAGTACCGAGATAGGAATGAGTCTCCTTTGGGTACTGTGCCCTTCCTTTCTCTAACTTTGGCTAAAATTACCATCTTTCCATCTTCAGTGCTAAGTTTTAACAATGAATTAACACTAGTTTAGGATGCTTGCCACGAAAAAGTGCTATGAAAAGAAGGTGGAGCTGTAGCATTCTATTTTTCTGCACTGGGCTGCGTGAAATAAGCTTCAGAAGGACAAAAGTTTGGGCCATGTAAGAGTAAAAACAGTATAGGTAATTCAGTCCTCAACTAAGCTTGGCCATCGACTAAACTGAGGGAGGTTGAGGATTTTTGTCAGATCTGAACAAATGCATTATACTAAATCTACTTCCACATACCATTTACCAGCCCCATCGTCCTTCTAACTCCTCCCCACCCTCCCAGCCACCATCCTTTTACTTACCCGATAAAGACAGGGACATAAAAGATGAATTAATTTAATAGTTAATGAAGTAGGAGAGGGACGGGGGTGACAGGAGTGGCCCCGATGAGAGAGATGGACGGAAGATATCGTGGGGGTGAAGAATGCTGGTCCTACTTTACACCCTCTGTGCTTTGCTTATCCGCTGGCTTCATTAGGCACGAAGCATTAAAGAGAAGGAGGAGAAACAGACAGACGGTATGACTACTTAATGGAGGAGGAGGAAGAGGAGGAGGAGAGAGAGAGAGAGAGAGGGGGGGGGAGGGGAGAACACCATGCTCCCTGCGCCTGACGTAATGCCAAATCCCTGTCGCATTTTATTTCCCAATTAAAGGTCCCATAATTTAAAAAAAAGCACCTATTTCTCCCAGACACCCAAGGAATGCAACCCTCTGACTGCGTGGTGTTCCTCTGTGCTAAATAACATCGTCAGTCATTAACCAAAAAAATACAGTACCAAAAATCACCGAGCGCTCTGAATATATCATGAGGATTTATTTTTAAGCCTTCCATGCCAATGATGTATTCTATTGTTTATTGTTGCTATCATCAGAGAATTGTATTTAGATATGGGTAGACATCGATACAGGAAGGGATTTGATATGGCCACATTACTAGTGGCTCTCCTGAATTCGATACAATAGTTTAACAGCAAGAAGAATAAATTGTACAAATGACTCATTATAGTGAAGATGTTAACCCTTTTTACTGCGTGTATCATCCAACTGCTGAACAAAATCGTCTGCTGTTATCGTGAGGGAAAAAATATTGAACTCTGAATACCGCAGTGCAGTGGTTAACCTCTTCGTCCTGAGTTCTTTTTCTTTTCTTCTCTTTTTTCTTTCTTTTTTTTTCTTTTTTCTTTTTTTTTTTTTTGCTGCCTACGCACTGAATTTATAGAGGTGGCTTCTAACTCCTTGGCTCGTATTTTCGTCGGATAAGTAAACTCCTAACATCTCTTCCTAAGTGGTTTATTTTGTTCTATTCTACGTTTGTAAATCATTCTCTTATAACTATGCTCCACACAGATAACGTACAGAAGGACATCAACAAATCAAATCCAAAAATAAATCGACAAGGAAAATGAGCTAGGGAGCTTCCTTAGCCGACAACAATATGGGGCTTTGTATAAGGTGTCCTCTCCTAATGACTTGCTATAGATTTATCAGGTAGGGAACAAGAGACTGATGCAGACGAACAGACTATGGAGGGTCTTGTCCGTGAGGCTGTCTAGCTCTGTCTCCCGCGGCAAGGCGAGGGAGAAACAGGAACTTCATTCCTTTTACTCTAGTTTGGCCCAGATTTTCGTCCTTTTGCAGTTTTTTTTTTTTTTTTCACGTAGCGTAGAGGTAGAAATATACAACAACAGGACGGCACTATATCCTTTAAGAAACACTTCTTCGTGACTGGCACCGTATTCTAGTTTTAATCATCTGCTGCAACTTAGCATTCAAAACAGAGTGATGGCAGTTTTACAGTAGGCCAAGTTAGAGTAAATGTAGTTGACTTCAGCAAGTTCGTATACATCTAACTCAGCATCCGTCCCAGTAATTGCAGGGTTTCTATGGGCATAATACACGGTAAAAAACACATGACATGATCGGTAAAGTAACCTAACATGAAGAGAATAATACCGTGCTAAAGATCTGTCCCTTCAGTAAACCATAAATACATTCTGATAGAGATAAGAAGAATAAACTATAGTAAGTCGCCATTGTCTTCAAGTGGTAAGCTCATTAAATCAGGCGACATTTTTCTTTTTATGTTCTTAGCTCCTGATGGTCTTACTTAAATGAGAGTCTCCAAGCTGTGTAGAAGTTATAAATGTCTATATTACACTCATGCAGTTCGATTTTTTATTCTAAGATTAATAAAGTCGTTTGGACTGGTAAGAATAGGATGTAACAGACGTACCATAAATCAAGAGATTAAAGAAAAACCTAAGAACATTTAAAACTCCAGGATATTGTAGTACAGGTTACAGGCATAAATTCTTTCAGTTAGTCGTGTCCCCTCTCCTGTTATTGTCTCCATGGATTTTGAAAAGTAATCGGGTGAATTCGAAGTCAACAGCACAAATGACAGTGATATGTGGCCAGATAATATCATCACTCTCGGTTACCAACAATTCATGAAGGTAATTGTCAAAAATCCATCGAAAGGGAAACAGGAGAGGTGACAGGAATTTGGTGGCGACCGTGCGTCCATTTTTATTATAATTTTCCAATCTCCGGACGATTATCTTCAGCTTAGGACAGACTTTCAAACTTTACGGGCATGATTTAGGCCTGTTTTCTCGTCGATTGAGGAAGCTCCCTAACGCCTCTTCCTAAACGATTTATTTTGCTTGTTACACTATTCCAATCTCATCTGTGTTACTTAAAACCATTCTAATATCATCATACTCTGCATAAATAAAGTCTATCTATCTATCTATTGCCAGACGCCTCAATCCCGTTTGGGGTGGCCACAAACAAATCGCCTCCAAGTCGCCCTGTCCCCCGCTATTTCACTCCCCTGCTCCCAACTCACACCCCCCTCTCTCATATACCTCTCCACCCCATCTCTCCATCTCATCCTTGGCCTCCCCCTCCCTCTTTCCCCCTCCACCTCACTCACACACACTCTCTTCGTCAGTCTTTCACCCTCCATCCTCTCCAATAAAGTATAAAAGTATATTAACCAGCCTTATC
>NC_137050.1:44829545-44872045 GCF_032717465.1 Coenobita brevimanus | reverse complement strand
TTTTTTTTTTCGATCTCGATGATGTTACACTTGAAGGTACCCTAGGGTAACCCAAGGTCTTGTGCCATATGTAAATGACTTTGACCTATTTTTGAAGATGATGTACTCATTTTTATTCTGAAGACTGCATATCTAAATTGAAATATCTCAGAAACTTATCGGGATATGGCTATTTGGTTGAAAAGCCTGTGATAAAGGTGTCTGGTGAACAACTTTGGCTTAATATGTTGCCATTTAGCCTAGTGGAAAGTGCCGAATTCAAATTTGCTGAGTTTTTTCTTTGCAACACGCTTTAGAGAAACCCACAAAAGCTTTAATACTGTAAATTCCCAAATGTATAGTTGTGGTCCTCTTATGATCTGAAAGGAATATCGTTACAGTTAAGCATACAGTTAGCCAGTTATTGAGATAAACGGAAAATTTACACGTGTTCTTCGATACCTTTGTCTTCAGATCTTGTTGATGTTATATAAGAAGCTACTTTAGGGTCTTCAGATCTTGTATATACATTATTCATACATTTCATTCAGTTAAGCTGCTGGCGAAGGTGCCTTTTTGTAGGTACGTAATGTTAGTAGGTAAATAGATACTTTTTTTTTTTTTTTTTAAATTTCCTCGAACTTTATATATTGTAATATATGAAGATATCCTTGGGTAACCGAAGTTCTTGTGCGAAATATATATGACCTTGGCCTATTTTTGAAAGTCATAATAATTTGTTCTTCAACTATATCTGAAATTATTTAAGATACAGCTATTTTGCTGAAAATCCCATGATAAAATTCATTGCTGAATAATTTTGGCTTAATATTTTGCTCTTTAGCCTAGTGGGAAGTACCGAGTTCATTTTTGTTTTCTTTTTTTTTTTCTGTGCAACACGTTTTAGAGAAAACCACAAAAGTTTTTAAAGTGTAACTTTCCAGATACCGGTATATGTTTGTGGTCCCTTTTATGATTTGAAAGGAATATGGCTACAGTTACACATACAGCTAGTCCTTTATTGAGACAAACATAAAAATTTAGACATGCATTCTTCGCTACCTTTGTTTTCAGATTTTGCAGTTCTTGTTGTTACATAAGAAGTTACCTTAGAGTCTTCAGATCCTGTTTATATTAAATGTACCTTACGTTTTTCTTGATGAAGGTTCTTTAATTTGGCTACGCAGTTAGAATGGGGAAGATAATTGTTGTTGCTGTTACTATTAGTATTTACTTGACTGATTATGGTACTTATAATTGACTCATAAACTCATTCATTACTTTCGTGCAGAATGCCACTCATGAATTTTAGACCGGACTAATGTGTAGCGCATATGTGGCAGTAGACACCTGATAAACGGACGTACGCGCTTGTGGTGGTGTTGCTAAGATACATGAACGGGGTTGGCAGTTATTTTCGACTCAAATGCGTAAGGTAACCAGAACAGAGAGAGAGAGAGAGAGAGAGAGAGAGAGAGAGAGAATCGGATACAGATGGGGAGAAACTGGAAGAGAGATGGGGAGAAGGGGGAACACTATAGGGTAAGAGAAAACGGAAACGAGAGAGAGAGAGAGAGAGAGAGAGAGAGAGAGAGAGAGAGAGAGAGAGAGAGAGAGAGAGAGAGAGGCAAAATAATGAAGATAATATGCAAATAAACATTGACTAAATAAACAGAAGGAACAGAAATGGAAAGAAAACTGAAGTTACAGAAAGAATGCATAGCTATAGAGACAGAACTAGTATTAGAGTTAGTACAAATGCGTATAGTTCATGGTCTTTAACTTTGTCCAGAATTTGTTTCTTTCCTAGCTTATTTCTTATAACCCAGTGACAGAAAAACAGTTCTATGCCTCTACATAGCTCAGTGGCAGAAAAAGATGGCTCAGTGCCTCTGTATTAATTCCATGCCAGCTCTTCGTGCCTAGCATCATATTCTAGTTATTTAGTATTTATTTAGATTACAGCTTAGCACACAAAATGGAGAGTTGGCAGTTACAGATAAAGTTTGAGTAAAATCAGTATTACCTAATTCTTGATTCACGTTGTCAAGTTAAAACCCCTTCGATTCGGCGCCTTTTACACCGACTGATTTTTGCTACTACCAGTCGAATATATTTCGCTCTGGGGGAAGTCTCTTGTGGTGAACGGGCTAACGAAGGCTGTATCTAACATCTTTTCTAAAGTCTTTCCTAAGCTGAGTGAACTAGTCTAGATGTTGCTAAAGTAAACTAAGGTATACCTCGGCCGATTGGAAGGGTTAATCTGAAGCCACGTCGAGCCTGCATCCCACTTCTCTGACACTTAACCCTCTTTATCCGGGGATGTGCCTTAGTTTATCATTGCTGCCATACCCACAGACGATTTTACTCAGATCTTCTGCTGTCTTGAAACTAATTTATTCAGCTCTGAAGAAATTTTTCAATAAGGTGAGATAAGCTGTAGCATTCAGTTGCCCCTTCACTACAAGAGGCCTCCGAAAAGTAATTTAAATCGTCAGGTGGTAGTAAGAATAATATAAAAAAAATCATACGTCATCGGAGTGAAGACGTTAGTGTTCTGCTTCCCTTGCAAATACGCGAAGGAACTGTAATTATTTTTTCTTGGGAACCTTGGAACTTTTTTATGTGCCAGATAGACATAGTTTTTCATACATTCAAATTTCGTATTGTATTTATATATTTTTCTTTTCTTCTCAATAAAGCGATATGTAAAATGATAAATACAAGTACTGGTGATACAACAGACCCCTGTGAAATACATGGTAATATATGTTTTGTTTATTCTGACAATTAATTCTCGCAACGAAGAAGCCAAAAATGTGTCGGCTGAATTTCGTTTTCTCTTTGTTGATTTTCACGCTGTTCTTTTCGTATCCATATTTTTATTAGTCCTTTCATCCTCACCCTTAGTTGTTTTGCTTTTCCGTGTCCCATACACCTTTCATCTTTATATATCTCATATCACCCTTACTACTGTCTCCCTCCCCCCCTTCTCATTTCTTTTTTTACACACCCTCTTCCTCGTTTTTCTTACACCCTTTCTCTTTTATCCACCCTCACTCTGTCAAACACACGTAACCACTTCTCAACGGTACTCTTTCACTCTTTCCTCACCCACCCATAAACTCTCATTCCCTTCAACACGCTTCGCACCAAACATCTCCCTCTCTCAAGCATCCTTTCCATCCCTGCTTGCATCCCATCCCCTCTCCCACACTATCCTTCGTCCCCATTTTCTCATCCTACATATGTATCCTTACTCTGTTACGTTTTTATTTTTCTTCCATAAGCCTTCACCCTGACTCAGTCATACAGCTCCATCTATACACCCTTTCTCACACCCACATTGTCTCTGATACACTGCCTTTCCCCCTATACCGCCTCTTTCACACCTCACACTCCTGCATACCCTGTTTCTCACACCCTAACCCTGTTTAAGCACGCAGACTCCTCCCATACATCGTCTCTCTCACACCAAACTCCTCCCATATACCGTCTCTCTCACTCAGACTCCTCCCATACACACTCTCTCTCTCTCTCTCTCTCTCTCTCTCTCTCTCTCTCTCTCTCTCTCTCTCTCTCTCTCTCACCCGACTCCTCCCATACACTGTCTTTCTCACTCCCAAACTCCTCCCATACGCCGTCTCCCATATGCCGACTCTTCCCATACACTGTCTCTCTCACATCTGTCTCTCACACCCTACAGATGCATACAAAGAAAGGAAACAGCAACAGACCTAATGCTACTTTCGAGGCCATTGTTACAGAGAAGACTAAAACTTTGGCATCTAACGTAATTCTGTGGCTCGTATTCTCGTCAGGTAAGGAAGCTCCCTAACACCTCTTCCTTAGCGAATTATTTTTGGGCACGGCTGGTTAATATTAAGTAGGATGTTAAGCTGAAAACTTTGGTATACTGGAACGACTTAAGTGACACAGAAGAGGATGGCAAGGCGCAATCAAATAAATCTCTTAGGAAGAGGTGTTAAGAACTTCTCTAACCGACTAGGATACGGGCCTGCAAGTTGAAGATAAGGACATTAAAGTGAGGAAGCTCCACTCGTACAACGCCTTTCTCACAACTCCCCTTCTCCCCTACGCCATGATCATCTCCCATTATGTACATCCCCCATTGCCCCATTACATTCTTATAGCCAAACCCAGCTCGCTCTCGCCTCGCCCTCACACCATCCCACCCCCAGTTTGCCCTCCTCAGTAAACTGGCGTGCGCTGAAACCATTGTAAACAGTTGTATTTTACTTGGACTTACGGTATGTGTGCCTGTACTAGTGTAAACATGGATATATTTCACCTTTATTTGCACCTGCATGTACGTCTTGGTTTAACCCCTCGAATATCAGCGACGTATTTTGTATTTTCTTGAAGCTACCAGACTGTTTTATTTAGCTTAGGAGAGCACCTTAGTAGTTATGGGATTAATAAACGCTGCATCCTACTCTTACAGTTCGAAAATCTTACCCCTCCCCCTTTTTATAACAGAATAGAGGAAGGAAAAGCAAATGGTTGAGTAATACTAACTGGAAAAGCAAGAAAAAAAAAATCCGTCATGGAACTGAACAGGTTAAAAATTTATTTCCTCTGAATAACATACTTGAATGTGGATGAAGGTTGATGTAGGTTGGTCTCTTAGCTGACGACGCTTCTTGTGAGAGATCTCGCAGGCATTTCTCTGCAGCTGCTCGGTATGACCTCACCTTCCACGTTTCATCTCCACCTTTCCTCATGCATTTCCCAATCTTTTCCCTCCACCTTTGTCATGGCCTGCCATTTCTTGCAACACCTCCCCACCCTATATTTGCTCCATTCGTGTGAACCACCTCAAACTCTTTTATATTTATTTCCACCATATTTGTTATTGCTTATATTAAAAGCGTAGACCTTTGTGTGTGTGTGTGTGTGTGTGTGTGTGTGTGTGTGTGTGTGTGTGTGTGTGTGTTATTTTGTGACTAATTTTTATCTACGATACTCCCTCCCTGTAACTATATGTGAGGGTGATGGAGAGCAAACGTGAATCTGAAAATAAAGAAAAGACCATAGGATAATATCGAAGGGAATCAAGAATGGAAATGTGAAATAATGGCACTGGAAAGCAAACTGCAGTTCATAGGTTTGCTTTACATGCTGAGGTAAAAAAAAAAAATGTCAAGATTGTAAAATTAGGCCAGTACAGTGTTGCCTATTGGTTATACAAGTATAGTTATTTTTTTTTTATTTACATAGGTATCTTTTAGTTAATAGTAATATATTTAATCTGCTTTAGTCAGTTGAAAGGTGATGCCCGACTTTCAGCATGGAATTGTCAACCAGGACAATAGAATTCCTTCATTCATTTTTCCGTGTTCCTGTAATAATGATCTTATCTCCCTTTCTCTTGCCTGTCTAATGTAACAACTTATCACGCTGATTAATCCGTGAGCGCAAGCTATATCATAAAATACCTCCACACCCAGATAAACTGAAGCCCTTGCCCCGCCCTTCCATTATATTCCACGTTCCTGTCCGTAAACCGTTACCATATCTGTTACCCATAATGCCCTGAATGTTAAACTGTTTGCGTCTTCCCTCTTCCTCAGATTTATATAATTGCTAGACTGAGGATTTACACTCATTTTCATTCTTGTAGTTCATTCATTCCACATAATCACATTTCAAGGTCTGTTGCTGAATATTATGTACCACTACTGTACAGTATGTATATATATATATATATATATATATATATATATATATATATATATATATATATATTATATATATATATATATATATATATATATATATATATATATATATATACAGTATATATATATATATATATATATATATATACACGTGTGTGTGTGTGTGTGTGTGTGTATGTGTGTGTATGTATGTATGTAAATACAGAGAGAGAGAGAGAGAGAGAGAGAGAGTACATAGGAAATGCAGATAACATGAGGCAAATTGATCCTTAAAAAGGCTGTTCAGCAAATATATAAACACACACACCATTTCTAAAATTCATTAAAATTTAAACAACATGTACCAGGTATGGGAAAACGGCAGGGGAGAGAGAGAGAGAGAGAGAGAGAGAGAGAGAGAGAGCAAACGCGTAGACGGAGCGGGAAGAGAGCCCGGCACCCTAGAAACAACAGTAGACAGCCATACAGACAGCCAGTAAAGGGACGGAAAGGGACAAAAAGCCTGTCTGAGAATAGACTTGTTAAGGAGAGGAGTCACGCATGTCCGAGACGGCCATGTGCCCTCACGCCAAGCCCCCCACCACACCACCACACCACCACACCCTCTCTTATCTTCTCACCTTCTGTTGCTCGTCCACATTAACCTAGGGGAGATTTTCGTCTTTTTGCAGAATTCCGTAGTTCACCGGGAGGCTAAAACAATACTGTGTTCCTATTTCCTTTCCATAGCACTTCTTCGTAAACAAAACGAAAGCTCAATTTTTTTCCCCATTTCTTCTCTTCGTTGATAATACTATGGCTTTTTTTCCTTTCCATACCAGTTCTTCATAGAAAATATTAATGTCCTGTTTCCTCTCCATAAACACCTCTTCGTAGATAATACTATGACCCTGTTACCTTCCCATTAACCCTTTCTTAAAACAATACTATGACTCGTGTTTCCTTTCCGTAATACTTCTTCGAAATTAGCATCATAATCAAGTGTTAACTCCTTGAGACAGATGACATTTTTTGGCATTTTTCTTGGTACCTTTCGACGATTTTGATAAGAAAATCATTTGTAAGACGGAGTTAGAAAGTCTCCATTAGCCCCTTCACAACATAACTGCTCTCCATTAGCTTAAAAAAAAATCATAGAGTTGATAGATTTGTGTAAAAAAGGCGTCGTCGTATTTAAGAGTTTAATTTCTTGTTGCATCTCAGCATTCAAGATGGAGAGGTAATGATTTTAGACCAAGATAAAATGAAAAGAGTATTCGTGTTATTTCTCCCTGGTCGCGTCGTCTCCCCTCTTGTATTCCAGCTAACGCCAGCCGATTTTCCTGAGCTGCATGAGTCATCGGAGCGTGAGAGTGTTATGCTGTCTCTTTTAACTCTCTCGCGGCTAGAATTACAATTATATTTTAATCGAGCTTACCTCAGGAGACTGTATTCATCTGGACATAAATCATAGGTACCTGAGTGTTAACAGAAAATATATATTTGTTTGCGTATGCATTTTTTTTTTTTGTTTTTTTTTGAAAGCCGAAGCTTTGCCAGAATCTTATTCAACTAAACGAAAAACTTCGATAATTTTTCATCATAATCATAATTGAAGTGGGTCAGTTAACAGCATGCCAGGCGTATACAGACATGGCACTGTGATAATAAGACACAGTTAGTAGATTACTTTTGGAAATATCGTAAATCTACGTACGAGTAATCGCTGGTGGCTATTCTAATGCACCTAAAGTAATTATATTCAGTGAGGCCAATTTTCGCCTATTTGTCAGTTCTGGTGGCAATTAGGTTGTTATCTGTTATCATGAGACTGATTTCCTTGTTGGCAGGACACAAGTTAAGAGCGAGACATGTGGAAATGGGTTGTTTGAGAAGAGCACGTGGAGTTACATGGAGAGACAGTCTGGCAAATGAGGAAGTGAAGGAGAGGTGTGATGTGGATGTAGATGTGACAGAAGCGTTAGGAAAAATACATTGAGGTGGTTTGGCCATGTGGAGAGCGAGAGACTAAGTAGGAGAATGTATGTAAGTGAGGAGCAGGAGGGGAGAGGGAGGTGGAGGCCAAGGATGAAATGGAGGGAAGGAATGGAGAGGTATTTGAGAGAGGTGGGCTTAGGTTCTGGGAGGGCAGCGAAATGACAGAGGACAGGACAATATGAAGGCGATTTGTTTGTGGCCACCCCTTACGGGATTAAGACTGGCTATAGATAGATATATTTGCACATGCGGAGATAACGTTTCAGGAGCACCTTTAGTACTATGACAGTATTTTACGGAGCATAGGAAACCTCGTTGCACCTCACATTCAGACACTTATTTTACATATTACATTTTAACATTCTCGTTTATGCTATTTACATCATTTTAATATCGACATAATATTCATCAGTAACCTACTAGAGGGTACTGATGTGAGATGTGCAGAATAAATAGATAAGGAAGATATGTAACGAAATCATCAAAACACTGCCACGACGCCAAGGTGCAAATCCTTGGCACCTGGTGATATACCATTGTAGTGGGTATTAAGTTTCAGGCTTGTAACTCATTCTCTTTAGCAGTTATGGAGGAAAACACACACACACACACACACACACACACACACACACACACACACACACACACACACACAAATACTTAAATACATACAAATAGACACGCCCACTTACACACACACACACACACACACACACACACACACACACACACACACACACACACACACACAATCCTCTCCTTAGTGGCCTATACATTCCGTGTTTCACATACGTTACCCTAGTCCTCACACCCACACTGTAATTTCCACTCCTCGTTTTGCATCAGCACTACATCATCTGCAACGAAATAACTCCTACTGTTCCCGGATCGCCTTGTGCTATGATGTGTGTGTGTGTGTGTGTGTGTGTGTGTGTGTGTGAGCTATTTAAGGACTTGTTTGTATAGGTGTGGCAGTTTTAGCTTGTTGGTATAGGTTATTATGAGTAATGCAGTGTAAAAGAGAGAGAGAGAGAGAGAGAGAGAGAGAGAGAGAGAGAAAATCAGTCTACTATTGGAGGAGGGATATGGAGTATACTTTCCCCTAATAGATTGTGTGTGTGTGTGTGTGTGTGTGTGTGTGTGTGTGTGTGTGTGTGTGTGTGTGTGTGTCAGTCTGCGTGTGCGTGTTCGTGTGCGTGTGCCTGGCCGCCACCTTGATGCGTCTGCCAGCCAACTTCTCTCTCCCCTCTCTCTCTCTCTCTCTCTCTCACACACACACACACACACACACACACACACACACACACACACACACACACACACACACACACACACACACACTTTTCAGCGATTGATCTTGAACATTCCAACCTAACTGTATCGTGTACACCATGTCGTTCTAGCATCGAAATGGTTGGAATTCAGTAACATAATTATTGAGGTGTTATATACAGAATAAATTACTGAGAAAGAGATGTTGCGAATTATCCAAAGTCAGCTACAAATACGGATCCTAAGCTCAAGAGTGTTTCTGAATACGGCTGCAGACGAAATACTGCACTACACCACAGCCTGTGTGTGTGTGTGTGTGTGTGTGTGTGTGTGTGTGTGTGTGTGTGTGTGTGAGCTATTTAAGTACTTGTTTGTATAGGTGTGGCAGTTTTAGCTTGTTGCTGTTGGTTATTATGAGTAATGCAGTGTACAGCGGCGGTATGCTGAGAGAGAGAGAGAGAGAGAGAGAGAGAGAGAGAGAGAGAGAGAGAGAGAGAGACAGAGACAGAGACAGAGACAGAGACAGAGAGAGATGAAGGGAGAAGGCCGTGACTACACCCCCAGTTCTCCCTAAAGCTACACACAGACTCATACTGTTGTTAGTTTAGGAGGCTTTGTAGCACTTCTTCCTAAGCGTCATGTTTCGTATGCTACACAGATTCATTTACTTTTCCGTTATTTAAGTCGTTGTAATATCGATGTATTGTGTATTAGTATCATGTAGCAAAATAACGTATGGTTAACAGAAATCAGATGCATACTACACATTTCCTTTCTTGTTTTTTGTTACGCCTTTCTGATATTGATGTAGTGTGCATAAATATCGCGAACCAGAATATTAACCTGTCATAATCAGAAATAAAATGCTGAGGAAGATGTACTTGCAGGTCTTTTATGCTGACGAAAATACTGCATCCCGCGTCTCACAGGCATGGAGCATCTCTCACTGTGCTCTTGATCTCTCACCACAAAGATACTTTATGATTCTTGCTTTTTTTTACAACTTCTAAAACTGTGCTGTGTATAGTCGCTGCACTTTAGGAGAGAGAGAGAGAGAGAGAGAGAGAGCGTGTGTGTGTGTGTGTGTGTGTGTGTGTGTGTGTGTGTGTGTGTGTGTGTGTGTGTGTGTGGAGCAGACGAATGAAAAGTCCAGTACCATATAAGTATGTAGGGAAATGAAAGAAGAGAGAGTGGCAGATGCTGTGAGGGTCAGCTGAGAGAGCTGGAGCACAGATACTGCATGATAACTGCCTGGAGGTGTATGGGTGTGGGGGTCTGAAATGGCACGAATAGGTATCAATCAAGGGTAAGAGCAGTATATGTGGGACTGTTCAGGAGTGTATGTGGGTTGCGTAGATTGGAGAAGATAAGGAATGTAAATACTCGTGAAAGACCTGGAGGAAAAAAGTCTAAGAAAAGAGCGTGTACTAAGATGGTATAATCAAGTAGAATCAGAATAATTAAGGTGGTGGAAAGAGTATATATGGGTAAGTTTGAGGGTATGAGGAGATGCGAAAGGCCCGTAAGTAAAATTGTGTGTATGCAAGATAGGGAAGTAAAAGAAACAAAATAGGCCTACATGACGAAGAATAAAAGTCGATGGATGAAAATGAAGATAATAATTATTGATACATATACAAGCTGTCATACGCCCTGTTGCTTTCATTGTGTTTTTGCTCGCGTAGGTCTACTTGTGAGTTTTATAATTGCTATTTACTCTTTTTCTATGATTTTCTGAAAAGTTATACGATATTTAGCCTGCCCGGTACTCGCTTCACATTCGTTTTGTGGTTTTGCTTATTTGCTTTTACACTTGATACCTCTAACGTGTACTATTTATCTTTTTGCTAAATAGAGGAACAAATTATCCAAGGCCGAACACCTGATGTAAGTTGTGCATTCCAGAGGAAACTGAAAAAATATATACTGTATATATATATATATATATATATATATATATATATAGCCAGAATCAAGAGATGTCAACTTGAGGTTGGAGGTCACTGGGAGAGGGATAGGCAGATTAAGAAATTCAGGTTACCAGGCGTGGACATGAAAGTATTGAGAGTATCAGTTACCATGCACTAGGGAGTTGAATAGAAAGTGGTGAGTGTGTGTTGCTAGACGGGTACTGCATGAATAGTGTAATGGGTGAGGTGTGATAGTTATGACGAGCACTGACTACTGAGCTAGCGAAAGAAGGGGGGAAAAGAGTGCAACACAAAGGCAAAGAGCGTTTGAGGGGAATCTATATAAGGCAGAGGGATGGTGTGATGATGCAGAACATTCCACCTCTGTAAACACCTCCATTGCCAAGCCAATACCAGGTAGCACAGACTAGACCCGGTATGGCAGGTATCCGGTGTATCTCGCATTCTTTGTTTTTTTAATCCTATTCATTTATCTAGCGTGGCGCTCCTGTTTCCCTTTTATTTATTTCATTCTTGTCCACATTCCACCCTTGGCTAATTTTATGAGTATATTTCTCTCTCTCTCTCTCTCTCTCTCTCTCTCTCTCTCTCTCTCGTTTTTTTAGGGGGGAGTGACACCACGGAGGACGTCGCTTAATCACGCCCAGACAGACAGAAGGGAGGGACGGGAGTGGGAGGTGATAGATGAGAGAGAGAGAGAGAGAGAGAGAGAGAGAGAGAGAGAGAGAGAGAGAGAGAGACTATTAAAGAAACTACGAAAAGGGAAAAAATATCGTGAAGGAAAGAACTAAGAAATGAAAAGAATTTGTGAGCCCAATACAAGATAGGTGGAAGACGGAACAGAGGGAGAAATAAAGAGAAAAAAAGGGTAAGGTAAGGGGAGGGGAGGGGAGAGGGGGAGGGGAGAGGGGAGGGGAGGGATGGGGAGGGAAGGGAAGGCGAGATAGGCGGTGAGTGTGGGTAAGGAGGAAAGGAAGGAGGGAGGGAGATATTTGTGGGTACAGAGGAAGGAGGAGGGAGGAAGAGTAATGGTGGGAGGGAGAGAAGAAAGAGGGGACATAAGGAGGAAGAGAGGGAAGTCTAGGGATGGATGGAGGGAAGGAGGGAAGGGTAGAAGAGGGGGGGAGAGAGATAGGAGAGGAGGGAAGGAGGAGGAGAGGTAAGAATAATAGAGAAAGGAAGGGAGTGAGGAAAAGGTAACGGAGGGAGGAAGGAAGAAGGGACGAAAGGGAATTGTAGTAGAAAGGAGGAAGGAGGGAAGGGGAGGGTAGAGGAGGGAGGAAGGAAAGGAGAGACGAAAAGGAAGGGTAGCTGGGAGAAGGAGGGAAGGAAGAAAATTCAGGAAAGTCGGGCAGGAGGATACCAAAACGGAGATAAACGCCTTTAGTTCAAGAGAGTCACAGTTACATCATTCTTAGGGCCTTATTCTCGCTGGGTAAGGATGCGCCCCATTATTTCTTCCTTAGCGATTTATTTTTATACTTAGTTTGTTCATATCCCTTTTGTACGTTATTTATGCAGAGTTTGGCGAGGTTTGAAAGGGTTATAAAACACAGAAGAGGACAGTAAGGTATGATAAGCAAAATAAATCATCTGGGGAAATGTTTTGGGGAGCTTCCTTAACCGGCGAGATTACGGGCGTTAGTCTTTTTTGGGGATTATTTTCAAACTAAGTCTTGCAGTATTTTTTATCTTCCTCACTGTCAGGCGGCTCTTCTAAGCACAATGTACAATATAATCTTAACAACAGCAATTATAAACAAGAAAAAAAATGTTAATAATAATTCCACTTTTCCCATTTTCCAGGCGGGTTGGGTGTCGTGGTGAAGGAGTGAAGGGTAGAAGAAGAAGAAGGAAAAGGATTATCAGTTATCGACTCCAGGATATGAGAGAGGGGGGTGTGGGTTGGGAGCAGGGCAGTGAAATGGCGGGGGACAGGGCGACTTGGAGGCGATTTGTTTGTGGCCACCCCAAACGGGATTGAGGCGTCTGGCAATAGATAAATAGATAGACTCCAGGATGGGGAATTAAGACAGATATCGCAGTCAGTTTTTATCAAGTCACAGTCATCCCCTAGAATATAAAACACAACAATCGATTTTACGTCCAGGTCCCTAATTGTACCGCTGAGTGAACAGAGACAAGGGGAGAAACAACTTCGTTCAAGGGAAGGGTACCGTGGCCTGGGGTGGGGTCGGGGGGTAGGGGAGGTGCGGATCATTTAACGCTCGGGTGGTGGCTTGAGGAGATGGGGGGTGGGAGGGGGTAGGGGATGAGGAGAGAGGTGGGGGTGAGGAGAGTGGTGAGGACTGAAATGAGGAGAGTGGTGGCATGAGGAGAGAGGTGATGGTTGGAATGTGGAGAGGAGTAATCGGTGGGGAGTGAGGAAACGTTGTGACGGGTGAGAGTGAGGACTGACTGTGAGGAGATGAGTGGGGTGAGGCGAAGGGTGAGGAACGTTGGTGTGAGGAGAGGGGTTGGGGTGGGGGTGACAGGATAGGTGATGTTTGGGGGACATGGAGAAGGGCAGGGACTTTTATGAGGAGTGGGAATGAGGAGAGAGTAGGGAGAGGAGAAGGGTTGGTGGGGGTGGGGTTGAGTAAAGGGTGTGTTTCAGAGGGGTAAGGGAGGGGGTGAAGTGAGGGGTGTGGTGGAGGGGAGAGGGAGGTAGCTGGCTGATCCATACCACCTGCCACTTCTTCGCTGATACATCGCTCTTGATCAGCCCCACCTGCACGTCATGTAACACGCTAATAATAATAATCACCTCACGTCACTATCTATGACTCACATACCCTAGCATAGTTTGCCCCTGAAATGGTTATGCGCTGATTATAAGTCTTTTAAGTACAAGAACTTTAGTAGACTTTGTTCATACTACCCTCACTGGTATTCAGTGTAGGGGAGACCTTTCTATGAATGATTTTTAACCAGTCTCCAAAAACCCTACCTGTGAATATTTATTATTGGTGGCACAGTGAGATTCCTTTATTGAACTAAGGTGGTGAACAGGGTTAAGTGTGTACGTGGGATAGGTATATAAAGGTATGTACTAAAATTATGCATTACAGTAGCACTGGTTAAACACTGGCAAGTCTATCAGATTCTTTAACCCACTGGAGCCCAGTGTCCTGTATAAAGGACAGAACTGGACATTTTCAAAATTTAATAAAAAGGGGAACCCCGGGGTAGGGACCTATGAGCTTGCGACTATGAGCCAATAGGAGGAGGGCGGTACGCTTAGTATCCTTCCACTAAAATCCCTTGCACAGGAACTCTGGGCAGTAATGGGTTAATCTCTTTTTCTGTTTTCTGGTTAACCTCTCTCTCTCTCTCTTGCCTGGAAAGAGCATTTGGCTGGTTTTCGGCCTTTGGTTCTCCCTCCCTTTCATTAATATATATATATATATATATATATATATATATATATATATATATATATATATATATATATATATATATATATATATATATATATATATATATATATATATATATATATATATATATATATATATATATATATATATTATTTTCACCAGACAGTTTTATTCATATTTTTGAGATATTTTGTCTTGAACTGGAGGTGTAAATATACTGCATAGTCTTTATTATCTCCTTCACAACCAGATGTCTGTCTTAAATCATCTGATGGTAGAAGGGGCACACACACACACACACACACACACACACACACACACACACACACATGTCATCGGTTTGAAGGTGTTAAGTTCTTTATTCATTTTTCATGCAATCCCCAGCACATGTGAGGGAAGATGTTGCTGAAGGCCAAACAAGAATTGCAGAGTTGTGGGTCCAGCAACTACACGTGTTTCTTTGTCGCTGTTATGCCCGAATGCACACAGAAATCACACTCATTACCACCACTAGTCTATTATTGGCAATCTGCCGGCATCCTCTTGAACCTTGGTGACTTTTTTTTTCATATTTTCATATGTTTTTTATTCAGGTTAGGAGAGCGTCTATTAGTGAGCAGCTCTTGCGCACGCTGTTCATGCTCGTCAGCGAAGAAGTGCCGGTTCAGCCTTATATTTCGCTAATATCCGTAGTCTAAGTACCAATTTGAGTCCATTCACTTCTTTCTCTAGTCAGTATCCCCTCTAGCCCTGTTTCTCACCTCTCCGTGTACTGAAATATCTCCATTTTACTTTCCTGTTTACTAACTCCTTACAAACATCCATAACAAGAGTGGCATCTGTTTTTATATCAAATCTGCATTTGCAGTTGATACTGTTTTGAACTTCACTTCAGCTAATTTTGATTATTCATTATATAAACTAAATAATCTAAATATTACCAAATATACCCACATAGTTTATTGCTCCCCAGTGCTTCTTCAGAACCCAGCATATTTGATTCCAAATCCACACAGTTGGTTAACTTTAACCTCGCCCTTATCGCTGAAATTACCGTTTTGGGTTATTTTAACGTCCATAATGAAGAATGGTTATTGCATTCTGCCGAGACAGACGATCCTGGTCTAGAATGCGTGCTGTTCGCAGAACCGTTTAATCTCTCGCAACTGGTAGAACAACCAACCAGAATACCCAATAATCCTGACCATAATGCCTATTTCTTTGATCAATTCCTGACAAATAATCCACATGGATACAGGATAAAAGTACTGTCACAACTTCGATCCTCCGACCACAATCTCATCAAAGCCCCCATTAGTCAGTTCCCCTAAACCTCCCCGTCCTGAACCTGTCGGGGTGACCAGATGGCACTTTGATAGGGCAGACTGGGGTAGCTTTAGAAATTATCTTGCTGAAATTCCATGGTAGTCTTTCTTCTCCAGGGACATCAATTCTGCTCAGTCCCACATTAATGACTTAGTACAAGCTGGTATGGAATTATTCATACCAAGTCTTTTCTAAAAGACTGGACTCCCCCAAATGGTTTGATGGTAACTGTGGCAGAGCTACAACTCAAAAGCCATTAGTATATAACTCTTACTTAAAATAAAAAATTCTTGAATCATGCAGTCAGTTTAAAATTGCTAGAAACCAGGCAAATGCTGTAAAAAATGTTGCTAAATCAAACATTTTTCACAACCAAGCATCCAGATTATTAAACAGTCCTAATGTCAATAGAATATTCTGGTCAACTCTCAGTTCTTTCTATAATAACTTTAACACGTCGTCACCCATTCCCACACTAAAATCTTCCAATGCTAACATACAAATGGCCCTCATGGTAAAGTGAACATCCTTGCCAATACATTTCCCAGTAATTTTACTTTAGAGCAAGTCAGCCAGAATGTCCCCATACATGAACTTGACTCTGCAGGATTTGCTTCACTTAAGATACACACTAGATATGTTAAATTCATCCTAGACAATTTACCAGCTAACTAAGCTTCAGGTCCAGATGGAATTCCTCCAATTGTTTTGAAAAAGTGTTCCCCTGAACTTGCTCCCGTTTTAGCTATATTATTCAGACTATGCATACTTACCTCTTCATTCCCTAATTCTTGGAAGGAAGCCAATATCCACCCAGTTCCGAAGTAAGGAAGTTCCTCTGACCCCTCTGATTACAAACCAATCGCTAACGCATATTCTTTTGGTAAAGTATTTGAAATTGTAATTAATATGCACACAGTTAAACATCTTGAATCTAACAACATAATTAGTGATAAACAGTATGGTTTTGCAATGAAAGATCCACTATTGATATACTCAGTCTCCTGACTCATATCATCCATCAGACAATTTACCAACATGGAGAAACTTATGCAGGAGCCCTTGATATTTCTAAAGCTTTTGACAGAGTCTGGTACCGTTCGCTGCTATCCAAAGTCTCTTACTATGGACTAACGTCTTTTGTTCCTTTGATTTCTTTATATCTCAGTGACAGAAAGATAAGAGTTAAGGTAAATGATATTCATTCCAATTTCCACTCTATTAATGTCGGCATTCCACAAGGATCAGTTCTGGCTCCAACCCTATTCCTAATTCGTATTGATTTCTTATCTGTCGCCCATAATCCTATCCATTTATATGCAGATGACTCAACAATTTACAGCTCATTCACACTTAAACACCCATTCACAAAGGTCAGTGTCTTTTAACTCACAACTCAGTACAACAATCTCCATAAATCAAGACTTATCTCAGATCAGTGAATGGAGACAAAATAACATTGTCTCATTTAATGCTAATAAAACCAAGTATATACAGTTTACTAAGTGACAGATATTGCCAGATTCCTATATTACCTTCAGTGCTGCTAATATTCCTATCTCTAAAAGCATTGAAATTTTCGATGCTTCACTTAACAATACCCTTAGCCGGACCTCTCATGTCAGATCACTTGCTAAAACCGATTGAAAGAAACTTGGATTGTACAGAGCCCGTAACTTCTTCACTGACAAGCAGCTAGCTAAAATGTATAAGAGTCATGTGTGCTTTCAACTGGAATATTGCTCACCCTTGTGGAATGGAAGCGGAGAGGTAGTACTAAAACAACTAGACAAAATTCAGAACAAGGCTGTCAGAATTACCTCCTCTTCAAGTAAGAAGAAATGTTGCCTCCCCTGCACTATTTTATAGATACTTTTCTGGTAAATGCTCAGATGAAGTTGCATCCATTGTGCCACCTCTCCAAACCTTCCCCCGTGCTACACGGGCATCTGGTAGCGCTCATAACTGGACTGTCACACTGCCATATTGCAGACCTTTTGTCTATCAGAATTCTTTTATTCCCCGAACTGCGTCTCTTTGGATCTCGCTTCCCCTGAGTGATTTCCCCTCAAACAACTTCTAGCTGTTCAAGTCCAACTGTTACAGATTTTTTATGAATGGGGGACACCTGTAATCTGGTGTGTGGATTATTCTTTAAATTCATTTGTTTTTCCTTCCTATGGTTTGTTATTTAACCCTGAAGTGCTGGGTGACGGTTATATCCAACACAAAATTGGTGGATTTAGGGTGCCAGGTGACTTCTGTAAATGCAAGTGTCTTTGCATCACAGTCTGAAGTGGTCGTCACTTGATCTCGTCACCAAAGAATGGGGATAGCTTGGCAACACCTGAAGCAAGCATACATCAGTCATCTCTGTGAATTTGCCAGGTGTAGGACGATGTTTTCTTATGTCTCGTCTGATTCTGTTCCCACCTTATGTGGACCCTTGCATCATCAGCCTCTGCCAAACCTCTTTCCAGGAATACTAGAAAAGGGCTAAGTGAGCGTGCCATAAGGCATGTCTTGGATGCAACAGTGTCTACTTCATCTACAGTAGGCTAGTAGTGGAGTAAGTTATCACCTTGAGAGCAAAGCCATAGTCAGCACCGCCGGCAGACGAACGAACACGTTCTGCTCTCATGCCACTCTTGCGGCAAAAATGAGTTTTCTTCCTCACCTAATTACTCACCAACCTGGGGATATTTTCATTCGCACGAGGAAGAGTTGTTGGGTAAAATGGTCATTAATTCGTTTCCCTAAGTGCTATACTTTCCGAGATATTAAGGTTTGAAAACAATCAATTTTCAGCGGTTTCCTAGATTTTGCCCGTTGTGAGGTGGCGACTTCGGTAAATATTGCCCGGCATTTGAGGGTTACAAAAAAGAAAATAAGCTATAGCAAACCCCTCCAGATCAGAAAGTATCTCCTAGCTGAATAAAATCATCTGACTGAAGCAAAATAGAATATGATGGATGTCAACGAGAAGAAACATGAGGTAAAATTTACCGATGGTGCAAAGTTGATGTGTTTCTGCCGTTCACATGCATTGCAAATCCATGATTTTTTTTTTTTTTTTTTTTAATACAGTATAGATTTGGGTCGTTTCAAGTTTTCCCTCTCTCAGACTCATATCACAGAACCTCTTCCGGTAATAAATACTTAAGATATGTGTGAGTATTCAGTTCCCCATCTGCACACCGTCGGTCATCTTGATTCCATGGTAAAATAACACTCTAATATATATGTATTGTTCTCACTGCAGACAGGAAGTAACGTTTAGAGTTTATTACACATGTAGGTTATAGGACACTCATTTAACTCTCTTATAACTGGGAGAACCCTAATTGTCAATGCCAGCTTAGGTCAGATGATTACATTCAGCTGAGAATAATAGTCGTATCGTTATACGTTAAATGGCATACTAAAATGTTAACCCCTTATTCATGAGGATTATTTGAGGAATACTTGTGGTTATTAGGTATGGTCAGCCTGCATCCCAAATTAACGGGTTCTGCATCCCACTTAGTGATTTCAGGTTAAGCATACAGTCCTAAGTCTAAGAGTCGGAGAGTTCTAATACTGTGACCATTTGTTTTCTCAGTGTTGGAAAAAATTGTACAGTTTTACTTCAGCTAACGTCTTGTGATTATATACGGCTGAGAGTTATTTTCTAATGCAAGGAAGAAAGAACCAAAGCCAAGAATTCCACAAATTGTTCCCTCCAAGAAAAAAGAAAAACAAAATGCGTACCCCGTCAATCCGATTATTTTATTATATTCACAATCTCCAGACTTTTTTTTTTTCTTTTTTAGCTCTTAGGAAGATATATCGAAGTAGAGACATGATATTAATCTTTCATTAATCCCTTCGGCATGAGTGGGCTTCTAAAATGAAGAAAATTATCTGGATATATATATAGTGCAAAACAACAGTCACTGGAGTGGATGGGGTAATAAAAACAGAGTAGCTGAGTGTGGGTGTAGCCGGTATAAAGAAGTGTGTCTTGGGAGCAGTTTTTGTTCTGTAGAGACTCAAATAGCTGCCGTTTCTTTTACCGAGATCGCCCTTCACAGATAAACTGAGACATAAAATTACCCATAAATATTTTTTACCTGTCTTTGTTGTGGCACTGATATAGCCATGCGGCTCCAGTGCCTAGTTATACAAACGTTCCTCAGCTTCCTCCCTGTCCCCTGAAAGGAGGATGATGGCATGCCGGAGAAGGGCAATTTTAATCTGCACTCCATTTGGTTCACATTTCAGTTGATCCAGGGACAAAAGTAAAAACAACAAAACAACATCAGCATCAACAACAACAACAACAACAACTACTACTACTACTACTACTACTACTACTACTACTACTACTGCTGCTACTACTACTACTGCTACTGCTAGTACTTAGTTGAGGTAAATACGAGCGAGGGCGAAGCCCTCGCGAGTCTTTCGTCAAGTAATGGCATTTTCTCACACATGAGCGACCCAGCCCGGCCCGACGGTAACGTTTTTGAAAAGCTTATATCTCAGCAACCACAGGGCCGATCATTGCGTGGTTTGCATCATATGATAGCTCAATTCTTTAAGATTTGCATTTGGCAGGTTTCATCACATCCGGTCGGTGCACGTGACACATGACACGCGCCAAGTGCAGCATGTCGAAAATTTTCAAAAGAGGGCCACAGGCCAGACAGTTTGTCGTAAAGGCATGAAACTTGGTAGGTAGATAGCCATCAAAATACTCTAAGCATCCTCAAGGTGTAAGGTAACTTTTCATTGCTTTTGGATTTAAATGGCCTTTCTCGTACCTCGCAGACAAAGCTTTTTCCTGATCTTAACACTTCCGCTTCCTTGGACGGACTTGGGCATGTCATTCAGGCTTAATCCTTTTATGTTTGTTTGTTTGTTTGTTTGTTTGTTTGTTTAGGTGAAGGAAATTCGAGGATTCCTGTGGTAAATCGAGACTGTTTTCAACCCATTAAATACTGGAAGCTCCCTCAGCATTAAAAGAAAAATAATCGTGTAGTAGCCTGAGTTTAATATCGTGGCCCATCAAATTGAGGACGTACTATACTTTATATTTTATTCTTGCTATCTCAGACGACTTTAGTTTTCTTTGAGAGACTTTTTGGACTGGGAGGGTGAGATATAGCCTTCATTTATCCTTTCAGTATGAGACGTTTTCATTTCCTTTCTTTCTTTCTTTTTTTTCTGAATCAAGTTGTGTTGAAAGAGTAGGAATAAACTAAATACTGCCTCACCGGATTCAGTGGGTTAATGCGTCCGTAGCAGGCAGGAAGGTTAAGAAGGTGTACCCCAGCCCTTGTCTGGGGACAAATTAAGTACTTAAATCACCCTGCCTTCAGAGTGTACCCATCACTTAGGGACGGGAGGACGGGATGGGGACACCTGTCTTCTTCGCCTCTTTCTCCGCGTATCGTTTATAATATGCCCAACAGACTTGCAAGCATCGGCCTTGTTCTCGTAATTACGGCCCTCCACTCTGTTTGAGTTCTACCAGCCTCCCTATTTTGTCTCTTATCCCTGAGCTCACACTTTGGCTTCGTCCCAAGTGATTTTTGGGATGCCTCTCGCAACTCTACCCTCAACTTTCACACCTCTTCTTGATCATTATTACTCCTTTTTTATGTCTTTCGCCAAGTTTTCCCTTTCTTTTTCCACTCTTTCCTCGTGTTCTGTTTCTTTACCATTCTTTCCTCATTCTGTTATTTTTGTGTTCTCCTTACTGTTTTAACGCTTTCCTCGTTCTTTTTCCTTCACCTTTTCCTCTCTTTCCTTTAAATCTCGTCTTCGTTCTCTGCTTTCCTTCACACATTGTTCATTCTCTTTCTTTCACTTGTTCCTAGTTTTCTTTTTATCTTTGTCTTTCCTCATTCTGTTTTCTTCATCCCTTTTCACATTGTCTGTTTCTCTCACATCCCCTCTTATCCTTTTTCTGTTATAGCCATTTTCAACTATTAAGTACTTACTCTCCACCGTTAGATCTAACTTACGTCCTTCAGATTTGATTATATGTCTTTGTCTTCCTCTTCATCTTGTTCCTCACTTTTTATCTACTTCCGTTTGGCTGTTCTGTGTTTTTATTCAGGCTCCCATTTTTTTTTTTTTTTCCTGGAGATCCCACCCCCGCCTCTTGAATGGTTGATCTGTTTATTACATTCCGTTCATAATTTCAGCTATGTGCACTATATTTTGTTTTTTGTGCAAGTGTCAACATCACATAATCCTCGGTGATTAGCGTAACTGTCCCGTGAAGCGTCAATCCAGAGTCTACATTTGTATTCAAACACCAACAATGGTGGATTCTGGTAGTATATCCTTTCGTATACTGGCATGTTTTCGCCCTGTTGGTTGTGGTGATGACATAGCAGACTCACACAAAACAAACATAGGCAGTGCAGCATCGCGACCTTCACATGAACCATTTGTCCTACTGATTTCCCTTCCTCATTAATACTTGTCCTCATTGGAAAGGATCGATTCATATCTACGTTTTCCATGCTTTTTCATATTTCATTTTAGTCTCTTCTGTTTGCTTCTTATGTTAAACTTTCTCACTGCAGAATCCACTCTATTTGCTTATTATTTGTTACAGTACCGAATACTCCTAACGTCAGCAGTATCTTTTGGTTTTGTGCTTTCATATTTTAGTCATTTCATATTTGCCTCACTTTCACTGCCACCTCACGCTCTCACATCCCTCTTACCTCACCCTCACCTAGCTACCTGCGCCCCCAACCTGTACCCCTTGTTTCCTCACCTATTATAACAGGGTGGATAGGTAGAAGGGAAAAGCTTTGGTGACGATTTAGCAGGTGAAACAGAAAGTGGTATTATAGTTGTATGGTTTTTATTTCATGTTGATGTTATTGTTTGTGTGTGTGTGTGTGTGTGTGTGTGTGTGTGTGTGTGTGTGTGTGTGTGTGTGTGTGTGTGTGTGTGTGTGTGTGTGTCTTATTTTATATACCAAACACAACAGGGGACCGTATGCCTCTCTCATACTCCATTCCCTCCCTTGCTTCCACGCCCTTCTACTATCTACATCCCTCTCACCTGTCTAAGTGTAATGAACGGTCGATCGAAGAAGCATCGCATGGGAGAGCATTAAATGATATGCTAAATGACCAAAGCAATGGTGATGTTCTGAGGTGATTAATCTGTTGTCATCTGAATGTGTATGCAAACTTGACTAACTACATAATGTCAAGCAAGCGATATATATATGACATTCTTTGGAAAGCAGGTTTATTAACGTGGGATAGGATCGTTAGAAATTTTGTAGTGACTATCTTCTGTGGTGTCAGATTCTTTCGTTTGAAGTGCGTACCAAAACTTTGCTATCCGCTTCTAGGCCTCTCCACCTTTGCTACCTGCCCGGCCTCTCTCAAGCAATGGTGCGGCCTGTAATGACACACTCCGGGGGCGATGCTGGGGAAGAAAGAGACGGGGTAATGACTGTGGGAGTGGAAACTGCTATGGGGCGTGGGGAGAGAGACTTGGCAGGCTGGAGAGAGAGAGAGAGAGAGAGACAGACAGAGAGAGACAGACAGACAGACAGACACACAGACAGACAGACAGACAGACAGACACACACACACACACACACACACACACACACAGAGTTGGGAGAACTGCTGGAGGCAAAGAATGGGGTCTGAATATTAGGTAAGGGTCCGTGAGGGAGAGGTGTGGTGGGGATGGGTGAGGGGACCTGATTTCGATAATAACAGGTGCGGGACAGGTGACGGGCGGGACAGGTGGGCTAATTATAGGTGATCTGATGGGATAATTGGTGCGGCCAGACGAGGACAGAATGTGACCTTGTACAACCGATCCAAAGAGAGATAACGAGTTCGAACTAATGAGGAATGAGCGTGGAGCAAATTGGAACACAGAGTATGCCGACTATGAGAGTTATCCCTCGTAAAGACTGGCGTTTAGCAGGTTTTTCTTATAATTACTCTTTATTACTCATTTCGGCTCTGGTGTAAAGATTGTCTAATTGGGTAAGGTAGCTTGACAAAAGTATTCCAATATTTGTGAACGATTTATACTTCAGAAAAATGATTCTGTACGTTTAGTAATTGGCCAGTGCCATTTAGATATCTATATTTGTTCCTTTGGATGCGTTAGTCTTTTTGAACAATGGTATCACCCAAACTCACTGTTAACGTTTTTTTAGATTGTGCCTATCCGAATTCATTTATTTACCGAACTGTTTCGTTTCGAAACTCGCTTCCCTAAAGTAGTTTTCCCCCAGACTTCAACTTACAGCAGTTCAACTGTTACAGATTTATTATGAATGGAGGACACCCTTAATCTGGTGTTTGGACCTTTTATTTTATTTTTTTTTTTTTTTGTCTTTCCTCTGTTCACCTGCTGAAAAAAGGAAAGGGGGGAGAAAAACAAGCTGGATTTTGTGTTCTTAGTATGAATGACGAGATGTCAAACAAAGAGCTGGCAAAAATTTGATCAAAACCTGGATGAAAATGTCGTTCACCAATTCTCCTTACTTTTTAAATCGATGAAATGATCTGAGAGGAGAGAACAGATGAGCAGTTTTTGTTGCGAAACAAAACACTTTGTCATGGGTGAGTCATGTGCTGCGAGTGGGGGGACTGAGCTGGGGTGTGTGTGAGAATGGAGTGAGTGGATGAATTGAAGGCATGCCGAAAACACAAAGAAGGAATGGGCTAAGAAAGCTCAGTCAGGTACAAAAATCACATAATATTTCACGTCTTCTACTTCATACTTTTCAGTGCTAAATAACCTTCCCAAGCTGAAAAAGGCTTGGCACACTGTGATTCTATGCCCATATATGACCCTTTGACGATCCGTTGAGGAGGAAAGTGGTGGACATACCTTAAGTGTGTTATAGGTGCAATGGAATAATAGTCAAAGGCCTTAACCCTGACACATCCTGCTGAATGTGTTTGGTATGTCATGAGAGAAATGATCGTCAGTGGACAGATATGCCTGATGAATCTGAATGAGATACCGATACTCTTAACGTGTCCTAGGAAAAACGATGAGTATCAGTGCCCGAGTGGTGGAATGTGAGAGCTATTGGTAATCGTTTGTTGGTCTAAGTGGGATAATATTCCAAAGTCAGATACATAAGCGCGAAAGATAAATTTTATTACAAGAATCTTCGGGAGGGTCCAGAGGAAAGTCATTGTTGGGATGTCACCATCAAAAGTCATGTCACGTTTGCTTCTCCCTCCATGCATTTTGAAAATCGGTCTTGTGAATCCACAGCAACCCACACAGTTGACTTTAAACTCGTTACTGATAATTCTCCTTTGCGGTGAATTCAAAAGATTTTTTTCCAGAGTTCATGGAGAGAAAAGCAGGAGCTTCGATAGAGCTTTTACCGCCGATGATACAGTACACTAAGATTATTGCAGTTTGCACGTGAAGCCTAACTTCCCTTGCAGTCGCAGACCTAACTTATTTTGCAGCCTCTAACTAGCTTACATAATTATCTTCTTTCATTATCATGTCAGTTCTCTCAGCCTGAAGTTATAGTCACACTGTATATCATTTCACCTCCACTTATTTCATTAGTTAAGGCTGACACGTTAGTCTTCATTTTCCCTTCTTTTTTCCTTAATATATCGGCTTCGTGTAATTTCGCTCTCATAGTCCTGTCTCACGGTACATGTATTGCTGGAACAAGGGATGATTCTCTCTCTCTCTCTCTCTCTCTGGACCTTCCCTACTTATTATTCCATTGTAACAGTCATTAGGCCAACTTAATGTCCATTTTTCCTTATTAATTCACTGAAAATATCCGGTCCTATTCATTCCAATACCTCTCGTCTCTCTGCATACTTCTGACAAGTATTCTAAACCATCTCTTCTGACTCACCCCTCAGATTTTCACATTATCTCACTTTCTCGCCTTGACCCTTCAGCTGCGAAAAGCTTCCACATACTGTAAGCTGAATAGAATCGTCTGTCACTGGCTGGATAAAAATACAAGATTCTTCATTCAAGGGCAGACTTGTAATCAAGATGAATTTTAACCTTGTTGCGGGGAAGCTTCTTGTAGTTCGATAATGGTCTCTAACTAGAAGGAAAAAATTACCAAGAGTGCAGTCAAACGGATATATTATTGTAAATGAACGCGCTATCTGAGGCAACTGACAGCAAACCCTTCACTGTATCCTCCTACTTTATACTCATTTCAAAGCCAAAGGTGGATGCTGCATATATGTACGCGTCGACCTATCTTGCTCTCGTGTTCCTGAACTTGATTCTTCTGAATCTCTGGCGTCGGCTGTCCTGTCATTCTCAGACTAAATATATCTGCACTGTTTACTAATCTCCTATTTCTACTGACTATCAAAAATTCATCGACTCTCTTACTTCTACAATGGAACACATTCTATCCATTTCTCCTTTCTCTGAAATCTCCATTCTAGGAGATTTCAATGTTCACCACCACCTTTGGCTCTCCTCTCCTTTCACTGATCCACCTGGTGAACAAGCCTTCATCTTTTCTATTCTTAATGACCTAGAGCAGCTTGTACAGCACCCAACCTGTATCCCTGACTGTCTTGGAGAGAGCTCCAACATACTTGACCTCTTCCTTACAACTAATCCTTCTGCTTACACTGTTAATCTTTGGGCTCCCCCGATCATAACCTTGTTACTTTAACCTGTCCTATCGCTCCGGTACAGCCTGTGGACCCTCCAAAGAAACGTTGTCTGTGGCACTTTGGAGCTGTGGATTGGAAGGCCCTCAAGCAGTACATCTTTGATTTTCCCTGGAATGATTATTGCTTCCATGGCCGGGAGCCATCTGAGTGTGCCTTGCACATTATGGAGGTTATTCTCTCGGGCATGGAAGCATACATTCCTTTCTCATATCCTGTGACTAATGCAAAAAAGCCTCGGTCTAATCACGCTTGTTCTAATGCTGTCCGCAACAAGAAGAGGGCCTATAAAAGGTACCGGAGCCGACCAACCACCGAATAACATCTTTTTTATGTTTCTGCCCGGAATCGTGCTAAGTCTGTTCTTTGCTCTGCAAAAAATAATTTCATCCGTTTTAAATGTTGTCAACTCTCCAACTCGAATTCTCCCCTCTCCTTCTGGCACCTTTCCAAAAACCTTTCTAACAACTTTACCTCATCAATTTTTCCCTTTTCTTTTCAACTCTGATGGCTCTCTAGCTATTTCTTCTACTGATAAAGCAGATCTCTTCGCTCAGACTTTCTCCTCCAATTCCATCTTAGACGATTCCAGTGCTGTTCCTCCCTCACTTCCCCCCTCTGACTTCCTCATAGCTGACATTAAAATTTCTTCAGCTGATGCATTTTCTGCCATCACTGGCCTCAGTACTAACAAGGCATATGGGCCTGATGGGGTCCCTCCTGTTATTCTCAAGAACTGTGCTTCTGTGCTTGCACCCTGCCTAGGTAAACTCTTTTGCTTTTGTCTTTCTACTTGTACCTTTACTTCTTGCTGGAAATTTGCTCTCATTCAGCCAGTCCCAAAGAAAGGTGACCGTTCCCAACCTCTAACTATCGTCCAATTGCTTTAACATCTTGTATTTCAAGTTTTTGAGTCCATTTGTAACAGAAAAATTTTAAAGCATCTTTCCTATTACAACCTTCTTTCTGATCGTCAGTATGGGTTCCGTCAGGGATGCTTCACTAGCGATCTTCTCACCTACCTTTCAGATTCCTGGTCATCATCCTTTCGGGACTTTGCCGAAAGCTTTGCCATTGCACTTGCCATCCCAAAGGCTTTCGATCGAGTCTGCAATAATTCTTTAATTTCCAAAGTGCCCTCTTACAGTTTCTATCCTTCTATCTGCGCCTTGATCTCTAGCTTCCTTTCTTGTCGTTCTATAGTCGCTGTTGTAGACGGCCATCGTTCTCCTAGATTAATCAACAGTGATGTTCCTCAGGGCTTTGTTCTATCACGAACTCTCTTCTTTTTATTCATCAATGACCTTCTAAGCTGTACATCTAAGCCTATCCACTCGCACGCTGATGATTCCACTCTTCACCTTTCCATTTGGTTCCCGCAACGTCCATCTCAGCAGTTACTTCAACAAACAAGGGATGAGGCTATGGCACACCTAATGTCTGACTTGGCTCGTATCTCTGACTGAGGTAAAAATAATCTGGTTGTTTTTAATGGATCAAAGACTCAGTTTTTACACCTAGCAACCTGTCAAAATCTTCCACAGGAGTACCCAGTAATGTTTAATAATATCCAACTCAGTCCTGTATCATCCTTGAACATGCTTGGGGTTTCATTCACACGGGACTTATCTTGGAAAGATCATATTGCATCTCTTGTAAAACCTGCTTCCAAGAGATTGGGTGTGCTAAGCCGACTCCATGCCTTCTTTACTCCTGCACAGTTGTTGACTTTATACAGGGGTTTTATTCACTCCTGTTTAGAGTACAACTCTCATGTGTGTGGAGGCTCCCCACATACAGCTCTTCTCAATAGGGTGGAGCAAAAGGTTATTCGTCTCATCAACTCTCCTCCTCTTACTGGATCCCTTCAACCTTTGTCTTTTCGCCTCGCTGTTGCCTCTTTATCTCTCTTCTATCGCTACATCAATGGTCACTGCTCCTCTGAACTGTCTGCTTGCGTCCCTCCACCTCTACGACGGGCGCGTAGCACCCGTCTAGCAACAAACTCTCATCCCTTTGCTGTCCAACTTTCTAATGCAAGAGTTAACCGTTACTCTCAGTTCTTCATTTATGCAACAGGTCATCTCTGGAACTGTCTCCCTTTGTCTGTATTTCCTACTTCCTATGATTTCCAGTCTTTCAAACGCAGTGTGTCCAGGCATCTCGAGATGAATGGATCTTGAATTTGGCTATCTTTTGTATTGTTTTTGTTTCTTTTTTGGAAGGAACGTTAATGCGGGCACAGCCTTTGGTTCCTTCTTCCTCTCATAAAAAAAGAGCCCTTTTTTCTTTATGGTACGTTTTGGAACCTTTTTTACTCTTGGATGTGATCACCCAGCATCACGCGTTATATAACCTAGCTCGAAGTATTACAGAATGGTCATACTCTCTCATTGCATGTATACAGTACGTTGGGAACGTCGGAAATTCACGGTTTGTCCATGGTTCCTCACTGTCAGTTTTCGGTTTTAGCAATGCAGACCAGAGTGTTAAATCTTCAGAATCACCTTGCCTTACCACTTTCCGCGGCGCATATTGTCCAATCCCAGTTCCTTTCACAAATTAACCTGTTACACCTTCATATTCTTACATCCTTACCCATTCTACAGCCTGAGGATCTCTCTCTCTCTCTCTCTCTCTCTCAGTTGGATGGTTAATGGGAAGAGAAGAGGTTTGGTCAAGAAGATACATGAGGTAAAACAGAAAACAGTGATAGAGTATAGAGGTATGGTGTAGTTTACTCTTAGTGTTTGGAATGAGTGTTTTTTGTTGCCTTGTATTTATTCCCTTGACATAGTGTGTGTGTGTGTGTGTGTGTGTGTGTGTGTGTGTGTGTGTGTTTAGGAAAGACTATCTAAGCTAATCTAAGGACTTTTATCTCTTTAATTAAGATTATGGTGCAGTGCAGGTTTTGTATTATACTATACTTTAGGAATCACCAGACGTTTTTATTAATTCTAGAGAGGGGTCTGGCAGGGAAGAGAGAAAATAATAAAGCCCTTTTGCTCCGAGAAATCTGTCTTATGTTCACTGAAACCGTTATGGGAGAGTAAAGGTAGAGTGACACTGGCCTCATCGTGATGTGGTTAAGCTAAACATTCACACCGTCACCTTTTCTCACCCTCTCACACTTTCACTTATCCCATCCTCTCACACTTTGAGATCTTTCTGTGCAGTCTCAGACAAACTTAAAAAATTATCTATGTCATTATCTTGTCAGCTGTCTTAGCCTGAAGTTATAGACAGATTGTACATCATTTAACCTCCACTTATCTCATTGGTTAAGGCTGACTCGTTAGTCTTCACTTTCCCGTCTTTTTTCCTTAATATATTATTTGTTTCCTGTAATTTTCCTCTCTTAGTTGTCTCACGGTACATGTATTGCTGGAACCTGAGATGATTCTCTCTCTCTCTCTCTCTCTCATGTTGGACCTTCCTTACATATTATTCTTTTGTAACAGTCATTAAGCCGGCCTATTATCCATTTTCCCTTATAAAATCATTGAAATTATCCGGTCCTATTCGTTCCCGTACTTTTCGTCTCTCTGCTTACTTCTGACACGTATTCTAAACCATCTCTTTTGACCCGCTCCTCAGATTCTTATTATCTCATTTTGTCGCCTTGATTCTTGAGCTGCGACGAGTTTCCTCATAAGTTGAATAGAATCGTATGTCGTTGGCTGGAAAAAAATGCTAAGTTCTTATTTCTTGGCCAAACCTTTTATGAATATAAATTTTAATTTTGCTGCGGTGAGGCTTGTCGGAGTTAGATAAAGGTCTTCAACTTGGAGGAATGAATTACTAAGTGTGCAGTCAAAGGGATATATTATTATAACTGAACGTGCTATGGTGTAAACAAGCCTTTATATTCTTTATGGTAAATTCTGGAACCCTTTTTACTCTGGGTTGTGATCACCCAGCATCTCGCGCAATATACTGTATCTATCTATCTATCTATATACCTAGGCTGCTTCCCCCAAGGAGCTTAGGTTGCATCGGCGCTACGCAAAAGGACATTAAAGCGTACGGTGGAAAATAAATCGCTAAAGGAGAGGTCATAAGGAATCCCCAGAGCCACTTGGAATATGACCGATAAATGGGATAATCGCCCCCTTTCCTTATCGATTTATTTTGCATATTATATTTTTATGCTGTCTTGTATATTGTATATTTATTTTTAAGACCTTGAATCTAGTGACTTTTTTTGGTAGTTTATTCTATCTCCAGACGATTTCATTTAGCTTAGGAGAGATTTATCAAACTGGAGAGGTTAAAAATAGATTTAATAACACTTTCATTACTAGAGATCTTTTCTAAGCTGAAAAACTTGGATTAAAGGGGTTAATAAAGACATAGACCAGGTGCTATGGAGTAGATACCTGTACTACTAAACTGACGAGAATCCTGCTCAGAATCTCACACCCTCACCTCCTCACCGTCCCCCACACCGTCACCCTCCCACACCCTTCGTCCACTCATTCATTTCTCTCACCCTAACACTCCCTCACACCCACACCATCCTACTTCTTTCATCCACTCAGTCATTCTCATCCCCACACACTCAACACACCCTAACCTTCTAACACACTCACACCCTCTCACACCTGTCATCCACTCACACACTCATTAACTCATCCCCGCACACTCCTGCAACCTCACCTTTCCTCATAATCACACCTCTCATGTCCTTCATCCGCTCACACCTTCATTCCTTACCCCTACACCTACACATCCTCCCTCTCCCCCACACCCCTCTCACGCCTTTCATACACTCATTTCTCACCCCCACATCCACCACACATCCTAATATTCTACCACACCCACAACCTTTCACGCCTGTTGTCCACTCACAAACTCATTTCTCACCCCAACACATCCTTACCTCCCCCCACACCTACACCATGTCATGTCCTTCATCCACTCCCACCTTAATTTCCCATCCCCGCACACTCGTACATCTTTGCCATCTCCATCCTTCTTTCACCTCCTAATTAATCCATTCACACACACACACATTCACCCTCCTTTCACATTCCCCCTCCGTCACTATAATTACTTTCCGTGGATTTCCTCCACATTACCTTCTTTGTCCTTCCTCCCCTTAAGAAGTACCTCCTCACACCTTCCTCATTAACCGGCCTTTCGTCATCCTTACAATTTCTCATTCTGCAGAAATTCACACTCACCGACACTTCACATTTTTCACTTCATGTTTTTCTCTTTCACACTCTAATCCACCACTTTCCCCACGTTATTTCTAATTCACACTCACAACTTCATCACCATTTTTTTCACAGTATCTTGCTCTTTTTCTACCTTAGCGCTCAATAATACCCACATCCTTATTACGTTTTTCACTTTAACTGATTATCTCACCTCCTTGCTCATCTTCCCATCCCTCACTGCTCACTCATCTATGGACCTTCAGTCATACTCATACATGCTCATGCCCAGCCGTTCCCTATAACACTGAGCTATTAATATACAGTACATCTCTACCCAGTTCATCACTCCCTCACGTCTTCAGTTATTACTTATGCCTCTGACTTAAATGGATTCAACAAGCCTCATTTAATCCTCTGTCATGTGTCTATAAGCCTCAAACACATTCACCAGTTTCCTCACACACACACACACACACACACACACACACACACACACACACACACACACACACACACACACACACACACACACACACACACACACACACACACACACACACACACACTAACCCTCACACCTTCACCCTCACACACCCTCACGCCGCCTCACCTTCAGCTCATTTGGTGCTCTGACGAAGGCGCAAGGGCTGTGAGAGGCGGGCGTCTTTGAAGGCTTTGATGACTGGTAATAGAGGGAAGTGTGCAGCCCCAGGCCTGTGGGGTGTTAGCGGAGGGGAGAAGACGAAAGGGAGTAGTGAGAAGGACGATGGAAAGAAAGAAGGAGGAGGAGGAGGGAGAGAGGAGGGAAATTTTAAAGAGAGGAAGAACGAGAAGAGGAAGTAATGTGGGAAGAAAGGAGGAGGAGGAGGGAGAGAGGAGGGAAAGTTTAAGGAGAGGGAGAAGGAGAAGGGGAAGCAATGTGGAAAGAAAGGAGGAGGAAGAAACAAACTTGTGAGGAGCGGAAGACGAAAAGGAGAAACAAGAAGCAAAGGGGAAGCAAAGACGAAGAAAATTTAGAGAGGGAGAAAGTGAATTGGATAAAAGATGAGGAAATAAAAGGAGAGGGGCGAAGAAAACTTTTGAGGAGCGGAAGGAAGACAAGACGGAAGGTGGAAAGAAAGGAGAAGTAGGACGGAGAGTGAAGGAAGGTTTTAAGAAGAAAGAGAAGTCGAAGGGGAAGAACAAGAATAAAGGTTGAAGGAAAAGATAAGCAGGAGAGAGGGGAGGAAAATTTTAAGGAAAGGGAGATAGAGAAGGGAAGGAATGAGAAGAAAGGCGGGAAGAATGGAGAAGGAAGATAGCCTAAGCAAGTAAGAAGGGACAGGAGGAAAAAATAAGAAAGCAGAGAAAGAGATAAAGGAAGGAAGGTGAGTAAGAAGGATTAAATAATGAATGATAAGAGAGAAAGAGGAGGAAAGGGAAGAAGAAAGCTAAACATGAATTAGAGGGAAGAGAAGGTCAACGAGAAGGAGGATCAACAGACGAAAGGAGAGAAAAATGAAGCGAAAAGGGAAGAGGAGTAGGCAGAACGAATGTATAAAGAGGAGAAAGATGAAAAAAAAAATAATTAGTGAGGGGATAAAAATCATACAAAAAAAAAAACAGCAGAAGAGGAGGAGAGGGAGAGGAGGGAAGGACGAGGCGGAGGAGGAAGGAGAGAAGGGGAAGTCTACTGCCCTGGGCATCTTAGGTGTTAGCGGAGGAGGGGAGGAGAAGGAGAGGTGAGAGAGAAGAAGAATGAGAAGAAGAGGACGAAGGAGAGGAGGAAGGAGAAGTAGAGGATAAGGGGTAGGAGAGAAGGATAGATGGAGAAGAAGATGAAGAGGAAAGAGAGAGAGAGAGAGAGAGAGAGAGAGAGAGTAGAGGATGAGGAGGGTCGGTAGAGGAAGAAGGGACAAAAAGGAAGAGGAGGAAGAGACGGAAGGAAGTGTAGAGGAGGGTGAGGAAGGGGAAGGAAAGAATTTAGAAGACGAAGAAATGGAAGAGTTTGGAGAGAGAGAGAGAGAGGGGGGGGATGATGAGGAAACTAAGAGATGGTAAGTAAGAAGTGAAGAAATATGACAGTAATGGAGGAGAGAAAGAAGGAAAGGAGAGGAAGGAAGGAAAGGGTTGGAGGAAGAAGCGAAAAATAGAATATATGTGAAGTTATGAGGATGAAGAAGAAGAAGAAGAAATAATTGTGAGAAGAGGAACTACTGTAGAGAAAGTAAACAAAGAATACAGAGAAGGAAGAGGCAAGAGAACAAGAGAGAACAAGAAATGAGGAGAAAGGAAACAGAAAAGTAAGAAAGACAAGAAGCGGTGCCAAGGCACAGCAAACCCGTCCTCAGCAGTCATTTTAGTGTTGACATAAAAACAACAGGTTATCTAGTAAAAGATGTCACACACCAAATTTGGCATAAATAGGGTGAATATTGACGATTTTATGTCCATTTGAAATTTTAGGCCCGACCCACTTGACATTGACCCCCCTACCGCTTACTGAGGGGTGACCCCCGTGATGTAATGAGGCATGTTACAGGATGGAGATTTGAAAGATGCATCTTTAGGTTTTGGTATGTCGATATGACGAATTTTAAAGGAGTTACTGCGAAAAAACGATTTTGTTTTTTTTTTTACATTTTTTGGGACTACAGCCTAGGCCTAGGCCCAATTTGGCCCAAAATTTAATTAGATGATCAGATGGTCAGAGCCCAATATCCCTGTAATTTTAGTAAAAATCACACCGGTAGTTTTCTCGTAAAGTTGTTAACAGACAGACAAACAAGCAAACAAACGGATTGAAAACTGTACCCGTCAGCGAGCCCCTCCGGAGCGGGGACGGGCAAAAAGGGAGAAGGAGAGGAAAAGCAAGAAGAGAGAGAGAAAAAAAAAAGGGGAGATAGAGGAGAGAAAAGAGAGGAAGAGAGAAAGAGGAGGAGAGAAGGAGGAGGAGATGCGAAGAAGACGGTGAATACAAAAAGGAAGAGAGAAAGAAGGAGAGAGAAAAGACAGGAGGTGGGAAAAATGGCTGGAGAAGTGAAGAGACGAGAGAAGAAAAACGAGAAGGGAAATGGAAAAAAAAAGAGAGAAAACAAGAGAGAGGAAAAGGAGGAGAGAAGAGAGAGGAGGAGAGAAAAAGTAGGAGGAGGGGGAAGGGAGGAGAGGAGAGAGAAGAGGACAGAATAGAAGCATAAAATGGAAGAGGGAGAGAAGATAAAGAGATACAGGAGTGACACTGAAGGTGAGGGGGGGAGAGAACCAAGAAGGCATGGGAAGCAGGGGTAGAGGGGTATGAGCAACAAAGAGGAGTAAGGAAGGGTTAGAGGGGGAAAATGGATCAAGATGAAAAATAATGGAAGGACAGAGGAAAACAGGGAGGATAAGTGGAAATGATGTAAGAAATAAGTGGATGAGTTAATAAATAAAGAATGAAGAAAGGAAGGAAGGATGGAAGGAAGGAACTAGGAGAAGATGAATGGAACGTAAGGAACTGCATAAAAAATGAAAGATTGAGATAATAAAATGGGAAGGGGAGACGAAAATGATCGAGACAGTGGAGCACAAGAATAATATATATCAGTCACGTGAGCGAAGAAAGAATAATAGAATATGAAAGAAATTATAATGCTGATTGAGAAAAAGTAAGTTATAGAATTTTCGCAACAGTGTGTGTGTGTGTGTGTGTGTGTGTGTGTGTGTGTGTGTGTGTGTGTGTGTGTGTGTGTGTGTGAGAGAGAGAGAGAGAGAGAAAATTGAATGCCAGGAGTGACAATGGGAAAAGTGAATGGAGCTAAAGTACCATAACAAGAAGCACTTGAAGAGTTGATCAAAGGGCCAGACATATGACTCTGCCTTGTGACCATGACGTTTGATCGATTATTCTCAAAATCAGATTACTTTATCCTTGTCTGACCCTTAACCCATTTATCAAGTTTTGTCCAAGTAGAATCAAGATCTGTTCCTTCTCCCCTTGGGGCTAAGATAGGAATAAATGTGTTTGGATGAGCAAATTGGGAGTGTGTCGTCCTGTCTCGGCTACCTTCCTTTCTTTGGGGGAAGCAGCCTCGGTATATAGATATAGACAGATAGATAGAATCAAGACTGTCTGAGTTGACCTTGCACCATGGCCTTGATCTCTGATTAGCTTCTCTCAAAATCGGATCTCTCGGTCATGCCTTACCTTCAGCCTAACACTCCACAAAGTTCGGGACAAAACGACTCAAAACTGTGTCATAAGGTTGAAACGTTGACCTTACCCTACGACTTTGATTGACCTAAGGCTAATTGATATCAAAATCGAATCACTTCATCCTTGCCTTACCCTCAGCTCTTCCGGCAAGTCTGGTTGAAACTGAATCAGAGATGTTTAAACTAACCTTGGCTTTGACTTTTTCGCCTTGCCCTATGAACTGTGTGTGTGTGTGTGTGTGTGTGTGGGTGGGTGGGTGGCTGGGTGTGGGTGTGGGTGTATGTGTGTTGAAAGTTTGTGTATTCAGTTCAGGAAAGGCAACTACATTGCCTTTACAGCTGCAGCGGCGAAGTGAAGGCGAGATACCACAGGATGTAAACATGTCAACATCACCACCACCAGGCGCCGCTGCAACAAAACAATGCTTGGATGATGTGCCGTACCCTAATGTAGTATTAATCCGAGAGAGAGAGAGAGAGAGAGAGAGAGAGAGACAGAGAGAGAGAGAGGTTATGGTGGAGAAAATGGAGGTGAATGTATGAAGATGCAGAACATTGATGGAAAGGAAGAGACATAAAAACGTTCATGATGAGCAGAATGATGGAAAAAAAAGGTGATTTGTAGAAGAGAAAACTGAGCCTCTTCAGTCCAAGAGTTCATCCTCTTTTTAATCTTAACACCGTCATATGATTTTTGTCCGCCTTGGGCAGGTCTTCTGTAGTGAAGGGGATATTAAGCGATAAAAATTACGATCTGTCATTCTAAAATTATCAAAAGGAAAACAACATCGTCTAGCACCAGAGAGAGAGAGAGAGAGAGAGAGAGAGAGAGAAAAAAGCTCTCGCTGTGGAATGTCTCTTGGAGAAATAAGTGCAGGGAAGGAAACAAGATCCCAGGCAATGGAAAAGGCCGAGGCAAGAGGGAAAAGAGAAAGGGAAAAATTAGACCAGAGGAAAAGAAATATGGCCTCTATCGATAATGTGTTGATCTACAGTACTTCGTGCTTGATTTAACATTTTTCTCCCAATATTAACGCTTGTGGTCAGGAGAGGGCAGTTACCCAGCTCCATCCAACGTCAAATGCTTTTTATTTAATTGATAATGAGTCACAGGAGTTTCAGTGTTTATAGTGGTATTATTATTGCTTATATATTCGGGACAACTCTAGTACTGTATTCCAGCTAACGTCATAGGAGCCTGAGTCCTCATTGGGAATGCATAGTAAATGATAATTAAGCGTCGTTAATAAGTCTGTAGAGAGATAATGTTATAAGAAATTGTTGATGGATGTTGTGGTAGATATATTTTTAGCGGCTCGATGCTGATAAGAGTTGTGTTTTTACAGTATATTCACCCGTATAATTATTCGCCCAAAATTTTCTCTGAAGGGCCATGATCTGTTTATAATCTCAAGTTACTCCCACAAACTCTCACGCACATTGGCACTTACTTGTGCACACACAAATACACACACGCGCACACTGATCCTCGTACATGATCTGTTAATCCTCGCGTTCTTAGGTCGAAGCACTTAACACTCAGCCACAAACACATTCGCACATCCATTCGCACTCGACTGTAAAGCTAAACATATATATTAAAGTTCATATCTGTGTTGGCAAATCATGGATATGCTTACACACACACACACACACACACACACACACACACACACACACACACACACACACACACACACACACACACACACACACACACACACACACACACACACACACACACACACACACACACAGCCGTAATTATAAACATATATACAGTACATTAAAATTCTTACGTATGGCAGCAAATCACAGGCATATTTACACACACACACACACACACACACACACACACACACACACACACACACACAAATCCTTCCAGCTGCAACTCACCCCACCCCCAAACACCTAGCCATCCTCCTCCCTCCTGTTTCTTGGTGTTGCTTCACGTGCACACACAAACACAGGTGTGGGGGCGTGGCAATTTTGCACTTGGCTGCTTTGATTTGGATTTAGGCCCGCCCAGTTCCCGAAGATGTTTCTATCCGTCTTTGGTTTTCTGTATTTTTGTTTTTCTCTTCTAATCTGTGCGTGTCCGTCTGAATCTGTTTCGTCTTTCGCTTTTTCCTCCTTACTATACTTTGATGGCTTGTGATGTCCCTGGGGATTTTTTTTTTTTTTTCATTTTCACAGCTTCTTTCTGTCTCTAATTTTGTTTGTCTGTCTGTTTCTGCGTCTGCTTCCCTGTCTGGCTGTCTTTCTGTTTGTCTGTCTGTCAGTCTGTGTCTTTGTGTGTGTCACATTTTTTCTGTATCTTTTTTTTTTTTTTTTTTTTTTTTTCGGGGGAGGGATGAAGTTAGGGGTGAGGGGAATTGCCATCCACATCACCTTGTTTTCCAATCTTCTGTATCGACTGCTTCGATTTATTATGTTTTTGGAGCATTTTGTGTCTCTGCTCTTTCCATGTCTGTTTCTCACGATCTCTCATTGTTGCTTTTTTGTTTATTATTATTATTATTATTGAAGTTACTACTACTATTACTATTGCAACTACTGCTGCTGCTGATGATGATGATGATGATGCTATTATTATTATTTTTTATTCATTTATTTATGATAGGTAGTTTTACACCACCCTGTTTCTCCCATTTTCTAGCATTTATCACCCGGCGTTCAGTGTCCAAGATGATACTTCTGAAAGCTTTTCTTTGTATCTGTCTGTTTTTTCTAACTTCCTTACTATTCGCTTCTTTCTGTTTATTTGTCTGTGTCTGTCTGCCCATCTCTCTGCTTATCAGTGTGTTTGCTTGTATCTATCTTTCGTTCTTTCTTTCCTTTGCTGTTTCTTTCTGCCTCAGCTTTGTGTTGGAGGTGTATAGTAAGGTAACTTACGAGTATTTCTCTCTCTCTCTCTCTCTCTCTCTCTCTCTCTCTCTCTCTCTCTCTCTCTCTCTCTCTCTCTCTCTCACTTTGTTCACCACCAGAACCATTTACATGTTATGGATCGTATTCTGGTAACCTTAGGAACCTTTCAAGCAACTCTTCCTCTGCTACTTAGTCTTGAGGTGCTTAGCTGGAAGAGGGGTCGTTACTGAGTAGGGGCAAAGACTTGAGATCCCTTCCCCCCCCGCCACCTCTCTCAGGATGCAGCATTAGGCAGTAGATAGGTAGATTCCCAGATAAATACATTGACAGTGATTAATTGAATGACCGGATTCTCTTATTTTAATGTCTGAAAAAAAATGATGTGAGGGAAGGCTTATTAGTTACCTGGGGCCTTTGACTAGGAATCCAAAAGTATTTATATATCGTAAGTGCATCAGCTGTGACGAGCGGACCTTTGTGATGTACTGGGAATAGCTTGTATTTTAACCTAACTGCCCGGTGGTGTGAGGAAGTGAAGTATTGAAGAGCAAAGGTTGAGGCCAGTTTTCACTCTCTCTCTGTCTGTCTGTCTCTGTCTGTCTGTCTGTCTGTCTGTCTCTGTCTCTGTCTCTCTCTCTCTCTCTCTCTCTCTCTCTCTCTCTCTCTCTCTCTCTCTCTCTCTCAATTTAATGTGATGAGGGGATACTATTATTATTTTTCTGTTGGTAAAGGCCTAAATAAATTACTGAAATGCTAAAACCATTTTGATATATTGGCTATGGATCACAGTAACACATAGACTATCTCTCTCTCTCTCTCTCTGAGGGGGGTAGAGGGGGGCACTCAGGAGGTGAAACTGACTGATTGACCTGCCAGTTGGTTCTTATTACTAAAGGAGGTAGGGGGGCTGGTAGACAAGCAGGCGGGATGGGAGGGCAGGAGAAATGGAGAAGGAAGAAAAATGGATGGAAAGTAGATGGAGACGTGTGTGTGTGTGTGTGTGTGTGTGTGTGTGTGTGTGTGTGTGTGTGTGTGTGTGTGTGTGTGTGAGAGAGAGAGAGAGAGAGAGAGAGAGAGAGAGAGAGAGAGAGAGAGAGAGAGGAGATAGAAGTGACAGTGAAAGAGAAAAAAGTTCTGTGATGAATGAAGGGAAGAGAAGTAAAGGAGGAGAGTTAGTGGTGGAAGAGCAGAGAGAGAGAGAGAGAGAGATTAATAATTTCCCTATTATCTTTCTGACCGAAATCCAGGTATTACATATTGTACTTCAGCTAACGCCAGACAATATAAGGAAGCTCAGAGAAATCCAATGCCGCCATTGGTGTTGACTTTTTGTATTAATGCCACAGTCAAACAACTTTAACTTTTATATTAATCTTACCACAATCAAACAATTTTATTTAGTTGTTATATTAGCCTTTCTACAGCCAAACAAGTATATTTAACTAGTAGCCCCCTCTTTGTTTTGGTGTTAGAGAAGCTATATCTCCCCCTCCATCTCAAACAATACCTCCATCTTACCAGAACTGAGTAATATTGCCCGATGGTACCAAAAAGGGTGAAAAATTAACATGAAAGTCGACATCATAATGGAGATTTTAAGGCCCCGATACATGTTTACACTACTGTCTCTCTGTTTGTGTTTATGCTTGTTTACTCCTGCGATGAGGGTCGATAGGAGCTGACCTTGTACCGCGAACTTCACTCCTAACTGATTAAGAGCCAAGTGGAAGAGGGGGTGAGAGAGAGATCGAATAAAGAATGGAAGATGAAAATATGGCATGTAAAAACGTAATGGTTTCGTCTTACTTGAAAATATGAGCAATAAAAATATATTAGTTTAGTTTTCCAGACACCATTACAGATGAAAAATGATTGGTTTAACTGTGCTATAGAATACGATCAGTGGCATATGAACTGATTGAGGTTTACTGGAGAAATCGATCGACTGAAATTAAGTGGTATCTGTCTGTTAAAAAGTATGATCATTAGTTAAAGCTATTGTCTTTGAGAGGAATGTAGACATGGAGTACATTGTGAGATTGAGCAGTCAGGAAATGGAGAATGTGTCTTCATACATATCGGTAGTGTGATGAGCAAGGGTGGAAGTTTAGTGGGGAAGAAAGATTGCAGACTCATTGAGAACAGTGATAAGGAATAAAGTAGTGAGCACTGAAGTAAACAAATGTTTACAATATTGTGATCCCTATGCTAACGTATAAGTAAAATTTGGACTGTGTTGGAAGGACATATGACAAATGTGAGAGGAATGGGAATGAGTTATTTGAGGGAAACATGTGAAGTTACGTGGGGAGAAAGACAGACACATTCGGAAGTAAAGGAGCGTTGTGGTGCTGATGTGGATGCAGTGAAAGCATTAGAAGAAGTACCTTGAGATGGTTTGGCCATATGGAGTGAATACAGAACAAGCGATAGACTAGGAAAGCTTATGTGGGCAAGGTAGATGGAGAGATAGGAGAGGAACACCGAGGAGATACATGAATGGGAAAGAGAGGTATAGGAGTGTTGGAAATTGAGGTGGAGAGAGGGCAGCCTGGTGACTGAAGACAAAATGACATGGAGGCGATTTGTTTGTGACCATCCCTTCCGGTAGTAAGACGCGTGGCTGTAAATAGATGCTATAAATAGAGAGAGAGAAATATGTTTGTATAGTTTTGCCTGAGAACATAGCGAAGAGAAATCCATTACCTTGAGTTATGGTTTATTTACTTATTTATTTCTCTGTTTATTTATTTTGGTCCTTATTGTTGTTGAATAGCTCAGTAATATGTAAGGAATGAATGGGAAGAAAAGGACGAAGAGAGAAAAGGAGAGAATAGGATGGAAAAGGAGAGAGAGAGAGAGAGAGAGAGAGTGGAGATAGGGAGGAGGGGGAAGACGATAGGATGAGAGAGTAAGACACAGACAGTGAGTGAGAATTTCGGTCTTTCATCCCTTCACCTTTTCTTGGTTTTGATTCTCTCGTCCTGATTTTTTTTACCTCTTTGATTTCAGCCTTTCCTTTTTTATTTCATTTTCCCTTTTGCTTTCAACCATTTCCTCGTCGTCTTTAAACTTCTGGTAATTTTAGTGTTCATTTTTCCACCACTTTTTCGACTTTGGTCCTCATGTCTTCATCTCTCCATCACTCTTTCTTCACTTTGATCTTTTCGTCCGCATCTCTCCACCACTCTTTCATTACTTTGGTCCTCTCGTCTTCATCTCTCCACCACTCTTTCTTCTGGTCCTCTTCCCTTCATTTCTCCATCACTCTTGCTTGAATCTGGTCCTCTTTTCTTCATCTCTCCAGCACTCTTGATTTTGTTCCTTTTGTCTTCATCTCTCCACCACTTTTTCTTCTCTTCATGTCTCTTGTCTTCATCTGTCCACCACCTTTTCTTGGCTTTCATCCTCTTGTCTTCATCTCTCTGTCACTTTCTTCTCATCTCTCTTGTCCTCGTCTCTCCACCTTCAGTTTGTGGGACCCTTCATAGTGGTAACCCATATTCTAAGTGGCATTAATTTCCTAGCCCCTCTTCCTAAGCGATTTATTCTGCATATTACACCTCATTAAACTCTGATGTATTATTGATGCAAAGAAAGCTGATAATAAAACTTCATAAATGATGTACAAAGACAGTGTTAAGGAGAAATATAGGAAATAAATCGCTGAGGAAAAGGTCCAACGAAACCCCTAATGCGACTCAGAACACAATGATTAAAAAAAAAAAAAAAAAAACTACCAAATCATTTTTTTCATTTTATTTTATTTATTTATTTATTTATTTTTTTTTTTGCAGTCTCTGAAAAACTTTAATAGACTCCAATATAGGGAAGATGTCTCGTAGCGAAAGGGTTAAGGTGTTCCTTCCTCCTGGCTTCATTTCCCCTTCCCTGATTTCATTTTAGCTCTTTCTCTAGTATTTAACTTTGCTTATTTCTCTCTTTTTAATTATTAGCTGCGTTCTAGTTCCTCTTGAGTCTCTATCTGTCTGTCTGTCTGTCTGTCTGTCTGTCTGTCTGTCTGTCTGTCTCTCTCTCTCACACACAC
>NC_137050.1:44802045-44824545 GCF_032717465.1 Coenobita brevimanus | reverse complement strand
TAGCCTTTCTTACAAGACGAAGAACTATGTGCCCGGGACTTATTACTTCCTTATAAAAATGTAGTAAATGAATTGGTATTAACTGTACATGAATTTGCAATAAGGTGACACACGAGGTGCAGCCGAATCGCACAACCTGAACGCTTTTCTTTCTTCCAGAAACATTGTATCTTATTTACCTGTGTATATACCGCTGTCTATGTGTGTGTGTGTGTTTTATGTAGCCTATCTGTGTATTTGCCTGTGCCTGTCTGTATGCCTGTATGTCAGTGTATTCACCGGTATATGTCTGTGCGTCCGTCTGTCTGTCTATCTATCTATTTATATGTGTGTGTGTGTGTGTGTGTGTGTGTACATTTACTGGTACCATTCTGTGCGTCTATATACAGTATATGGGTATTTATAGGTACCTGTCTGTGCGTCTAATTATATCTGTGCATTTAGCGGTACCAGTCTGTGCGTCTGAATATATCTGCGTATTTATTGGTACCTGTCTGTGCTTTTATGTATGTGTGTATATACAGGAACCTGTCTGAGACTCTATTTATCTGTGTGTTTATTGATACCTGTCTGGACATCTATTTCCCTGTGGAGTTACCGGTACCTGTCTTTTTAAGTGTGTGTCTGTCTAGTGCTGCGTGCCCAGTCCTTGTGGTTCTTCTAGTGGGCACGACAAATATGCTTCCAAGCCTCTCCACCACGGCTCATCTCGTGCTCTACACTCCTCTCTTATATCCTCATTATCATATCAAGACCTTGTTCGTATTTCCCTCTTCATTCTTCCATTGACCCCATTCATATCCTCTTTGTGTTTACCCAGTCCATCAGTTTCTAATTCTACCAACATCTCTCTTTTATTCTTATTAATCTTTTGTTTTTTTCATATTTTCTTTCTCCACCTTTTACTTCCCACTTCAACAACACTAATCCTTTCACTACGATGGCGTCTTTTGTTGAACTATTTTATTCAGCTCTTGTATTGAAAGGGTTAATAAAGGCCATACCCGTGAAATACGAAAAATTCCTTAAGCTCTGTAACTTCGTCTGGGTGTAACAAGACTACGACTGAAACGTCATCGTGGAAGAGGAGTCAAGCATCACTCAAGCAGTTCGTGTTGACTCATGGACGGAGAGCGCCATACTAGGAGGCTGCATAAGAGTGAGATGGTTGGAAGAAGAGGCAACCCAAGAGAGAGGTGAAATGCAGTGTGAATGAGTGGATGAGTGAGGGCGGTGCGTCATGGGAGGGGAATGGGAGGAATGTTGACAAGTAGGAGCAAAAATATTTGAAGGTTCTGCAGTAGAGGCCGCATTTCACAGGATGTGGCGTTAGACAGTAGACGGACAGCATTCCAACCTTGGACCCAGAGAGACAGAGAGAGACAGAGAGAGAGAGAGACTGTTTGTGTTAGAGGTAGGAGACTGTGAACATTAGAGTGAGACAGTGTGTATGTGTGTGTGTGAGCGAGCGAGCGAGCGAGCGTGCTGGTATCTGCGTGTGTGAGTGTTGCCTACCATGTCATGCCTGACTGAACTGACGCACACCTCTTTCCTTGTTTTTTTCTTCGTCACGAACCCCCCAGACAATAATATATCAATTACGGGAGATTAACCTGTTATTACGACGGCCAATTAGAGCATTCAGGCTTTTTCCCCTGATTCTCTCTCACGGACGAGGTGGGGCCTTGTTCTTTTTTGCGTCCGTAATCACAGTCTCTTCTTATCGCGCTTTTTTTCCCCCTCTCCTTTCTTTAATGATGTATCTCACGTTCTTGTTCTCTCTCTCTCTCTCTCTCTCTCTCTCTCTCTCTCTCTCTCTCTCAAATTATGATTATTTCTTCCCAAATCTTTAATTCTTCACCAATCGCAGAGAAATTTTTTAACTCTTTATCTTCCTCTCCCACATTGCATTCTCATCCTTGTCTTCCCTCTTTCCGCGCTGTATATTTCCCTTCCCATATTTTCTCCTCGACTGCCCTTTCCCAGTTTTTCCTACCCTACATTTTGAAATTTTCATACTTACAGATCCCCCTCTCTATCTACCTCCTCTTCCATACTGTTCCCCTCCCTTTTTTTCTCAACCTCTTCGGTCATACTGTATTTTGCAGGGATTTCCTTATGTACCGTAACAGCCCTCTTTCACCTCGCAGGCCTCTTTCTAGCGTATCTCGGGTATTGGCCCAAGCATAGTTATCAGTGTCTATGCTGCATTACTTACTCATTTCTTACTCACACTGCTACACCTACGCCCACCTCAGCAGGCTGAGCCATCCCCACATACACAAGAAACTGGTAGCTGATTTTCTTTACGGACCACCCTGTACTTCTCCTTGTCCTTCCTATCACTCCGTTTGACGAGTCGGCTCTGATTTAGCCTTCTTTTCGTTTCTCCTTCTCTCCTAGTTGATCTTTCCTATTCCATTAATGTCATAATAAAACTGTATGTTCTTCCCTATCTACTGCAGTCCTATCCCATCCCCTCCCTTCTATTTCCATTCCAGATTAATGATTTTCCTCCTACAGTATTTCTTGCCATCCCATCGAGCCTAATGGTTCATCTTCAGCCCAGCTCATTCCATCCCGTCCCGTCCCGTCCTGTTCCGTCCTAAGCCATCCCACTGCGTCCCGATTCGTCCCATCTCATCCCAACCTATTCTGTTTCTCCCATCTCATTCTGTCTCGTCTCGTCTCTTCTCGTTTCACTCATTTTTTTTTTTTATCATTTCATATCATTTCATTTCATTTCATTTCGTTTTATTTCATTCATTTATCTCATATAATTTCGTTTAGTTTCATTTAATCTCATTTAATGTCATTTCTTTTCGTTTCATTTCATCTCAGTTTCATTTCGTCACGTCCAAGTTCCATCCATATCACGCCATACCACTCCCATTAATCACACAGTATGTTTTCTCCATTGTCCCTTCCCATCCCATTCCATCCCATCTCATTCTTTTCCAGGCTAATACCTGTACATTCTCCTCTTTCCTATTCCATCTTACTCTCTTTTAATCTAATATCTTCCTTTCCTCTTCCGTATCACCCCATTCCATACGACACTCTCCTTTTCCACTCGAGTGTTTTCTTTCCCCCTCTGTCCCATCCCTTCCCATTCCATTCAAGTCTACTGCTTTCCCTCCGTTACCATTCTTCATATTCCTTTCTATCTTATCTCATCCCGTCCCGTCCCAGCCAATTAATTTCTCTCTCATTCCATCTCTCGCCAACTCATGGGCTCATCTCCCTTTCCATTACCTCTCATCCTTTTCCAGTCTTTTCATTCCTTCCTCTTCCAACCTCAGGCTACCTCTCCCTTCTCATCCTTTTCCTTCTCATCCTTTTTCACATTTATATATACTCGTATTTTCTCTTCCATCCCGTTTCATCTATTCTTTTTTTCTTTTTCCAGCTTAATGCTTTCTTTGCCATCCCTTTCCAGCCTAATACTTTCTTCCTTATCCTACCCCATCCCATCCCATCCTTTCGCCCCTACCCTCGTATCCTAGGCGTGGCACACCATCCCAGGGAGTCCACTGATAGGTAGCGTGTGCAGAGCCGGATCTAGGGCAAATCATGACTGAGAGGCCACACAGATAGTGAAGGAAAAGAGATTGTCTCAGTACGGACGAAAATGAAAACGGTTAGATAAAATACTATACGCAGAGAAGAGAAAAGTTGATAATCGGCTACCTGGTATTATACAGATGTGCATAAATGGACATGTTGATAGATCACACAAGTAATGGTAGAAAGAGATTATCTCAATATCTGAGAAAATTGTTTGCTAAAAAAAAAAATATATCCACAGAGAGAAATGAAATTGAGAGCAGCTGGATGGAATAAGTGATGTGGCTGGAGAGAGACTCCTTAACATGGTGGCACTGATACGAGTTGGCGGTGAAGTTACCCGGATATGCAAACGGCCCTCAGCCCTCTCCCTGTCCCGGAAAGAAGGATGGTAGACTGTGTAAGAAGGGCAACTTTTGCCAGCAGTCCAAGTTCACGGTCGGATGAGCCTAAGGTCGCAACTACTACTACTGTTACTAGAGATAAGTGTTCATTAATATTTCATTGTTAGTAGGCAGCACAGACTGTGAGAGGAAGGAATTACCTTAGTACATATGAAAATGGTTACACACCCACCCATACACACACACACACACACACACACACACACACACACACACACACACACACACACACACACACACACACACACACACACACACACACACACCGTTGGGCTACAAAGAGAAAATACATTGATGATAGCCGGTAGTGGTGAGAGTGTATGAATATCCCACTTATGGCCTCTTCTCTCACTTTATTCTGCCCAATGCCACTAACGTCTCAAGTGAAAGTAAATCAATGGAGTCTGAGTGTTGGTAGTAGCATTATTAGCCTTTTCATAGTCGGGATAACTCTGGTGTTTATTCAGGCTGACGACAAACCAGTTTATTCTATGCGTATGATATATAATTCTATGAGCAGAAGATAAGGATAGCAAAGGAAGAAGGTCTCGCTATCCTTATCATCAGGTCATAGAGGTAGATATTAGAGGAATAGTCTTCTTTGTAACATACAGCCCTGTAAGGACCAATAGTTCTGTTACTGTTTGCTCTATTTTGAACTCCTTTGTACTCCTATTCAGCGGAGTGAGTTATAAATCCCTGACACTGATATGTATGAAGTACGAGAAGCCTTATGGACGAGCCAAGGGAAGCATTGTTGGAGTTTAAACATAAATTTAACCTGTTTTCCTTATTACTTTTTAAATGAGAAAACAGGTAAGAGCTGGTGTCAATTCTGGATATTATGCACTTCCAAGTCGTCTTTTATTATATTCTTGCCGCCTCCAGACAGACAAGGAAAGATATACTAAAACAGTTAATGGAGGTTATTTCTTCTTATTTCAGTACGCAGTGTTTCTTAAGGTCCTATTCTTGAACCTAAAGTCGAGAAGTCGGATGCAGACCCCCAGATTTTTTCGATTATTTCTGAGGTACTTGAGAATGATGGAACGTGAATGTCCCTCCTATGTGGCTGCTGACCGCATTTTTGGTATGGGATGAAGGCTGACCAGAGATAATAACCACAGACGTTCCATAATGACCGTCAGAAATTGGGATTTTGCACTCCATTATCTTATTTAAGGTTTAAGCATATGTGATCTTTAAGCTTAACCACTTCTCTCCGATGACGTGGTATTTTCCATTTTATCTATACATCCTAGAGATTCATTCAGTTATAGACTAATGCCTAGCACTGTGGGGGTTAATGGAGGCCATATCTCCCTTCTCGAATTTGGAAAGGCACCCAGTAGCTGAATAAAACTGAGGGTAGCAAGAATACAATATACGTTATCAGATTAAAGGAACTGATAATATCGCTTGGAAGTAAATTAGAAAGAACAGAATGCATGAGACGCAATCGTACTGAAGTATTTATAAATGCTGATGATACTGAATCTTTTTCTTGATATTATTAGTTTTCCTTTGTCTGTATATGACCCATGCACTACGAGAAGCACCTTGAGATGTTTGGCCATGTTGAGAGGATGAAACAGTAGAGACTGACTAGGAGAGTGTGCATGAGTGGGGTGAAGGGGGAAGGGTAAATGGGAGATCGAGGATGTGATGGATGGATGGGGTGAAGAGAAATTTGTGTGAGAATGGTGTCGATTGGAGGAAGCGAATGGGGGAAAGGCGATGGGAAGGAGGAGACCGAGAATGTGATGGAGGGATGGGTTAGTGAGATATTTGAGGGTGCTGTCGGTTGGAGGAGGGGCAGCCTGATGGCGGATGAGAGGGCGACATGGAGGTGATTTGTTTGTGCCCACCCATTCCCGGATTAAGACGTCTGACTTGAGCAAGATGCAGAGACTGACTGATGACGCCACACACATTATCACGTAGCCTTCTTGGCACTGTTGTTTTCAGTTTATAGAGTGTATTCTGTGTTGCAGAGGAGACGACAGAGCACCATTCTCTTAGCGATTTATTATTCTTATTGCACCTTGATACTCCCTCTTATATTATTCATCAGTATTTTTAGTACATACATAGTTTGCCTCAGTAGGGTAAAAATGTATGCACAATGTATGTTAAATGTATATCGATAAGGGGGAGGTTGTACGAAGGCACCTGTGCCATCTATAGTACGACCCTAAAGCTCAATATTTTTTTTTTTTATGTGAGGAAGAAGGAACCAAGGGCCACGAGCCTGCAATTACTGTTCCCTCCTACAGATAAACAAAATACAAGAGAGAGCCAAATTCAGGATCCAATTATTTCGTGATGCCTGGACACACTGCGTTTGAAAGTCTGGAGATCATAGGAAGCAGGAAATACTGACAGAGGAGACAGTTCCAGAGTTGACCTGTTGCATAAATGAAGGACTGGGACAGAAAAGGGATGAGAGTTTGCTGCTAGACGGGTGCTACGCGCCCGTCGTAGAGGTGTAGGAATACATTCAAACAGTTCAGAGGAGCAGTGACCATTGAAGTAGCGATAGAAAAGAGATAAAGATGCAACAGTGCGGCGAAGAGACAGGAGGTTCAAGGGAGTCAGTAAGAGGAGGAGAGTTAATGAGACGAAAAGCCTTTGACTTCACCCTATTGAGATCTGTATGTGGGGAACCTCCCCACACATGAGAGTTGTACTCCACACAGGGGCGGATAAAACCCGTGTATAGAGTCAGCAATTGTGCAGGGGTAAACAAGGAACGGAATCGGCTTAGGGATATCATATTCAGAGATAGTTCATTGATATTAAATGAGCTGCACGTACTTTGGCCGTGCCTTGAGGACGAATAGTAAAAGTGAGAATATAATTTTTCCTTGTGTTAACATTGATTCAGACTTGTAACCAGCGTGACACATAGTTCACTTCCCCCTCCTCTAGGCCTCCAAGAACTCCTTCCTTGTGCTTTACATTTGTGTGCCACCAGACAGTACCCAACTTCCGAAAAGTCTCTAGTATAGAACGGACAAAGCAATACTGTATTTATTGTAGCCCAACCAGTCCCAAGAATCTCTCGTAAGTTGAACAGAATCGTTTGTTGGTAAAGAGAATGAAGTAAATAAATGTGTCTTAGGATCCAAAGGGGTAATATCCTGTCATTGGCTATTCACGGCCAGCGGACACATAACACAGGGCGATATGATTGCAGACACTTAAACATACAGTACATGACCTCTATTTGAAATTCACACACCCACGATCACCGATCACCTTCTTCTTCCCATACACCGACCTATAAATGTGGCTATGGTGCGCATGGATTGTGCTGGACTGTGTGTGTGTGTGTGTGTGTGTGTGTGTGTGTGTGTGTGTGTGTGTGTGTGTGTGTGTGGATCCCTTTCTTGTCTGTGTTGTACATTTTACCGTTCCTATCCTCTCTCATATTGATTTTTCAACATTTCTCCTCTGATCCAACCACATACCTTCTAATCTTCCCTTTCCATTCCTTTATATATTTTCTTTTCCCTGTCTATAATCATCCTCATCCTTTTTTTTCCTTCCCTTTCCTCATTTCACTATTAATTTTCTAGGTTGCTTTTCTTGCCTCCTCCCAGTTTTTTAAGTTTAACTTCTGTCATTTACTGTCGTCATTTCTTATATGAAGAGTATTCCCCTTTCATCCTTCATTCTTCCTTCCAAATTTATTTCCTTCCAGCCCTGTCTTTTATCCACAGCTTTTTTTATAGGCTAAACTCTTCTATTTTTTCTTCTCTTCTTTTGTTATTCCCGACCTGTTATCATGCCATTCCAGATATCGTCTCTTTTTCAGTCCCAGTCCTCATCCCACAACCTGCCTCTGACGTCAGTGTGTTATTTTGATGACTGTGTGTGACTGCAAGTGCTTGATAACTACGTGCCTGCCTGCATGTGTGTGTGTGTGTGTGTGTGTGTGTGTGTGTGTGTGTGTGTGTGTGTGTGTGTGTGTGTGTGTGCACCCTCGATTTGTAACTTGAGGTGGTGCATTGTGTGTTTGTGGTTTTCTGTGCAAGATCCTGTACTCCTTGTGTGTGTGTGTGTGTGTGTGTGTGTGTGTGTGTGTGTGTGTGTGTGTGTGTGTGTGTGTGTGTGTGTGTGTGTGTGCACCCTCGATTTGTAACTTGAGGTGGTGCATTATGTGTTTGTGGTTTTCTGTGCAAGATCCTGTACTCCTTGTGTGTGTGTGTGTGTGTGTGTGTGTGTGTGTGTGTGTGTGTGTTTAATACGGGCTCGTCTTTTCGTGTTCGCGTGACTGCGTTATCTCACTCCGCCGTGTGGGTATTTCTGAATATTTGACCGTGCTTCAGTGTGTGTGTGTGTGTGTGTGTGTGTGTGTGTGTGTGTGTGTGTGTGTGTGTGTGTGTGTGTGTGTGTGTGTGTGTGTGTGTGTGTGTGTGTGTGTGTGTGTGTGTGTGTGTGTGTGTGTGTGTGCGCGTGTAAATAATGCGGAAACTCATGCCTATTTATTTGCAGGTGTTTATGTGATTGTGCCTCTTCCCTTTCCTCTTTGGTTTTCTTTTCGTGGTTTATAGAGGTGGTGTTGGAGGTGCTGGTGTGAGTGTCTTGGTACCAGTCATTATCCCTGGTATGCTAAGCTGCCTACTAAGCTGTGTGGCTGTCAACAGTGCGCGTGGAATGCTTTGCTCTGTGATTATGTGTGTAGTCTGTGGTTTAAAATAGTTAGGGTGGTCATATATTTCTCTCTCTCTCTCTCTCTCTCTCTCTGGATCTATATCTTTCTCGATTTATCTGGTCATGTCTATCTATCTATCTGTTTATCGTCCATTCATCTATATATCAGTCAAGCTATCTATGTATCTACTTACATTATATATATAAATATATATATATATATATATATATATATATATATATATATATATATATATATATATATATATATATATCTGAGTCAATCTGTCTATCCATATATCTATCTGTTTGCATCTATTTATCTATCCGTCTTTCTCTATCTCTCGGAAGAAGAGGAACACCTGAACTGTGCACTGTGGGACTGTGTGTTAGCGACGCAGACAGAAACAAACGAGTGGGTGCAATACAGACGCCACTCCCCGAGACACTCATGCATCTTGCTCATGTACGCTGATGGAGTACACACACATACACACACACACACACACACACACACACATATATATATATATATATATATATATATATATATATATATATATATAGATATAGATATATATATAGATATAGATATATATATATATATATATATATATATATATATATATATACAGTATATATGGTTATTGAATTTGGCTCTCTATTACTCGACTTCGAAAGGTCAAAATTTTGTACTTTTTCGTATGATGAAAGTCTTTGTTTTGTTGACGCAAAATATAACCAGTGATAAAAAGGATATGTTCCTGTATCACCAGGCGCTTAGTACACTGACATACCACCGATCTGTTGGTTTGGTGCAACCTACAATAGTTATCTATTCTTGTCTGTCAGAACTTAAAGTTTTACTCCCAAACTGACTACAGTATTATCTTACCGTGTTGAGTGAATACATGGACGGAATTAATAATATTTATATCTGTAGTAGTTACCATGTTCCGTTCATCTTACAGACATTTGCTTATCTGAAATGGAATCTGTCTCTTGTGTGTGATATCTTTGTTTACGTAAAAAGCTCGTACCCTCGTCGTCTGCTTGTCTCCTCTTCCCTTGTTATACGTGATCTCTTTGATCTGTGTAGCCTATCCTAGGGAAGGCATTTGATATGGGTTGCCAGTACGAAGGGTGATCAGAAAGTAATGACAGTTCGTGCTATAACATGAAAACCTTGAATGATGGGAGGTAGGGGAGCAAGGAGAGTGCAGAGTTGCCTGTCCTTACGAGTTTGAACTTGTCGCCGTATGCCTGACTTTTCTTGCTTTATTGTTGTGAGTGAATGCTTCACTCTTGTTTTTGCTCTCTGGCCAGAAACATGGATTACTCGAAAGAAGGCTGCAGGTTCTACATTTTTACGAGGTGGAAACTGGGAAAGAAAACAACAGAGATTCTAGGGGAATTATTACAAGTTTATCCAGACACTACTCATTCCCTGGAAACTGTTTCCCGCTGGATTCGTGCTTTCACAGCAGGAAAAACTGAATTGAAAGATGAACAACGCTCTGGATGCCCCCGGACATCCGTGACCGAAGCAACAACTGTCCGTGCACGGTCCATCATTGACGAGGATCCAACTGTAACTCTTAGGTTCTTAGCCTTGGAGCTTGATATCAGTTATGGGAGTGCATATGACATCGTGCATGAACAATTACACCTGAGGAAGAAGTGTTGTCGATGGATACCCCATTTGTTGACTGATGAGCAAAAGGCTGAACGGGTGAGGATTTGTCGTGTCTGGCTTGCTGAATTTGAACCAAATGGTCCAAAACGGTTCTCAGATGTTGCTACTGGAGATGAGTGTTGGATTTCATTCTTCACAACCCGTGACAAGCAGTCAAACATGGTGTGGTTGGGCGATGAAGACCCTCGACCTCAGATTTTGAAGGAAGGATTTCGCAGCCGGAAGTGCCTTTTCACCATCTTTTTCAATTCTCAAGGACCAATATGCGTGGATGTGATGCCTGAAAAGTCCACTATCACAGCCCAATACTACACAGACCAGGTCCTTCCACAAGTCTTGGAACACAAGGCCAACACCTCACCAACCCGCCGTTGGTCTCGCCTTTTGCTGCACCACGACAATGCTGCACCCCACAAAGCTCGCCTCACTATGCAGTACCTAGAACCACAAGGTATAACTCTGCTCCCCCACCCACCCTACTCCCCTGACCTGGCTCCCTGTGACTTTTGGTTGTTTCCAAAAATTAAATCTGCCATCGCTGGGAAGCAATTTCATCGCATCCAAGACTTGGCACGGACCGTCAATTCAGAACTCCGAAGTATACCGTCTTCAGAGTACCACGCTTGCTTCATGAAGTGGAGAAAGAGAATGGAACGCTGCATAGAGGTTGGAGGGGAGTACTTTGAAGGAATGTGAGTCATAGTTTGATAGTTCTTCATGCTAATAAAAGTTTATGGACTCACTGTCATTTCTTTCTAATCACCCCTCGTAACCACTTACCTCAGCTTCGTGGATAGTTGGATTATCTAGTCGCTGCTGTCAGTTTCGTCATTACATGTCTATTATGTATGTCACGAATAAAACAGTTGATCATATGAAAGAAACTTGGAAGATCTGAAAAATATTTGCTTCTATTCTCTGTAGCTCTCCCCCCCCCCTTTTTAAAGTAAGAGTCAGAGTAAGGCATCTAATGCAACAAGCTAATAAGACGAAAATGCCACTTAGTATGTGTTATGTGGATTTTGAAAAGGCGTTTGATAGTGTTTCACGCGGAGCTATGTTGCAAATTATGAGATTCTATGGTATACCAGAAAAGTTTGTAAATATTATTAGAAGCCTGCAAGAAGGTACTTTTTGTAAGGTAATGGTGGGTGGTTCCTTGAGTGATCCATTTGAAGTTAGGTTAGGAGTGATTCAAGGAGGAGTTCTTTCGCCTTTGCTGTTTGTTTTGTTTATGGATTATGTTATGAGAAAGGTTGTAAGGAGAACAGGTGCATTAACTGGAAAGAAAATAAGAGGCTGATGGATTTGGACTATGCTGATGATGTATTGATTTGCTGAAGTATTTACGAGAAGCAGGGGGTGCTTGATTGTCTGGTGGAGGAAGGAGAAAAAGTGGGATTGGTAATAAATTGTGGAAAGACTGAAATTATTAATATGAACGTGGAGAACCAAATCGCTTGTGTAATTGGGAATAATGTGGTGAAGAATGCAGAAACTTTTAAATATCTGGGAACGATTGTATCACCTAGTGGATCATTACACAATGAAATTGAGGAGATGATTAGACATGCTTGGCGAGCTGTTGCAATGTTGAAATCTGTTTGGAATAATAATAATATGCTTTCGGTACATACTAAAAAAAAAAAATTTACAAGTCCATGGTTAGACCAGTTTTAATTTATGGGCATGAGTCATGGTACAACAATTGCCACAGATCAGAAAGTATTAGGATTTGGGAATAAAATGCTGAGAAGGATTCTTGGGGTAAAGTGGCAAGACAGAATTACAAATCAAAGAGTAAGGGATATTACGAGAGTGGACCAGTTCATGAATATGTGAGACTGTCTCGTTGGAAATGGCTGGGGCACATATATAAAAAAGAAGGCAGTTTAATACAGGATGTGCCAGAGTGGACTGCTAGAGGAAGAAAAGGCAAAGGTAGGCGGAGGGAAACCTGGTTGAGGACAATGAAAAGAGAAGCAGGAGAGGAGTATTGGTGGGACCTGAAGGAGATGACAAGAGACAAATATTGGTGGAGAGAGTTCATCGAGTCCCTATACATCCCATGGGGTGCCACAGGAAATGATTGAAGAGTCATTTTGTCTTCGTTTACGCATTACATCTAATTTACGGTTTCTGTTCATCACTTTATTTCAAATATTAACAGTTGATTCGTCTTCTTATAAACAGAGCAAACTGTGTTGTTTCTGTAAGTTTGTGGTCTTGTCTTACCTGCGGAAAGTTCTATTGTAGAGTGGATTTGCTGCTGTTTTAGTTTTCTTTCCTAACTGAATTGAAACTACACGCCCTTCTCTTAAACACCTACACTTTTTGTGCATTTTTGTTCCTTACATGCTCTTCTGTAGATTACCACAGTTATCCCCTCCAGGTGTTATTCCTAAGTACTCATTTTACCTATCAACCCACAGAAGGTAGGTACTTGAGTGGTGCCAGCTGCCCGCATTAGGATTCGAACTCTGACGCTAATGAGCCGGCAGCTTCGTACTTAGTAGCACCAACCACTCGACTACCGCGGTGGTTGTAACATCTTATGGAATGTTTTTTTTTTTTTTTTTTCACTTGTAGTCAGTGATTCTTTTTATTCCTTACTTGTCCGCTTATACTGGATCATACTCTCATGCGCTGACTTCTTTAACACTGTATACTTAAGTCCTTCATCGGTATTTTTTGTGCCCTTCTTAAGTGTTATCCAATACTTGTCCTGCTAATTATAATCCGTGTGAGGCCTACAGTCCTATCTAATGTGTAACCTCTCTCCCTTAACGTCGTCACTTGGATTAAATTCAGGCCTGCTTCCCACTCGCGTGTATCCCATACCCATGTGTCGAAGGTCGTTGTTTAGGTATATTAAAAATGATCCTTCTGTCGGTTTTAGGTTACCAATCCTATCGTATAAGTCAAAGCGAATGGATTACTCATAGAACTACTGTCTTACCCAGTTCGCTTCCCGTTTTTCTTTCCTCCTTACTTGTCACCATTATCATTGTCTTTCTCACACCTAGCCTGCACAGTTTCTGAACCATTACTGGCCTTAATCTCGGATAAACTTTGCTGTTTTGCCTCCACGATCGTAGTGCACAGTATCATTACCGGAGTGTCCATCCCATCACGCCCTCTTGTTGCTCACCACTTTACCCGACCCCAAACCTTGCCACACCAGCATCATCACTCAGCTCAGTCTCACACCACAACACACCCGATACCCGATCCCATACCAAAATCCGCCACTCGACTGAACTCGACCCGACCTGACCCGTCCCCGACTTACATCTCACCTTACCCCACTCCCCACCCCACCACACAGTACAAGACACCACACCACACCACTCCACATCACATAACCCATCTCCACCGTACAGTCCAACTCCACTTTATCTCGCTCCAGCATACAGCACTCCACTCTGGCTACATTCCCACACTGCACGGTATCACCTCATACCATCCCACTCAGCCCATACCTACTATTCCTCTTCATTCCTTGCAGACAGTTTGGTGACTGAATTTCTTTAAAACATTCCTTGTGTGTGTGTGTGTGTGTGTGTGTGTGTGTGTGTGTGTGTGTGTGTGTGTGTGTGTGTGTGTGTGTGTTTTCCAGAGAAGCTGCTGGTATATCACAAACATCCTCTCGCTAATAGCATCACACCGGTCCTGAAGGAGACAACTCAGACACATTCATTCATACCACTATTCCAGGTGTACACATGCTGAATATAAGTGAGTTTGTATGCGTGGGAAATTTACATGTGCTTTATGTATATGAAGAGTACGTCTGTATGTATGTATGTTAATCAAGAGATAGGCCATCTTCCACCTATCACCAGACTCCAGTACTCATCACCCAGGGAAATATTTTTGATTCGCCTCCTTCTCATCCCATACCACCACAGTTCACCCGCCCCTATCATGCTCAATAGCGTTCTTGCCCATACTCCTGTTGCTCCTTCTTCCCATTCGCTCCATCCCATCCTATCCCAGCCCTCATCCCAATCTATATAATGTCCTTTGCCCATATAGTTTTTCTTGCTTCCCATCCATCCCATCCCAACTCATCCCTCATCCCATTATGTATTATGTTTCTTGTCCCATACTTTTGTTCCTACTACTTCCCACACAACCCATCCCATCCCAAACCATCCCCTATTCCACTCTTCCCCAGCAGCTGACCCCGGTGTCGTGTTTACCCTTGTGTGAGGTCAAAGGTCAATGTGTCTGCCAGGGGAGTGTCAGAGTGTCCCGCCTTGTGTACTCCTCAGTTGCTACTCCTTTGTGTGTGTGTGTGTGTGTGTGTGTGTGTGTGTGTGTGTGTGTGTGTGTGTGTGTGTGTGTGTGTGTGTGTGTGTGTGTGTGTGTGGTAAATAATGAGATGGTTATTATTATTATTATTATTATTATTATTATTATTATTATTATTTATTATTATTATTATTATTATTGTTATTGTTATTATTATTATTATTATTATTATTTATTATTATTATTATTATTATTATTATTATTATTATTATTATTATTACTGCTACTACTACTACTACTACTACTACTACTACTACAATTATTATTATTATTATTATTATTATTATTATTATTGTTATTATTATTTTATTTTTATTATTATTATTATTATTATTTTAGGCTTATTTGTGCGTTTGGAACAGGTGAAGTTTAATATGTGCAATGTTTTTATGGTGAGATAACACGACAGACGCTTATACTGTAGCACATTTTCACTAGCAACGTTCAGTGGTTCATTTCCGATGTGCATAATTCTGTCAGAGATATAAATCGTACCTCGGATGGGAATGAGAGCTTGGCCGATTTTGCATATTCTGGACGGTGAAAGTAGCTTCGTCCACGTTCTAGATTTTGATTGTGATGAGGTCTGAGTAAAAAGATTTTGTTCGTAAGAAATACCGTATAAAAAAGGAAGGCAGTGGGTAGAATGAAGAGGGAGTTAGTCGAGAAGGATTATATGCTTGCAAAAATAGCGCCTAGGTCAAGTAAAATTATTCAGTTCTGATCGTCCTTTCCAGTCACAAGGCGACGTTAGTTTCATATAAGGTTATTTAACAGCACAGTTAGCTCTGGCAGACACTGTGACTCTCCTGTAGCGAATTTCAGATCAGGACTGTTCCACAATAATAAAATACGTGTATATAAGCAAATTGCATGTCACTGAACACAACTCCAAGACCTCCAGAAAAAAAGTAATACCAAACATTTACTTTAATGTGGCTATGGTTCTCGCTTCATCCCAATAATAACAGCTTGTATCCTTCACCCCGACGCCGTGAATACAACTCTTCTCACTATATTTAAGCCACATTGTAACCTGAGGAGGAGGAGGAGTGGGGGAAGGGTGCCACTAAACCAACAACCTCGTCTCCAGCATTACCAGGGAAGATGGAAAAATTGTCAGCTCTTCAAAGTTTTATTCAGACTTTCGGGTGCTGGAGTGGCGGTGGAGAGGGTGGAGTGGTGAAGATGAGTGGGTGTTGTGAGTCTGTGTGGGCTGCTGGGAGGGATGAGGGAGAGGGGAGGGAGTGCAGTGTAAGGGAGGGGTGGAGGTGAGCGTGTGTTGTGTGTGTGAGAAGGAGAAAGGAGGCGAGCATATTAGTGAGGAGTGGAAGAAGTGGATTAGAGGAAAGTAGATGGGTATTGTGTGCCCTGATGAGAAGGATGGGGCGAAAGGGTGATGGGCGGTGAGTGTTTGTTATTAGGGGGAGGTAGATATTGGCCAGTGAGTGGTGTGTGTGGGGGGGAGAAGGAATGAGTGTGAGGAGGTAGGTGGGGTGTGGGACGAAAGTGAGATGATAATGGGGGACTGGGGAGAGGGGAACAGGTAAGTGTGCACAGTGTTGGCTGGCAGAAGGGAAGAGGGGAGTAGATGGAGTAGGGACAAGGAGAGGGGAAGATACCCGGGAGAGTGGAAGGGTAGGGGCAGATGGTAGGGGTGGATGGGGATTGAAAGGTAACAACTTGCTGTGGCGGTGGGTGGAGAAATGGAAGGATAGGGAAAGGTCGTGGAGATGGGTGGGAGAGAATGAGAGGATAGGGATGGTTGGTGGAGGTGGGTTGGGGTAGGAAAGGTAGGGAAGTGTGGTGAAGATGAGTAGGGATATACGGGTGGTGGAGGTAGGTGGGTGTACAAGGGTGGGGAGCGGTGATTGAGATGGGTGGAGAGGCGGAAGGTAAATGAAGGGTGGTGATGGAAGACTAAACGGGTGATGATGGCGCGCGGTAGGGAGGTGTGGTGAAGATGAGTAGGGATATACAGGTGGTGGAGGTAGGTGGGTGTACAGGGGTGGGGAACGGTGATGGAGATGGGTGGAGAGCCGGAAGGCAAATGAAGGGTGGTGATGGTGACCAGGGATGGAAGACTAAATGGGTGATGATGGCGCGTGCGTGCGTGCGTGTGTGTGTGTGTGTGTGTGTGTGTGTGTGTGTGTGTGTGTGTGTGTGTGTGTATAGATGAAGAAAGGTGGTGGAGATGAGGGAGAGTGATAGGGTCCGATTGAGTGGTGGAGGTGGGTAGGGGATCGAAGGGTAGGAATGGATGGCAGCGGAAAGGTGGTGCTGTGTAGGCGGGAGGATGGGTTGAAGTGTGAAAGGGGAGGTGGCCGAGTGGATGAGTGAGTAGGCGAAGAGATAAAGGAGTGGTCGGAGGTTTGTGGGTGTTAGCTGTGGGAGAAAGTGAGTGTTGGAAGGTGGAAGGAGGGAGCTGATAAAAGAGTATAGCGATTATTCAATAGATTAGACGCACTAGACAGAAAAGGATACATAGTGTAAAATAGGATGTTATAGAAAGAATACTTGTCAGAACATCAGCTGAAAAAATATTGTTATATGACTCTTGTTATAGACTAATTAATTCTTTTCTTGATGCCCGTCAGTACTTTCGAGCAAAGAAAAAAAGAAAGGCGTCACTCATCCTCATTTCCCAGTGCGTGGGTAGCAATTATAGTTTAGGATTACCCCAGACGATCTCCCATATTATAAGAGTTTCAGTCTCACAATTTCCCTCATGTGTAACAACATTTTCTTTTCTTCTCTTGTTCTGTTCATTTTTCGTGTGTGTGTGTGTGTGTGTGTGTGTGTGTGTGTGTGTGTGTGTTGTTATTGCTATGCCCGGACATTTACGTACACAGGGAAGACCTCCCTTACCAAATGGATTAAAACTAATTGAATTCAAATCTCTTTACTGCCCCACCACTTGACCACGAACTTCTCTCCATCCCCCTTGTCTCTCCCCCATTCCACTTTATTCTTATCCCCCAAATGTCCTCTATTGTCGCCTTTAGTCCCTTCATCTCATCTCTCTTATCTGCTTGTCCGAGCTTCTGTTCCACATTGCATTTCCCCTGGTCACTTTGTCCTCCTGTTCCCTTCCCTCTCATTCTCTCCATCACTTCCATACAAATCTTTATTATTTATTTTTGTTACCCTTTGACTGTTCTATTTAACTCAAGCAAGGCCGATTGACCGATGAGTTAAAAAAAAAAAATACCAGTAGCCATTAACTGCAATAGGTTGTCTTTTTTTTATCCAGCAAATGAAAGTCCCTGAGTAGGTGGAAAACTTTGTAATGACTTATTGATGAGGGAAACCTGATTTTGATTTTTTTTTATATTACGGTAACCCCTTAAATGTCGTGATGAAGTTAGTTTTATTCTCACGATTTTCAGACGATTTTTATTTACAAAACTTTTCAAACTGGATGGATTAGATATAGCCTTCATTAATCCCTACAATATCAAGTTCTGTTTCTGACTTGCATGAAATCATCTCGAGGTAACAAGACATCATCGTACTGAAATGGTTATCATGGTCGGGACAACTTTGGTATTTTAAGTAACTTTAGGGGATATTACTTCGTTGTGAATGATCCTTAAAGACCTGAGAGTGTCAATACTGTCACCATTAACTCTCACGATCCAGACATCAGACATCAATTGTTATATTCCAGCTGAAGTCAGATTATTTTATTAAGCCGCCAATGGGTATGAATGCCTGAGTGTTGCCTCTCTCCATTAACGCTCGTGGGCGGGGCAACTGTAACAACCCATTATATTTCAGTTAACGATTGACAATCTTAGGTTGCGTTCACACCAAATGCTTGCTGGTGAGGGTGGGGGCTTGGCATCACTGTTTTAACATGTTTTAACCTATACAAGTGACCCCACTGGACGAAGGTGGATGCAGGGTTACAGAGATACAGAACTCCCGCCAACAACTGTTCACATAACATGCATTTCGTGTAGACGTGGCCTTAAACAGCTAAGAGTGAGAGCCTGAGTGTTAAGTGGCCTCATTTAATTACAGTTTTGTGTTACTCTCACGAAGGAAAGGTTAATGAACTAATTTTCTAACCTCGTCACTGTGAATGGTTTCCTCTGATCTAGGAAAGTCGTTAATATGTAGAATAAATTACGTCACAGGAATTAAGGAGTTCAGGATAAGCCCATTAATCTCTGTTTGCCCTGATTACTTCTCCTTCAGGCTACTTTCTTTCATCATCTCGTGTTTTATTTGCTCTTCCCGTGTTCCCTCCTCACCTGCCAATCCCAACCTCTCCTTCGCCACCGCTCTTTCCTTACCTTCATTGATCTAATTTTTCACCTCTCATTCGCCTCTTCATTTTCCCCTTCCCATTCCCCACGTCTTATTCCAAACATTTAATTCTTCACCTTATTGTTCTATAAATCCCTACCTCACCCTTCTATCATTCCTCACCTCTCATTCCCCACTCTGTTTCTCACCTCTCATTCCCCACCTCTAATTCCCAACCTCTGATGCACACCTCTCACATCCCACCAGACATTCCTGACCTTTCATTCGCCATCTCATTCCCCACCTTTCATTCGCCACCTCCTGTTCCGCACCTCTTATTCCTAACCTCTTATTCCTAACATTTCATTCCTCATCTCTCATTCCCCTCCTCTTATCCCTCATCTCTCATTCCCCACCTCTTATCCCTCACCTCTCATTCCCCACCCCTCATTCCTCGCGTGAAATCCTATCTCCTTGTCTCTCCCCCCACATTCCTCTCATCTCTTTTCCTCCATCTGATCTCCCACTAAGCCTTCGTCTGCCCTCTCATAATTTCTCTCATTTTCTTCTCTTCCCTGATTTTCCTCGTATATTATATATATATATATATATATATATATATATATATATATATATATATATATATATATATATATATATATATATATATATATACGAATATACAGTATGTACAGAATATGCTGTACATATATATATAAATAAATAAATAAATATATAGATAGATAGATAATTGGTGGTGGCCAGAATTAGAATGCAAGTAAGATGGAGGAATAAAAGGAGGGAAAGACGAGAGGAAGGAGTAGTTGCAAGGAGAGTGGAAAGGTTACAAGAGGATGAGAAAAAGGCAGAGTATAAGAGAGAAGTGGAGGAACGATTGGGCAAATATGAATTGAAGCAGATGGGAGACGTGGAAGGTGTGTGTAATATATTTACAGAAGAAATATGTGCAGCATGTGATGTGGTGTGTGGAAGGAAGAGAAGACGGAGGGGGGTGCAAGGAACAGCGTGGTGGACTGAAGAAGTGAAACAGGCTGTGGCACAAAAGAAGAAAGCATACAATGAATGGATGAGAAATAGGGGCGTGGAAGAAGTTGAGAGGCGGAAGAGAGAGTTATATGTGGAAAGAAAGAGAGAGGTGAAAAGATTAGTAAGAGAGAGTAAGAAGAGAGTGGATGAGGAATTTGGAAGGAATTTGAGTGTAAAGTGGAGGGATTGTAAGAAAATGTTCTGGAGTGAAGTGAAAAGAGTAAGACAGGGTGGAAGTGAAGTTAGCAGGGGAGTGAAAGATAAAAATGGTAGATTACTAGCGGAGAAGGGAGAAAAAGTGAACAGATGGAGAGAACACTTTAAGGAATTGTTGAACGTAGAGGATGGAAGTAATGCGAGTATAAGTGGCTGGGGAATGGCTGGGAGAAGGAGGGAGGTGAGAAGACAGGAAGAAATCAGTAGGATAGAAGTTGTGGAAGCAATGAAGAAAGTTAAATCGGGGAAAGCCCCAGGAATTGATGGAGTGTGTGGTGAAATGCTGAAGCCTGGGGGAGAGATAGTAGTAGATTGGATGTGGAAGATGTGCAGATTGGCCTGGGAGGAAGGTAGAGCCCCAGAGGATTGGAAGTCAGGTATAATTATTCCCTTGTACAAAGGAAAAGGGGAAAAAGAAGTGTGTGGTAATCATAGGGGCATTTGTCTTCCTAGTATAATAGGAAAAGTGTATGGTAGGATACTTATAGACAGAGTTAGAGAAAGTACAGAGAAATTAGTTGGAGAAGAACAGGGAGGCTTTAGGAAGGGAAGAGGTTGTGTAGATCAGATATTCATTCTTAGATCTTTAGTGGAAAAGTTTCTAGAGAAGGGAAAGAAGTTGTATGCGGCTTTCATGGATTTGGAGAAAGCATATGACAGGGTGGATAGACAAGGATTGTGGAAAGTGTTAAGAATATATGGAGTAGATGGGAAGTTGTTGAATGCTGTGAAGAGTATGTACGATGGTGCGAAGGCTGCAGTGCGTGTGGATGGTGAACTAAGTGAATTTTTCTCTTTGAAAGTTGGTTAGAAACAGGGATGTGTCATGTCTCCATGGTTGTTCAATCTGTACATGGATGGGGTAATAAAAGAGGTACAAGGTAGAGTAGTGGATGTTGGAGTGGCCCTGGTGAGAGAGGATAGTGTTTGGAAACTCCCTGTACGGTTGTTTGCAGATGATACTGTGTTGTTGAGTGAAGACGAAGGGGAGCTGCAAGGCTTGGTGGATGAGTTTGAGAGAGTGTGTAAGAAACGGAATCTAAAGGTGAATGTAGGGAAGAGTAAAGTGATGGTCTTTGAGAGAGGTGAAGTTAGTGAATGTACAGCGAGGTTGGATGGTGAGGAATTGGAAAATGTGAGTAGGTTTAAGTACTTGGGTAGTGTGATGAGTAAGGATGGAGGTTTGGAGGGTGAAGTGCTTGAAAGGGTACAGCAGGGAAGAAAGGTTGCTGGTTCTTTGAAAGCAGTGATAAGAAACAGGGAAGTGAGCATGGAAGTGAAAAAGTTACTACATGACAGTATTGTGATACCAACTCTAACGTACGAAAGTGAAGCTTGGACATTGTTGGAAGGACACAAGTCAAGAGTGAGAGCAGTGGAAATGAGTTATTTAAGAGGAGCCTGTGGAGTCACGTGGAGAGACAGGCTGACGAAAGAGGATATAAAGGAGCGTTGTGGTGTGGATGTGGATGTGATAGGAAGCGTTATGAGGAACACACTGAGGTGGTTTGGCCATATGGAGAGGATGGAGGGTGAAAGATTGACGAAGAGAGTGTATGTGAGTGAGGTGGAGGGGGGAAGAGGGAGGGGGAGGCCGAGGATGAGATGGAAGGATGGGGTGGAGAGGTATATGAGAGAGAGGGGGTGAGTTGGGAGCAGGGCAGTGAAATGGCGGGGGACAGGGCGACTTGTAGGCGATTTGTTTGTGGCCACCCCAAACGGGATTGAGGCGTCTGGCAAAATATATATATATATATATATATATATATATATATATATATATATATATATATATATATATATATATATATATATATATATATATGTATGTATGTATGCTGTATATACATATTTATGCAGTGTATAATGTGTGTTATGGTATCCATCTGGCTTCCACTTCCTGTCCAAGTCATCTTTCTCACCCTGTCTCCCTTCCTTCCTCTATGCCAACTCCATTCCATTTCCTTGTCACTCCTTCCTTCCCTCCACTACACCTCCCCATCTCTCCCTCCACCCCTTCTCTCCGGCTCCTTCCTTCCTTCCTTCCTCTCCCTCCCTCCTTCCCTTCTTCCTACCACTCCACATCCTTCCTCCCTTCCTCCTTCCATTCCCCCTCCCCCTACTCTCCACAACATCCCAAGAGTAACCTGATAACGTGATAGTACAGAGGCACCGACACTTCACCCCCCCCCCGTCTCTCTCTCTCTCTCTCTCTCTCTCTCTCTCTCTCTCTCTCTCTCTCAGGGGAGTTTGTCCAGTTGTATCTCCATCTGTTACCTTATCTAAGTTAAAATTAGGATAGGTTAGGTTGAGCTGGGATAGGTTAAGGTAGGTTAGGTT